>NW_017728949.1:4016917-4024366 GCF_001723895.1 Crocodylus porosus | reverse complement strand
GTGACCGTTATTCCTGGTCACTCCTGGCGGTGCTCGGGGAAACAGTGACTTCCCCAATGCCTGCTGATCCCCCCTGACTAGTTTATAACAGGCCACAAGATCCCCCCTGAGCCTTCTCTTTTGGAGGCTGAACAGGTTGTCATGCTGCAGTAGAGTATGGATCAAGTTGGTTATTTACATTGCTAAGGAGATACCTTGTTTTAACACCTTGTCTATGCTTTATATTTCTTTTTGATTAATGTCATTTCATACTACAAACACTCAGCTTATAACTTTGTCCTTGCCTTAGGACAAGTGGGCACTTTTCAGATATAGGAATGGTGGTTTTCTATAATTTAGAGAAAATAGTTATTCAGGAATTTCTAATGAAATCTGACTGCCCAGCATTTCACTTATGACTCACCAAGATCTCTGGGCTCCCCTGAGACATAAAGGAACGTGACTGGTTTCTAGGGACAGCCGCCTTCACAATAGGAACACCATCACTGATTCCCTAAGAAAAATGACAGTTTCAGCTGGCAAACAAATACTGAGAGATGGTACAGATAATTCAGTGACTTGCTAGAAACAGGAAAAAAACCCACTAAGTTATAGTACTGGGCACGGGTACACGTACATCTAAAATGGCTGCATTTTGCCACTAATATCAGAGGGTGAAATTCTAACCCCATTTAAGTCAGTGGGAGTTCTGTCACTGAAATCAGTGGGCCATGACTTCACCATACATGATTTTGTCCAACCAGAGGGCAGTCACATAGGAAACAGGAAGACATGGCTGGGGATGCAAAAAATGATTAAAAGAATAGCATTTAGATAGTCAAAATAAGTGTTACATAACTACTGTAAGATGAGGGCCAGTAACTTGTGGCATTCACTTACAAATGCATTACAAAGGAAAAATTGATTCCAAATGGATATAATACATTCTTTAAATTGTTGGTTTATGACCTTTTATTCAGTATACCAACAAGTCTCAGAACAGACATAGAAGACATGTGCTGTGTCTGTCAGCTTATACCTCAATGAAAAATGACTTAAGCTCAGGGAGATGCTGGAAAAGATTCAGGGTGGAAGTATCGCTTTTCGTCAGCTTCTGCACCACTTCTTCTGCAGATAATCTAGGAGGATGAGGTTCCTAGGAAAAAATACAGTCAAAATTATACAAGATCTTTAATAGGTTTATTCAAGTCACACAGGACATGTCTACAAGGAACAAAGCAGCACTATGCTGAGATATCATGTACTAACAGGATAACTGTGTCATTGTGCCATGTTTATTAGCTTCTGGTTAGTACTTAGCCTGCTGACTAATACTTTTCAGCTTCTTAGCTTGTGTGCCATGCTACAGTAACACAATTGTACTGCTTCTGGTTGTGGAACAAGTGCACACTAGGCTAGTGAGAAATCTTTCTCTGCATGTTGCTGCCTTGTGCCATAGGGTATGGACAGGTGTTTAATTTCAGCACTGCAAATTTCCCTAAAGAGAAGCCAAGGGAGGGAGGCATACAAGCATTTCAGCCCTGTGGCTAGAGAGCAACAAAGTTGCATCAAAGGTGAGCTCTTCAAGCAGGTGAAGCTGCTCCCTTGCTCTCCTTTGCCCCCATGGCAAACAAGATGTCTCCAGCCTGCCTCTGCCTCCCATCCCCTGGCACAGCTCCAGGTATCTGGGAGGCAGTGCAGCTGTACCTGCCTGAGGAATGGCAGAATACCCCTGCTGCTCAGTGTACCCTTCCAAGTTACCCCAGAGGGATGCAAGGGGGCAGAAGGCAGATGGGCCTGGGCTAGAGCTGTCCTGGAGCCCTGGGGAGAACACCCCGCCCCTACCTGGTCACCTCTAAATAGCTGTTTGTCAAGATGGGTCGGGGGTGCATTCGCCTATGGTCCTATCCTGGACCCCTTTTTTGTGCTAGGAGAAAGACTTGTAGCCAAGCAAACACTTCATAAGGTATTCAGGGTGAGGCAAGAATGTTGACCTTTCCTATACACATATGGATACACCTATTTTAGTTATTTCAAAAGTTGAAGTGTTCAGGGAGAATTTTCAAAGGCTCCTAAGTGACTCTGGAGTCTAATTCCTATTTTTAAAAAAGTGACTTAGATTCTCAAGTGCTTAAGATTCATTAAAGGTTAACAGGACTTTGGTCCTCAAGGTTACTTGCCTCCTACTGCCAGGGATGGATATGGAGATTTACCTTTAGCAGTTGACAGGGCGTTTGTCCAAAATTGTTAATCATCCCTTCTAAAGCTTTCCTTTCCTTCTCATCTGTTAAAGCATCCAAATCCACAGCTCCTGGAATCATAATCAGAGTTGATGGAGGGTAGTGGGGGGGGGGGAATCAAACCACAACACTATCTATACATAATTCACTGAGGAAAAAGATGTGAAATAAATGTAGAAAACTGAACATTATTTTTAACACCATCATCCTTTCCCCGATAGAAAATTTCCAACTACAGCCTATGTATTTAGTTTTCTACAGATTTCATTTTGCAAATATTCTGCCTATAGAATTTCTAATTAAAAAAAAAAAAATCAAAAAAAAAAAATCAATGAAATCAATAAATGCTTTGATTATATAATCTGGAAGAATTTAACTTTCATCTATTTAAGGTATGTAAAACAACCCAGCATACACATTTTCCATTAAATATATCTTTTAGGTTTACCTTCTAAAACTTGTAACTATTGTAAATTACTATGAGTAGACTAGAAAAAAAAATCCTGTTTCTCAATATACTATATTTTTTAAACAAACAGAAGGAACATTAACAATCCCTAAAGAAGTGCCGAAGAGGTTTTTAAAATTAAAGATTCACATTCCCTTATCAGAACATCAAATATTCTAGATGTGATGAATTCACAAAATACTCTGCTATACTTCTGTTAACATTCTGTCCTTTTACCATATGCTATGTTACTAAATGCACATAGATACATTTCTCTCCAGATATTGCTCAGTAAACCACAAATACGACAGTTATGTCAAGGAAAAAGCACAAGGCTTTGTACCTTCATAACTACAGTAATAGAATACATTGAGTGCCTCCACTGCAGCTGGCCCCCTCTGCTTGTAGCCAAAAATCAGATCTATCCATTCATGCAGATGAGCAGAGACGTACTCAGACTCCTAAGAAAGAATTTATGACAGCAATTGAAATAAAATCCTAGGCATACCATTCCATTTTTATTTATTTACTTATTTTTTTTTAAAGGTACGCACTGTCTTCTGGGTGTCCCTACTGATGTTAAACTCACAAAAAACATTTAAACATGCCCCAAAAGTGTACGTATACCAACAGGTTGCAAAGACATAAGAATATGCATGTCTGTTTACCCTAATTAATATGATGTAAGGGGAACAGTTTAACATAGCAAAGGATTACAACTGTGAGTAATTGCATGAAATTGAGAAAATAAAAGATTAGAAAGCTCATCAGTAAGTTTCCTAATATTAACAATGAGTAGAATAATCTTCATACCAGTGGCAAAAAGTTCACCACTTTATACATGATTTCAGATCTATTTCCTAAATAAAACAACAAACTCCCTCACAGTAAGATCTTAGAAAATTTGCTCTTTCCCCTTCTGGCTTGAGTTCAGAAGAGTGCGGTGCCACATACTGCACAGTCAGCTGCTCTGCACACTGCAAGATAGCAGAATGCGGGGGGGGGGGGGTTGGACCCCTGCATACCAGGGGTCCAAAAACCTGTGGAGAATAAAAGTGGAGTGGCACACACAGAGGCAGCACATGCACCTCCAAACTCAAGCCTGGCTGGGCAGTCATACTCCAGCTGCCAGCCAGGCTCTGAGTGAGAGGAGCGCCACTCCTGCAACCAGCCCCAGGACCCAAGTAACGCTGCTGAGGCCAGCCCAGTGCTGGCCCCAGACTACCCTAACCCCACCCAGGGTAACTGGCTACATGTCAGAGAGCTTGTGGCACAGACGCTCCCTGGGGACAACTAGCGGTGGCACAAGGTGCCCCACTACTAGTTGTCCTTGGGGAACCAAAACGTCCACACTTGTGCGGATGTGGCCTTGGAGGGCATTACACTCGCAGCATTTTGAATTGAAAAGTTCCAACACTACTTCTAGGTAATCAACTCCTTTTCAGGTCTTTTTCCTAGAGAGTTTAGAATTCATGAATGTTTTTGTATTAACAACGTTAGGGAATTAAGACCTACTCGTTCATAAAGCAATATACAGATTAAATCAACTGTCATACAGCTTTCCCTCACAAAATTGTTACTGAGAAATGGAAACTGGTAAGTAACACATCACAGTACAGTTCTAATTCTGCTCCCACCGTCTTAAGGTAGCCATTGTGATACCAAATACTATATTTCTGTCTCTCGGTACTTAATCCAAAGAAATCAACTTATCCTTTGTCTTACCAGTGCCTTCCTGTGTTTACAAATGAAATCTTCAGGTGAATGGGCCCATTTGGGGAGAATAACATCATTCACTACTTCTTTGGAGATCTGTAACTGACCCAAGTTAAAATCTAGGAAGTAAAAATGAGACGATTTAGTTTAAAACTCAAGACAATGTTTCAGATACCTTAATCATTACAAAGAGATTAAAAAGGTAGATTTGTCTCCTGTACTAGGTGTTATATTTGAGACACATGGAAGGAAATCAAAGCGCTTCAGAGAAAGATTTTGCTCGTAATAGTATCGAAGGGACAGTTTTGCGCTGAAGTTTTTAAACAGGTATATGATATCTTGTAAAATTTTCAAAACTATTTAAATAACTTAGGAACTTATATCACAATGTTAAAAGTGACTCATTCATTTAGGTTGCAGGTCTGTAAACACTTAATGCTGATGTTTCATGGACTTCATGGTTCTTAAAGATTTTACTCCAAATCTGTAATGGGCTTTACATGCCAGTCTTAAAACTGCTGTTTTTCTTTAACAGCATAAATACAATACAAATCCTTCTTACATTAAACTAGCCTCTGTGGAATGAGACATCAAGCATGATTTTCCTAGCTAATAAGTGAAGTGAAAAAATAACAAAAAAAAGTATAGGTCTCCTACCAATATGTAGGGAAGCTGTTTTTCAATAAACAGTTTACAGAATGTAACAGCTTTTATTTCTTCTAAAAAGTCTTGGAACCTTAGGCTTCTGTAAATTCCAGTTATTTTAGAACACTTCTGAAAATACTAGTTAGCACTGATTCTACAGACCCAACAAAAAAAAAATTAAAAAGTCCTATGTAATTTAAAAATACCCTTGTTCTTTCACAAAAAGAACAAAGGCAGGGGAAGCAAGTTACCCAGGATCAATGCAGTTTAAATGGTACATATTTTTAAAAAAAGGTAACTGCTTTGTTCTTCTATTAACCAAATGTTACCACTTTTAGCCATCCTGACATTTTTTTCTCCAAATTTGAAATCACACAATTAAACAGTGGCTTAACATAACTGACATCTCGCTAAATGATTAAAAGATAGTATGATCTTGAGAGCAGTCTTCCTGAGTACGTTGAAACAGGTTGCAACAATTCTTAATAGAGAAGCACGAGAGGCATAGTCTACATAATTCATTCTGAAAATTCTGTTTACCATTTTGATTCTGTAAAAACTCTGGGAAGTAGAAGAACTCTGGAATGAGCTCCTTCACATCATTTGGGTTGTCCATGAGAGCTTGCCATGTGGCAGGAATGGAATGGAACTGCCGGTCTGCACAATCAAACCTGTAGGTTGGAAAAGACAAATTACATTTTGATTACTCTCATAAAAACATCCTTAAAGAACCTGAGGAGAAAAAGAGGGAGAAGGATGATATTTTGCTCACAATATACCTGCCACTCTGAAGCTGGATATGAAGTGTGGTGAAAGGTTCTACCCGAATGAGGTAATGCATCACACCAGCAGCATTTGAGTAGTGTGTACCATAGTGAAATTTGTCAATAATCCCAAGAGGATCTTCAAAATTCTCATATCTAAAATGGAGAGATATCTTTATAAACATCATAATGATATAACTATATACATTTATAATTAAGTATGCTTGCTTAGTTATTAAGTAGCTATTACCAAATAATCTAAATACAACTAACATCTCTGTCTAACTACAAGTATAACTACTTGTTATATAGTGCACTAATAGACAGATTATGGTTATGTACAGAAGCAACATAAGTGTATTACTAAATTTAAAAAAAACAAACAAGCCCAGGGGGACTACAGCAATTCTGTTAAAAATAGGAATCAATATATACCAAATACCTCAAACTGTACAAAGAATAAATGTATTTAGGACTTAAGTAAGTGCCAGATCTTTCCATTTTGGAGTGCAAGAAATTCAACCTGCAAGATATTCCACTGCTATGACACCAAATATTTTGTATCCTTGAATGTTGTGAGCCTGCCAGAAACAACTACGTTGTCTACGCTGTAGACAGGGTGATCCCTACATGTAAGAATGAATGAACGCCAATCTGACATCCATTCCAGAAAGACTCACAAGCCTGTGTCAGAATACTTTAAACTGCTTGGACATTCCATTGCTGACTTCAGAAGGATCTTAGATATCAAAACTTTAAAACTGAACTTGAATAGGAAACAGCAGAACAATAAATCATCCACAGACTGGATTATGTTAAGTATGGGCTAAACCAGGGATGCCCAAACTCTGGTCTATGAGCCAAATGAGGCCCAGAGACCCATAGGTATTCAGCCCGTGAGGCTCCCCATGGATCAGGAAATTTGGTGGCAGGATAGTGGTGGCAATAAATATGGCCATCCTCCCACCCTGGCTGCCAAACTCCCAAATCCCAGGACAGGTTGGGGCCAGGTCATGCCCCTTTTCCCCACCTCAACAGCTAGATGAGGCTGGGCCATGCCCCTCTCCTTGCACCAGATGAGGCTGAACTGGAGTCACTCAAGCCCCTTCCCACCCTGCAGGGTAGGTCAAGCCCCATTTCCCCTGTAGGGATGGGCCACACACCCCTTTCCCCCACATGGGGCTGAGCTGGGGTTGGGACAAGTCCCTCTCCCCAAAAGGGCAGGGTCATGCCCCCTGCCCCACTGTGGGGCCAGGTTGGAACCAGGATGCTCCCTGCCCTCCTCCGTGCAGCTGAATGAGGCCCTGCTGCAACTGCCCCATGTCAGGTCAGGACCACCAGCCAAATCTGGCCCTCAGATAGCCTGGGCACTGCCAATCTAGCCCACTGGCCAAAGAGGTTGATACTATGGGAGCATCCACATGAGCAAGCACTTACCTCCTGTCCACCTCAAAGGGGCTCAAACAGGCACATGTGGGAACAAAAAAAATGTTCCCTGTGCTGCAAACTTACAGCGCAGGGAGAAAATTAGACCCCTGGATGTCCAGGGGTCTAAAAAAAATAAATAATAAAAAAAAATTGATGTTTAAAAAAGTGGAGCAGAGCACAGTCCCTGACCGTGCCCTGGGGCAACTGGAGGCTGGGTCCTCCACAGAGA
>NW_017728949.1:3981943-4016570 GCF_001723895.1 Crocodylus porosus | reverse complement strand
CCTCCCAGTCCCTGCCCCCCAAGCCCATACTTTAAAAACAAGCAAACAAACCCCCCCACAAAATAGGCACATACCTGCAGGTGTAGCTGCCATGTGGCTGACTGGGGCCTCGCCTGCACAGTGCAGGGCAGGGTGACAGCCCCAGCGGCCCCAGCCTGGGCCCTCCTGCCTCTCCGCTGTCCTGTGCTGCCCAGGGGGCTCTGCCAGGAGGCCCTGAAGCCCCTCCACCCCTGCTTCTAAGGTAAGCAGAGGCTTTTTTTCCTGTTTTTTCCCTGGGGTTTTTTAAAGTGATGGTGCCTGGGGTTGTGGGGTAGCCATGGGGACCTGGGGGTACAAGCTGGGGGGTCTAGCAGCTTCTGGGGCCCAGCCAAATGGTACCTGGGGACACTATCCCTTGTGCTAGCTGGGGGTGCGGGGGTGCAGGAACTTGTGGGGGATGGGGCCAAGTGGAGCAACAATTGGGGGGCTGGGGTGGGGCATGTGGGCCTTGCAAGGGGGTTAGTAAACCCTATGGGGGCCACCTGGCCCCAGCTGGGGGCCTGTACCCCTAGTGTGGGCACCAAGCCCCCTGTTGGGGGCTGTACCCCTTCCGAGACTGCTGATCCCCCCTGTTGGAGGGCCAAACCCCCTGTTGGGGGGGCACTTGTGTGGAGGCCATCGCCCTGTGGGAGTGCAGCAAAACATGTATTCATGAAACGTATTTAGAGTTCACTTTATTATTATAAGAGACTTGCTTTAACTCTAAGATATATCAATAAAACATTGTCCAACTGATCACTGTCTCTTTCTTGCTCTCTGTCTTTAAAGTGGTCTTTTGTTTTACTTGTGGAGGAACATGGATTTGGGGGTATTTTACAGAATGACTTTGGGATTTTTTTTTTTTAATTTTTTTTTTAAATCAGGGATTTTTCAGTTTTCCAGCAGGGAGGCCAGTGGCAGGACCCTACTGGCTCAGAGCTGGCACCTTGGACCCATCTGGCTGTGGCTGACCTCCTGGACAAATGGGGCCAGGAGGACATGCTTTGACAGTTCAAAGCAGGCCACCACACCGGGAACATCTTCCGTGTGATAGCTGCCCAGATGGCCGGGCAGGGAACACAAATGGCAGTAGTGCCGCACAAAAGCCAACCCTGCAACTGCAGTCCACTGGCAGCTGGCCCAGAGGGGTAGATGTCTCTACTGGCTCTGCAGTCCCCATCCGAGTCTGGCAGGTCCACAGGAGGTCACAGCCAGGCAGCAGCTCCCACTGCCAGACTGCTGCAGTGGGTAGAGGGTACAGGGAACTCTCAGGGCTGCTTCAGCAGTCCAGCTGGCACAAAGGGTAGTATCCTCAGGTACCAATTGGCTAGGCCCCAGAAGCTCTTGAGAGCTAGTAGCCTTGAGCTACTTGCCAGGGCAGCTTCTTATACTGCTGGGGCCTGGACAGGGTAGCTTTTTATACTTCTGGGGACAGCACAGGTGCTGGCCCTGGCCTCTAGCTCCCCTGGCTGAAGATGTGGGAGGAGCCAGGCAGGGTTATTTTGCCCCAAGTGGCACAATTTGCTCCACAACAAAGTGCATGTCCGAGCATGTGCGCTGAAGCAAAAAGCCCCAGCTCAAATTTGTACCACTTCTATTTGAGCTGCTGCAAGCGCATGTACTTGCATGTGTGGACATGCCCCATTAGTCTAAACCAAGACTCTTATTCTATTACCTGGATTAGCTTTTATAACACATAAGTCACTCAATGGGTTAACTGCATTTTTTTCCCCTCTCCTACTCACCTTGCCTCTCTCACCAGCGCCTCCTCGTTTTCCCTCCCCCTTTCCCTGCCCTTTGTATTCTAATCACAGCTTTCTATTTAGAAGCTCTGCTTCCTGCAGTCCCTTCACAACATCTGATGAAGTAAGCCCTTCACTTATGAAAGCTTATGCTATAAATCTCTAATTTAGCTAGTCTATAAAGTGCAAATCTACCCTGCCTTTATAAAGATCTGTAGCCACAAACTCAAAGCCTGAGAACCAACTTCAACCATGGACAGCAGTTAAGTAATTCCTTCATACCTCAAGTGTTTTTAGAAGAAAACCTGCTTGGTAAGATCCTCAACATATGGCACTTGACAAGCCAAAGGATTTGTTCCCTACTAGAGCCAAATCCATGATTCACTATCCTCACACCATGAGTGCAAGAGGCTGACATCACTGCACAGAATCAGCTATCAGAAGAAATTGAACTTATTTCAAAGATGACATTTCAGCTCAAAAAAAGCCAAGGGAAGACCAAATTCAGAAATAATACCAATCTCTCCTTCCAGTTCAGTCCACCACTCTTATTTCATATGAACCACCACTATGCAGAAAAAGGAATCAGACACAGGATAAATCACTTTAAAGTATCTAGGTTAAGTCAACTGAAGAGGGGCGACTCTGGGTTCCTTCATAACCCTTCATTTCCTCTCTCCATCCTTTCCACCCAGCCCCCTTTTAAATAAACCAACTTGAAGCTTTGATCTTCTAGAACTGAAGACAGTAAAACTTGTTTTTGCACTGCGTCCAATATAACTACCTAGCATTTTCCTAGTTAACTCTGCAAATGCATTTCTATCAAATAAAAAGGTTAATAGTATTTAACATCAGTCACAGAAATTAAGGAATTAGCAAAATGAACAATTCTTATTAGTCTGAAAACCTTCCACCAAGAAGAAATAGAATTTGAGAAAGAAATGGAAATAATTAAAAATACCTACTTTTCTTTCACAGCTTTGGCATTCTTTTCATTCACCACCCCAATGGGCTTGGACAGATCTCTGAAGACAGCAGGATTATTCAGGTCCAACTCTTCTGAAGTATAATCTCTAAGGACCCAGGGAAACTAGAAAATGGTAGTTCAAAACTCAGGTATAAAACCCATCTTTCAACAAAAATAAAAATAATATATATAGAGAGAGGACAAATTTACCACTGGATATTGTGCAAGGTCATTGTAAGTTCGCCCTGCCATAGTATTCAGTTGAATGAGGTAGTCAAAGTTAGATATTTCTCTGTTCACCCATTTCTGGAGGACAGAAAAAAAAAGGGGGGAACACTGAGATTATTAAACTGGAATAATTGTTGCAATTATAGATTATATATTTTTCTGCGTCTAGCTAACAGTTGTTAATAAATAAGCAGCACTACTTTATGAACATGATATGAATTTACAAGTTTCACTTTTCATAACCTAGTTTACAGTCCTGCTGCTTCTGAGGCTACGCTGCCCATCCCTTGAGATTAACAAACAGCTGACTGATGTAAGGAATTGTCTTAAATGCAGTGCAGCCAACAGCCACTTCCCCAGACTGGCAATAAAAACAATTTTAAAGTTCTGTTAGAAAGAAGAGAAAGAGGACAGATTAAAAAAATAGAGAAAGAGAGCTATTGGGGAAAACAAGATAAGGGAAATGGGAAGAAGCTTAAACAGCAAAGGAGAAAAATAGGTACCACTGGATAAGAAAGAGCAGGAATTTGACACGATTCAAACTTCCAACTTAAAAGGGTAAAGTCTCTACAGCTTGCTCTGTTAACTATACAGACCTTAGTGAGTTATTACTGTCTTCGTGAAAGCGCTGCCAAATGTCTTATGTAACTCTGAACCCTGTGCAGACTGTTTCTATGGAGCTCTCTCTATCACACTTTGACAGCAAAATGGGGGAACTCAAGTGTCAGGAAGAAGAAAATGTAAAAATGGAGAAAACTCGGGAAATACTAAACCTTCGAATAACAGTACAAATCTCCCTTTCTTCCTCAGAGAAAATATAGGTCTGGTGATGCAAAAAGACAGGCTCATGGCAGATATTAAACTAACAGTGCAACTGGGATCTGAGGAATTTTATGTGCCACCTCAAACGCAGTGAGTCTTGCCACGCATGATATACTCAGCTGAGTTTCAGGATGGGACATAGGGCAGTCCCAGTTGGGGTTCAAATCTCAGAGTCTATATATTGGCCAATGGGGGGAAGGGTATACTGTGTACGTTTTGAGGCTTGACCTGCTCCCACATGCAGGATGCAGAGCAAAGCATTTGAAAATGCCACAGCATGGGGAGCTGACAGGCCCCCCCTTACCTGTGTCCAAATTGCAGCCTTGCCCTACAGCCTGCATTGGGTTGAGGCTGCAACCATGCTCGACACAAGGGGTACACATGAATTCCCTGCACCGTGGCTTTTTTTTTCTATATGTCCTGTCACTGCAGAACTTTTGAAATGCCTTGCTCTGCCACTCATACCAGCCACAAAGATGTTCCACATTAAATATGAAGCATCTTTGTAGCTGGTTTGCCATTTTACAGCATCATGTTACAATTATCATATGAGCAATACATTAATTATGCAATAAATGCAACATCTGCCAGAGACACAGATAAGGCTGCTGAGTGAAATCAGAAAAAATGTGGTAATTTTTCTTTCTTCTGAAAACTGACATTTTACTTGCAAGCTAAGATTACTGCACTGTAAGTGAGACGTAGGACCCATATAGGTCATACTTCATCTGGGTTTTCTGAAGATACTCATTATAATAGGTTGCCTGGCAAATTATTTTGGTGGGTAATGAAAGAAACAAATGTTTGGCCAAACCTATTTGCTAACACCAGAAGTAAAATCACTGCGTGTCCTCTAATTCTTTTGCATACATGATGCCCCTGCAGGCACACCCAGATTGATAAAGTGGTATGAATTTGGTAACTGTACACACTAAGGAAAACATTTAGTGTAGGAAGACATGAATTTGACTCAAGTGGGGAATAAACTCTAGCTTGTCAAATGCCATATGTTGAGTTTTATACCAAGCAGATTTTCTTCTAGAAACACTTGAGGCATGAAGGAATTATTTAACTGCTATCCATGGTTGAAGTTGGTTCTCAGGCTTTGAGCACGGCTATAGCTCTTTATAAAGGCAGGGTAGATTTGTACTTTACAGGCTAGCTAAATTAGGGATTTATAGCATAAGCTTTCATAAGCAAAGGGCTTACTTCATCAGATGCTGTGCTTCTAAATAGAAAACTGTGATTAGAATACAAAGGGCAGGGAAAGGGGGAGGGAAAATGAGGAGGCGCTGGTGAGAGAGGCAAGGTGAGTAGGAAAGGAAAAAATGCAGTTAACCCATTGGAGGGACATAAGTGTTATAAAAGCTAATCCAGGTAATGGAATAAGAGACTTGGTTTAGACTAATGGTGCTCAACCTCTTTGGACAGTGGGCTGGATAGGCAGTGCCCAGGCTGTCTGTGGGCCAGATCTGGCTGGTGGTCCTGACAGACAGAAGTGAAGGGAAAAGATAGCCCCCTTGACATTCATGTCCAGAAACAGTGAAAAATTATCACAAACCCTAACTTCAGAAATTTATTTTTAAACCAGTTCTTTGAAAAATAGTCAAATTCTCTATATCTATTCCCACTAAAATCTACGTACCTGCATCAAGCCCGAAGCTTTAAACTGTTCCTGAGGAGACCTGGTCCCATAAATATTTGGAGAGCGAAGTGACAAAATTCGACTGTATACTTTGTTTCTCACCTGTAAAAACAACAAACAAGCAAAAAAAAATTACACTAAAGAATGCAGCTAACAAGACAGTCAGCAACCTTCATCACTGATTAATTAAAAAAGTGATTGCATTTTGAATTATGCTCTTCTCATGTTGCCAAAAACCATCTTTATTCTGCTGTTGGAACCAGGAATAGATAATATTTGTGACTAAAACAAATCTGACTCTTGCACAAACCACAACCAGCAAAACTAATCATTATATCCAAACCAATTCCATTGAAAACTATTATGCATCTTCAGTGGTAAAAGCTTTACTGTACAAGTTATTTGCCTGATATCTTCACTTTAAATACTGTGTATGTAGCAGCTATCAATAAAATTGACTCATCAGTTCAGTATTTAATCCATCCATGTTCAGTTAGTCCTTGTAGCCCTACCTAAAAAGGATCAGTTTAGAGAAAACCAATTTTTCAAACCATCAGGAGGGGAAAATTGTAATTATTTTTATTTTTCAATCCCAGTGTTACACAGAACACAGTATCCACCCTTTCATGATTCATTTGTAGAAATTATTTAAAATCTGTGTAATATGAAAATTACCCTTCATATAATTTCTGGTGAGGTAGAACTGCATAGCTGTTCAACGTTGAAATATTTTTTCTCCTTTTGAATATTCCAACAAAATAAGGTCCATATCCTTATTTCCCAATGTGGCTTAAATCTAGCACATATTTTGATGCAGCTATAATAATACTACAGCTGATGCAGCGAGTCAAATTTGAAATGGCCACTGAACTATAACTTTCCATTTGTGCTGAATGATCATTAGGGAAATATGACATGTTCATACCTCCTTATTGAAGTTAAGGAAGTAGTTGGTCTGATCAGTAAGAAAGATCTCCAAAGCTGACCTCCTCAAGTTGTAACGACGTAAGTGTATCTCTCGAATTTGAGAAAGAGCCCATTTGAAATCATAACCTACCCCTGGGAACAAAACAACTTCAGTTACTGATCAACAATACACTTCACAGTGGTACTTGTACTCCACAAGTCAAAATAAATTCCTAACACGGCACTGTCATCTAGAAATGGTAATTCTATTTAATGGCAGATTATCTGTAGATACATACAACTATTGATACTTGGCTGGCAATCATCCCAGCCTTCAAGCAGTGTTCCTGTGATACAGAAATAGAAGTAAATGTTTCTTTTCTCATCTTTTGGTAAACTGAATTTCTTCATCCTTAAAAGCCCTTGACAAAACCAAGATTTGCTCAAAAACAGTCCTCAGACCAATAACTGAAAAGACTAGCTTGCTAATATGCCATTTGCGTAAAGTTTTTATATTTCCTTTGGTCAAACAGTTCAGTTCACTTTTCCAAGTTCAAATCCCACGTTGGGTTGTTAGCACATACTAACTTCTCTACAAATGGTCATCAAATGGTTATAAGCTAATTAACTCTTCAAACTACTTCTTTTATCTATTCATATGGGGGGAAAGCTCATCTTTCAGTATAATTGATCACTAGCATGGCAGAGATTACAGGAAACTCTGATTTATTTCTGTAAAATGAAAGGTACTTTATTTCTTAATAACATCGTAACAACCCTGGTATTACTCAATAAAATAAAATAAAATCTAAGCAGCCTGCATTAACAAAATGGCTCAGTGAACAGTTATGTTTACAAACCCTTTGCTCCAAAAGAATTATTCAAGTCACCTGGTTAGTGAACTTTATGAACAATTTTGCTAACTAGCAGGAAGGTTTCTGGAACTCAGTTTGACATTCATTGTAAAAAAAAGGTTGTTAATAATATTTGTAAGAATATCATGATGCACTACGTTAAGAAGGAAAATGAGTTATTAGTAATGCTCACCTTCTTTTTCAATGCTACCATCAAAAAAATATATGTGCTGAGTAGTGACCTCAAGTCTTCCAGGTATTAAATCAATTACTGTAACAAGTTCACAGTCTTCAGACAATACTAACTTTTCTTTCTGGCTTTGCTCTTCCTTCTCATCCCTACAACAAAATACCCAACTGTCATTGTTTTTTCTGAATTTTCCAGTTCCATTAAGTAGAAAAGTAAAAGCACACTTTAGAAAATAGTTAAATCTGATCTGTTTTAAGAGCATCACACAAAAAGTTCCATTATTTCATTTCACAAGAAAACCACCCTCTCCCTAATCTCAGTTCCAATCCTCAAATGGAATTTACAAAATACCTTTCACACATGAGCCTATCAACTTCACTTCAATCTACTGGATACAAAAAAACCCTAATGGACTAAATACAGACATTGGATTTATCACACATTATAACCTGCCTAATATCTGACTCCCCAGGCAAACCATCCACTTTTTACCAGCAATTCTCGTTCCCTTTCCTCCCCACCCTCCTATCTCATCATTTGACTACAATTACATTTATTCCTCCCCTCAACATCCACATCTGTGCCTCACCTACTGACCACCTCAATTTATATTTTCACTGACTGGCTTTACTTCCCTGCATATGCATTGGCCTCTGGCTGCTTTACCACTCCATCCAGGAAGAGTGCAGGCCATCTGCAGACACTTCCTCAGCATGATGAAGGGTGTTTGTGCTTGCTAAGAAGAATTTTTCCAACTATTGAGTTGGTCTAATAAATGAGATCAGATTTACCCAAAGAACCTTATCTGCTTGTGTCCTTAGACCAACATACAGACAGGTGTAGGCTACAACCTACACCCATTATTTCATTTACACAACCATCTTACCTCAGATTGAAACACTAGACTTCAAGCCTCAGTTCTTTCTTGGCAGAATTTTACAGATCTTTCCTTCCCAGTCATTTTATTTATCTAATAAGATCTGATGGGATGGATCTGATATTATCAACAGTAGAAAGCACAATGCCATATTGTTCACAAAGTGCCAAAAGCTTAGAAGAAAGCCAAATCAGATTCTCAGTCTGTAGAAGAGCTTTATCTGGTATATGTCCTTAGTACTACTTTCCAAGATACTGCAAATTAACCACAGGAATATTTTAAATAGAGGTTAATGAGCCTTCTGTGATGAAAGGTTTCATTTTTTACATAGATACATGTGCTGGCTTTAGTAACTTTAAAGTTAAAATACATATAAGACAGCATATATTTGTTATTCAATGTGTAAAAAAATATATACAATCTTCACAGAGGTTTCCATTTTCACTTCTGAGAAATTGTAGGAACAAAGAACTGTTCAAAAGATTCTGCATATGCAATTATTGGACACATTATCTACTCAGTTCCATTCCTTTTTGGCCATTTTGGTGATATGAAGGAAACCACAGTTTGACTGCATCCCCTGAATGGTGGATCTTTCAGGCAGGGAAATTTTCATGGACGTGCGGACAGCATAAGTGACACCAACACCTTAACCTGCATGCCACTGGAAGTGTGAGGATTTCAGACTGTTACATTCAAGCTATACTTACCTTGTTGGTACAACCTTGGGGAATTATTGCCAACTAGCATGTTAGATAAGCCCTGCTATCCCTAGGGCCAACTCTGAACAGCGCTGGTCAGAGCTGGGTAGAGATGGATTTCAAGGTTCTCCAAGCAGCTGTACATACTTGTTTACACTGGCTGCTGTGTCGTCTTCTGGCAATTCAAGGACATCATCCTCCATGTCACTGACTTTCACCTGCTTTACCACCTCCAGAAGCAGAGACTCGCTAGCTGGCTGTGTCTGATGTACTCCTTTTGGATTAAGAGACAAATTTTCAACTCAAACAAAAAAAAAGATTTTTTTAAATTTCATAATGCTTCTTGATAGCTGAATGGTAGCAACTGACTATGCTTATTGCTGCTACACATTACCCTTACTGGAGAAGCAGCAGCTTGGAATTAAAAAAAATATACCGTAGGGAGGCAAGTAGAATAGTTTAAAAACATCTCCAAGTTTATAGTAAGGCATTATAACTGTAGCTAAGCCAAGGAGGACAAGAATACAAGTTACTTGTGAGCTTATAGTCTATTCAGCAGCATCAATGAATACTTTGTAATGTTTTGCATAAACATGTTCTGGCACGGCCATGGGTTCAAACTTAAGCGTGTTGTAGTTTTGAGTCCTGGAATGACTAAATACCTAAAAATCAAAACCAAATTTGGTCACTGCAGGTCAGTAAGCTCTATCCATCCATTATTACATGACACAGACTCTCTGGCATTTCATAAGAAGTAAAAACAAAGCAATCAAATCTTCAAACAGTTTCTGTCTCTTGCTCACAGCATTGAAATACCGTTACCTAAACCATTTCTGTTTTTACATGAGTCCTTCTCTTCAATTTCTACTGTAAAGCACCACATAACAATGACAGAGAAAAAGAGCTAACATAGTATAGCTTCAATTAAAAGGATTTTCAAGATACAAGTGCTCTAACTAAACTAGGCCAAGGTTAATATAAAATGTGTATAATATGAGTGTAGAGACTGCAGTCACAGACATTTTGTGTGTTTTTGTTGCAGATATTTCTTGCAATAATACTTCTTTTAATAACAGTTATCTTTAGAATAGCACCTCCCCTAAGCATAAAATACTCTCATTATTCTGCTCTGGATGTGAATGGGATTTCTATCCTTTATATTTAATAAAATTTCCCAAGCATCTACTGTAACCTGAGCTGGGCAAGGCCTCCTCTTTCGAAGAAAAATTTCGAAGAAGTGTCCTTGGAAGGTTAAGAATGTAAGAACTGCCATTTATCAGGTCAGAACATAGGTCCATCTGGCCCAGTCTCCTATGTCAAACAGCAGCAGAGTGCGGATGCTGAAAAGGAGAGTGAACAGGGTTTTTCCTACTGTTCTCCTTTTTCACTTGCAACCTCCAGCATTTAAGGTCTATGAAGTTCTGATTCAGAGGCTGTATCCCTAACTCCCATGCTCAAAAGCTACTAATGGACTTTTCCTCCAAGAACTTGTCCAATTCCTTTTTGAAAATAGTTAAACTGTCAGCTTCCACATCTTGCAGCAATGAGTTCCACAATTTAGTTGCACAATGTGTGAGAAAGAACTTCCTGTTAGTTTTAAAAACTTACTGTCTACTGGTTTCTTTTTATGACCCCTTGTTCTAGTTCCTGTACTGTGAGGCTATATTCAAATATTAGTTTAATCAGACAATTTTTTAAAAATACCCTCCTGGTACTACATTATTGATCAGATGTTCTTTTAGTAAAATCTACTTATATTTTTGGAGCTTTTCTATATATGAAAAATGCAACATCATCTGCTTACCTAATTATAATTATGATCAGACACTTGATTACATTTATAATTCTTTATTATGTCAGATAGTCTGGGTTCAAATTTAAAGAGATAACATCAGATAACTAAGCAAGATCACTTATGCTTGAGAGGAAAGGGTTTTTTTTGTAAGCTGAACTTGAAGGACACTTCGTGCCTAAAACCTTCTCCAACATTTCTCCCAACAGTTGATTCATTAAGAGGCATCACAAAAAAAATCTTTGCCTTCCATGCATTTCCAGGACCATCATAGTTATAACATCATTCTAACTCTATTACATATTTGCTTATTCCTTTTTTGGGGTGGGGAAGGAGGAACTGCTCTAGGCCTTCTGGAAACAACACATGTATGAATAAAGCTTTCCTTATTAGTAAATCTCCTGTTTGGGATTTAAGCAACAGTGTCCCAGTGAAACAGATTTTTCATGAAAACTTTATTCAAGTCTATCATCTCTCTCTCATTTATCTTTTTGAGTGTATTTCATTATAAGGAAACATGGTGTGGTTTAAAGAAAAAAATATATGCATTTTAAACAGCTACCAAACACCATGCCTTAAATTTGTGAAAATGTTGATAAAGAATCATAAAAATAAGTAGTCAACCATTCAAATTCTCAGAGAAAGAATGCAGCAGTAAGCGCATCTCACCCAGATTGTCCCTTAGGGCACTGGCCTCTTGATGGGAGTTGAAGCTGTAATTCTGCACTAGTTTTAGCCTCATACGTGAGTAATTTTCCACATTTGAAAGTTTCCAATGCACAGGACTCTCCTTCCTAGAAGTGACAAAGATAGAAAATCCAATATTAAGAAAATTAAATGGATCTAGCCAGCTTTGTATTCAAAAGCATGATTTATGTATGCATTTACTGTATCTACCTAAACCTAAGGCAACTTCAAATCTGAAGATGACCCCCCTCCCCCCAGTTAGATTCTATACAGGGAAAATAAAAACGTGATACAATTTTCCATGTATAGAATCTAATTATTGGAGGGTTGTCTTGAATTTGTCACCAATCATGGTGGGGGGCAAGTAGCCTGACTCCTGTGTCTTGAAACCCTGCCACTTACCTTCTCCCCATACCTGTCTCTTGTGTCCCCCGATACTTGTCCACCCTGCCTACATCCATACCCTCACTGCCACTTGCCCTGGCCTGAGCCCTGCTGCCTGTCCCCCACTTGATCCCTAACCGACACTACAGCCTGATCCACTACTCCCATTGCTGCCCAATCTCCAGCCTGATCCCCCACATGCACTGCTGCTGCATCCCTTGACCTGCACTACCGCTGCAACAGAAGCACACGGCTGGGGATGGGGCAGCAGTATGTCAGGTAATGGAACAGTAGCCTGCACTGATCATCAGGAGGGAGAATGGGAAGCAGTGTAGGTCAGGGGATGGGACAGCAGTGTGAACTACAGCCACATCCCACAATGAACTGCTTGCCCACCCTCTGACCTGTGCTGCTGCCCAATCCCCCTTGCAAACTGCTGCCGTATCTCCTGATCCATGCTGCTGCCTGATCAGCAACATGGGTCAGGGGATAGGGCAACATCGTATGGTGATGCCCAATCCCCTGCCTGATCCCCAACCTCCTCTACTACCCAATCCTGGATGTTAGCCTTGGCCCCTGACTGAGGCTCACAAAACTGCTGCCGATTCCATGGTTGCTGACTCCAAGCAGCAGCAATGCTTGCTGCCCTGGGAAGGAGCTAGAGTACTGGTACTCAAATCCAAGTTGAGGCTTGTTTTCCCCCCCATGTTCCCTGAGGGGGGGGGGGGGGGGAATCTCATTTTGGATTTGAGTAATTACAGTACATGAGCAACTTCAGAAGTAGCATGTAAAAAAGGTGGATTTTGTTTTACGTTGCAGTCCCAAAGGGTACTTTTACATCTGCTCTGGGAGTGAGGGTATAGCTCATTTGATGAGCTTCAGTTCAAACACCCCTGCTGCCATTTTTAAAACATGGGGACACTGATACACAAGATGCAGGAAGCTGCTAGAGTGCAGTAATTGTCATTCTCCAGCAGACTCAGTCCAGGAACAAGGGATAGGTGGAGGGTTGGTGGAGGTTCACTGATTTTCTTTGGTGCTGTGGGATTACCCCAATCTGGGGCTGAGTTCCGTAAGGGCACTGAGTGTTGGGGTCATAGGACAGCCCCAGGAGGGGCCATAGTGGGGAAGGTTCCCCGTGGGATAAGAGCCAGGAGTGAGGCACCGCAGGAGTGGGCTTTGCAGGGTGGCGGTCGAGATCTGCAAGGAAGGCCGCAAGATAACAACTAGACAGCCCCAATGAAGGTGGCATGAGGCCGGGGTGTAGGGGTGGCGGAGCCCCGTGAGCAACCGTCGGGACTGACCTGGGCAATCGAGGAACCCACCAACTAACCTGCCCATTGAGGAACACCAAGACGTGGCAGGTGAGTACGGAGTTAGTGACGCGGGAGGAAAGAGCTACCTCAATGACAAACCAGCTCGGAAGGGGCGGAACATCCACCAAGAGTCCTGAGATGCCACTAAGCAGTGAGCGGAAGCCTGGCGGTCGCAGAGTGGTGCATTGGCCAGGAACCCTTTGCAGGATGCAGGCTCAGTATGTAACCCGCTGAGATAGACCCCACAGACCTACTGGCCCAAAACTTGCAGGCACTAACGCAGATCATGGGGTCGCAGCAGTGGCTGCTAGCACAACACAGCACGCCAGCCCTGGGTATACCCAAGATGACCGCGGACGATGACCCCAAAGCATATATTGAAGCCTTCGAACAACATGCCGTCATTACAGGCCTTGACAAAAGGCTCTGGGCCAGCCAGCTTGGGGCGTTGGTTGTAGGTAAGGCCCAGGCAGCTTATCGGGCCCTGACCCGAGAAGAGGCCCAGGACTATGGGGGAGTGAAGGCGGCTATCTTGTACTGCCTTGAGATCAGTCCAAAGCACTACCAGCGGCTCTTTCGGGCCAAGAAGGGGATAGAGGAGAGGCGGCCACGAGTTCTGCTTCAACAGCTCTGGGACCTCTTCTGTAAATGGGTCAACCTGCCAACATGTATAATGGCAACTCTCGTGGATAAGTTAGTCTTAGAACAGTTCATAAACGACCTGGAGGAAAGAACCCAGCATTGGGTCCAGCAGCATGCCCCTGAGACCTGTGAGATGGCTTTGAAGGTAGCTGAAGCCTTTGCGGCCTCGGAATGGCACTATCTACGGGAGAAGGGGCCCCCATCACTGGCTCCAGTAACAAGGGAAATGGAGCGACATAGGCCGGGGTATCGGCCACAAGGGGGGGGCATGTTATGTTACCATTGTGGGAGGATAGGATGTTTTGCCTGGGAGTGTCCAGGGTGTACCGCAGAGAGGGGATGGACCCCGAGAACCCCAAGAGGAATAGCTGAATTCCCTAAAGAATGGAGTCCTGGGGAGCCAATGGACTGTAGTTTTGGGACCGGGGGTGACAGCCCAGTATGGGAGCACCCTGTAGTGAAGGCCTGGGTAGAGGACCGTCCGGTCTGGGCAGTGTTAGATTCCAGGTGTGTGCAATCATTGATTAGAGCTGATCCCTGGTCTGGGGCCCCCACGGGTCAGACAGACCCGGTGAGAGTGTCATGTCTTCACAGAGATACTCAAGCTCTCCATCGAGTAAAGGCTCGCCTTAGGGTCATGGAACATCAGGGTGAGTTGGTAGTGGGCCTTGCACCCTGACTAGCATGTGATATGCTGCTGGGGCGAGACTGGGCCCCCTTGTATGAGGTGATGGAGAGGGTGCGGGATGTTGAAGTCGTGTACAAGACATGGAATCGCAGGGAAGGGTGGCTTGGTGACACTGAAGGAGGAGAGGAAACCGCCAAGGAGGGCGTGGATCCCGAGGTCAACTGGAGGGACATTGCGAGCGGACAACAGTTCTGGCAGGCTCAGGGGGATGACCCTGAATTACAAGAGTTGTGGACCCAGGCTGTGACCACAGCCCAGCTGCCGGCACCTGCCTCCAACTCAGGGAGTCGCTTCAAGGTAAGACATCACCTGTTGCATCGGGTGACTCTGAGGAGGGAGGAAAAGGACAGCAGGGTACAACTGGTGGTGCCCAAACGTTTTCAACAGGCAGTGTGGCAATTAGCCCATGCCACTCCCATGGGAGGCCACATGGGGAGGGAACGCACAACAGATAAAATACCCCCCCCTCAAGCTACAATGAGGCCGATGCCTATTATCGACTTACCCTTCTCCCGTATTGCCATGGATGTCCTTGGGCCCCTGCTGCGCAGTAGTAACAGACACCAGTACATTCTGGTGTTCATAGACTACGCGACCAGGTACCCCAACGCAGTGCCTCTCAGGTCGGTAACAGCTCCCCCAGATCGCCGAAGAATTGGTAAAATGGATAGCCCGTACGGGGATTCCCAAGATCCTGACAGACCAAGGGCAGAACTTTATGTCCGGGGTCCTGTGGGGGGTATGTCAGACCCTACGAATTAAACAGCTGAGGACATCTGCCTATCACCCTCAAACCAATGGGCTGGTGGAGCGGCTAAACGGGACTCTGAAGCGAGTGTTGCGGCGATGCCTACAAGGTGACCCTTGACATTGGTACCTGATGCTCCCGCTAGTCTTGTTTGTGTTCCGGGATGCCCCGTCGGAGTCCTTGGGGTATTCCCCCTTTGAGCTGGTGCTGGGTCATCAGCCGCAGGGTTTGCTACAGATTCTCCAGAAGGAGTGGGAGCAGGGCCCTATGGCTGTCCCCAAACCCTCCAAGTACCAGCAAGCCTTTCAACGTAGAGTCCAGAGCACCCGAAAATTAGCAGCTGGCAACCTGAGACAGGCACAACAAAGACAGAAGGAAAGGTAGGACTTACGTGAGAAGGAGAGGGAGTTTCAACCAGGACAGAAGGCATTAGTCCTATTGCCCTCCTCACTGAGCAAGCTGTTAATGCAATGGCAAGGACCCTTTGAGATCATTAGACAAGTTGGCCCGGTCAATTACAAGGTGCATCGCCTGGGTCACTTAAAGCCAAAACAAATTTATCATGTCAACCTGCTGCAAGAGTGGTGACAACCGGAAGGTTGGTCAGCATTCAAAGAGGAGACGGCAGAGGGTCCCAAACCGCAGGGTTCTGTGCAAGGCACGGGAGAAACTAAGCCCTTTAGGGCAGTCCAAGTAAGCGGAGAACTAAGTGTCCCAGAGAAAAGATATAGGCGCTGTCCTCGAGGAATTTAAGGGAGTCTTTTCAGAGGATCCCAGGTGGGTAAAGGACACCTATCATGCTATTCAGACACCTCCAGGTGCGACAGTGCAAGACAGGTGGCTACCCATACTGCACCACTTGACAGAGGAGGTGCATAAGGAGGTAAATAAAATGCAAGCCCTTGGCATGATCACGACATCATGAAGCCCGTGGCGGAGTTCCCTGGTGCCCATATGGAAACCAGACAGGTTGTTAAGGCTCTGCATCGATTACCGGAAATTGACTGACGTGGCCACATTTGATGCCTTCCCTATGCCACAAGTGATGGAATTAGTGGAATGGATTGGTACTGCCCAATATATATCCACTTTAGATCTAGCCAAGGGGTATTGGCAAATACCCATATGGCCCTGTGACTGCCCCAACACAGCCTTTGGAACCCCATGGGGCCTGTACGAATTTGTTAAGATGCCATTTGGCTTGCACGGGGCGGCAGACACTTTCCAAAGATTAATGGAATGCATCCTGGCACCCCACAACGAATACACGGCTGCGTATGTTGATGATATTGTCATATTCACCCAGTCGTGGGATCAACATCTACATGCCCTTAGGGCAGTCCTGACTGAACTACGGAAGGCTGGCCTGACCGCAACACCCCAAAAGTGTGAGATTGAGCGTAAGCACACGAAGTACTTGGGATTCTTAGTGGGCCAGGGTACCATCCGACCATTGGAAGACAAAGTCCAGGTTATCTGATCTTTTCAAGCCCCGCAAACGATAAAACAGCTATGATCCTTCTTGGGACTGGTAAATTACTACAGCAGATTTGTTCCTCAGTTCTTGGACCTAGCAGCACCTCTCTCTGAGGCTCTGAAGGGTCCACATGGGAAGGGGGTCCAGTGGACTAGGGCAATGTTGCAGTTTTCAGGCCTTGACAAAGGCTCTATGTGATGATGTGCTTATACACACCCCTGACTTTGAAACCCTTCTCGTTACAGACGGATGCCTCAGCAGTGGCGATTGGGGCCATGTTAACCCAACAAGATGCCAAGGTGGACAGACCCGTGGCGTACGCCAGTTGGAAGTTGCTCCCAGCCGAGACCAGGTATGCCACCATCGAGCGGGAGTGCTTGGCGATTCGATTGGTGGTGGAACACTTCCGCTATTACTTACTCCAGAGGGAGTTCACATTGGTCACGGACCATGAACCCCTGAAATGGCTCAGTACAGCCAAAACGGATAATGCACGCATAATGCGGTGGGCTTTGGCACTACAACCCTTTAAGTTCCTTAAGTTGCATAAGAACGCAGGGCAGCGGTCGAGATCTGCAAGGAAGGCCGCAAGATAACAACTAGACAGCCCAACAAAGGTGGCGTTAGGCCGGTGTGTAGGGGTGGCGGAGCCCCGTGAGCAACCGTCGGGACTGACCCAGGCCATTGAGGGACCCACCAACTAACCTGCCCATTGAGGAACACCAAGACGTGGCAGGCGAGTACGGAGTTGGTGATGTGTGAGGAAAGAGCTACCTCAACGACAAACCGGCTCGGAAGGGGCAGAACATCCACCAAGAGTCCTGAGATAAGCGGCAAGTGGAAGCCCAGCAGTCGCATTGAGTCTGCTCCAAAATGCTGGAATTCCAGTGCGTCAGAGCAACCTCTGCACTCATGTATAGGTGCCCACAGATCCCAAAGCACTTTACAAACTACATGCATCCTCCACTGTAATTCAGCAGCTGATAAGCATCAAAGTAAGGAATATCTTATGCAACTACAACTTCCAGGAAAATTCAAGAAGACAGAGGGAAATAAACTATGTTGTAACTAATCCTATATACAAAGGCTCATTCTGATTACAGATTACATCTCACTTTTTCTGAAGCATATTAAGCAACTGTTGGTCTGCTGTATATCCTATTTATCCGTCATGAATTTTAAATATCCTCTGTTCAGTTAATTTTCATGTTATTTGTCAGTGGGTGCATCTACGCATCCACTTCAATATGGAGTAGACCAATTGGTAAACTAATTAAGTTTGCTGTAAACTAGTACTGTCTGGGACAGTACTACTTTCCAGCAGAGTAATGTACTGCATTGAAACGCACATGTAGACAGTGACTGCCCTGGCTCATATTGTTGTTGTCCTGGGCACATGTGTAGATGCTGTGCTCAGAAGTTTACTTTGGTTCAAAGCGCTCCAGAGTTTATTGCTTTGCATTAATTGCACATGTAATGAGCAATACACCCAGTGATATTCATCTACCAAGAAATCAGATGCATAGTAAACATTAGTACTGGTATTTTGATAATTCAGGGAATACTTCAATAGAACAATCAATGGGACTACCAAAAATGGCTACTGAAATAGTTTAAATACCTTTTGCAATTCCAGCTGTATGAAATATTAAATAAATGGATTGGGCAATTTTCTCTTAGACACAAGATGGCATTTAAGTAAAAGATTACACTCCTACCTTTCAGCCCATGGGCCCCTTTCACAAGTGAGGTAAAGTTGTACTGCCCTCCACTGTCTCAGTATAGCTGTCCGCTGACTATTAAGTTGTTTTAGTGTGCTGTTGTAACGCAGATTCTCCTGGCGAGCCCTTCGGTTAAATGGCTCCACAAAATACTCCTGAAAGAAAACCAGAAATAAGTCTTACTCAGATTCCTACAAGAATCCTGGAATTTGCAGAAGTCATTTGCTCAAAGCAAAGGATAAATTTCTACCAGTGAAGAGGAAACACTGTCAAGTAACTCGACAAATTCTGCAAAATTAAAACACGCACGTTAAACATCAGAGATTTTACAATGAAAGGCAGATACTGGCTATATGAAATGTGTAAAATATAAACAAGTTTGCATGTTCAGGATGCAAAATGGACTGCACTTGAGTTCCAGTTATGGCTTCAGAAGCATTAGAATTTTTCAATACCATTCTGGCTTTTTATAATGTCTTTCAGACTATCAGCTTTAGTGGCCTGGCAAAGAAAAGACCTCATATATGGATCCTTTGTATGATGCAAGGAAAGATAAATAAATTTAACCGCTGTACTGGTTCAATGTAATTAACAGTTACCTAGAAATCATAGACTCTAACCCCATGAGATTTCTGGCCCAATCCTCCAAACTGTCTAGGTCTACCCTCTGGTATATCTACTACATGCCCCTCGCCCCCAACATGGTGTCATCTGCAAGCTTGCTGAGGGTGCAATTCATCCCATCTTCTAGACTGTTAATTAAGATATGAACAAAACCAGCCCCAGGACCAACCCCTGGGGCACTCCACTTGATACCGCCTGCCAACTAGACATCAAGCCATTGATTACTACCCATTAAGCCCAACAATCTAGCCAGATCTGTATCTGCCTTACAGTCCATTAATCCAATCTTTACTTCCTATGCTTGCTTGCAAGAATGCTGTAGGAGACTGCGTCAAAAGCCTTGCTGAAGTCAAGGTATATTACGTCCACTGCTTTCCCCACATCCACTGAGCCAATTATCTTGTCATAGAAGGCAATCAGGTTGGTTAGGCATGACTTGCCCCTGGTGAATTCATGCCAACTGTTCCTAATCACCTTCAAGTGCTTAGAAATGGATTCTTTGAGGACCTGTTCCACGATTTTTCCAGGGACTGAGGCTCGGCTCACTATATCCTCCTTTTTCCCTTTTTTAAAAGATGGGCACTATGTTTGCCCTTTCCCAATCACCCGGGACCTCCCCCAATCACCATGAGTTTTCAAAGATAATGGCCAGCAGCTCTGCAATCACAGCAGCTAATTCCCTCAGCCTCCTCAGATGCACTGCATCAAGCCCCATGGACTTGTAAATGTCCCTAATCTGTTCTTTCACCACTTTCTCTCCCAACTGTACTGCCCAGTGCAGTACTCTGGGAGCTGACCTGTGAATACCAAGGTAAAAAAAGGCATCGAGTACTTCAGCCTTTTCAGCTTTCTGTCACTAGGTTGCCTCCTTCATTCAGTAAGGGACCGACATTTTCCCTGACCTTGTTCTTGTTGCTAACATACTTGTAGAAACCTTTCTTGTTATCCTTCACATCCCTTGCTAGCTTCAACCCCAATTGTGCTTGGCCATTCTGACTTCATCCCTGCATGACTGAGTAATATTCTTGTACTCCTCCAACCCGTCACTCCTTTTAAGCTCCCTTTTTCTGTTTAAGCTCACCAAAGAGTTCTCTGCTAAGCCAAGCTGGTTGCATGCCACATTTGCTATTTTTCCTGCAAGCAATTTGCTATTCTTCCACATTTGCTATTCTTTCTGCAAGTAGTGCCTTTACTACTAAATTTCAATCTTAACTGAACACAGAAAAAACAGTTTTGACTGAATTCACTGCACAAAAAAGGGAAGCAAAATGTAATGTGGGAGCAGTTCATGTTAGGTACAATTTTGGCCCTTTTTCATTTTATTAAAATAACTTTTAAAAAATTCATTAGCTTAAGACAATGTAGTAGGGACAAAAAACTTTCAGTAATTCAGAATGGGCTAAAATGATGCAAGTAACACTAAGCATAATTCTGGATAATGTATTATGAGAGGGGCATACATGTTCTACTATAATTCAATTTTACAGCTTGATTTGATATTAGAAATTTTCAAAGCAGTTCTTCCAAGATGCACATTTGTAGGATATGCCATCAGTATGTTTTTTTTCCTCACAATACTGGGGTCAGAGATCACCTTACAAATAAATTCCTTCATCTGCTGGCAGCTGATTCCACTTTTTCCTAAAACACTGCAAATAGATTTTAGAAACTTAAAACTTTACCTGAAATTTCAACTTGCTTTCTCCCCTCTCTCGGTCTCGCTTATGCATATTCACCATTAAACCCTCATAACAGTCCTTCCAATAAAGTGCCATATGCTCATGACCCTCTCTGAATGTATTGTCTTCATACTGTTTCATGTATGGAATAATCTGGTAAACAAAAATATTTTGGGGAAAAAAACAAACAAGATGGTTGAGTAGATTCCCTTTGCCCCAGTAAAGAGAAAATAGATGAATACCCCAAAAAAGCTATCACTTACATATTTATCAATATAAATTTGCCATTCACTAGAGCTGCAATACTCTTGGAAATCCTCAAAGAAAGAAGGGCTGCCATTGGCAGAAGGCAACGAAGGTAGGTGCAGGTTCATAAAAAGAAGTTGGTAAATTTTGGATACCAGTGTTCGAACGAGAGGAATTAGGAATGAGTATGTTTCTGTCTTCTCTTTAATTGATCTACTCAGAATGCCTTCCAGCTTGCCCAGCAGGTAGCATGCCTCAGTTTGGCTCTCAATTACTTTAGTTTGAAGGAGGGTGTTTAGTTTAGCTGCTGCCATAGCACAAACCTAGATGGAGAAAAAGAAAAGCAAATACAAATTTAACACACAAAAATCTATGAAGCTAGTGGCAAGCACTTAACTTTTTACCGGAGATGCATGCATACTGTAAGCTGCTTCTCAGGTATACAGAAACTCCCAATCAGTCAGATCAGATTTCACTACACTGTGCTAATATTTTTGAACTAAAGTGCTCAAAAGCCCCAGTCCAGATCATTGCCCCATTGTGGCAGCTACTGCACATATGTACCAAGGAAAAGTTTACAGTTTCATTTAATCAATTAAATAGGCAACTACTTTGAGGGGATGAGGACAAACAGAAGTAAATATGCATGTGGTAAAAGCTGTTGAAGTGTCCAAACTACAAGGTCAAGGATATCTGCAGGAAACCCACTGTGGTAAGCTTAATCCTTATATTAACTAACAGTTAAATACAGTAAAAGCTGCGTTAACCAGCATTCTACTACCCGGAATACGCTATTAACCGGAATTTCTGGCCAGACACCTGGGGGAGAGGGAACAGGACGCTCGCACATGGTGGCCCCCCCCCCCTGCCCCCCCCTCCAGGGGTTTTCTAAAGGTTGAAAACCCCTGCCTCAGATAACCGGAATTTTTAGATACCCAGCACCCCCCCTTACCCTACTCAGGCCAGTTAACACAGCTTTTACTATACATAGTTGGCATGCATCTTGCACAGTACCCTATGCATAAATAAGTAACAAACCTGTAAATTATCTTGTCCAATGAATCCAAGGAGCAACTGCACCTGCACTTGGGAGAGTTTGACTGATTCTGGGCCACTGGGGTACCAAATTGACAGGTCATCCATCAGAGTCACCAGCTCTTCCAAGAGCTATTTTAACAGGGAAAAAATTATATGGCATAAAATAAAAAGAGAAAAATTAGTTCTCAGATACTAATACAACTATGGGGTTGCACAGTAATTTTGAAGAGCTGAGAAATCTACAGATAAATCAGACTGTCCTCATACCTTAAACCAAGCGATTAAAATAAATATACTGTAGGACTGAAGTACAGCTACCAATTTAACAGAGTTCAGCATTTCAAAAGCAATACAATGCAATTTGATAAAACAACTGCTTCATAAATAAAAGAAGGAAATTATTTTTGCACATAAAGCTAAAAATCCTGTTTCTCTAAATTATCACCATAAACTTTCATTTCCAGAAAAAGTAGAGCAGTTATAAATATGACTGCTTTGATTATAAAGGTTCTATTCTAAAGGATAGGTACTATAAGACTTAATCTTTAGTTCAGTCACTGATTTAGATTCCATTTCTTTCTCCTTTTTCACACTTACTTAACTTAAACACAACGGTAATTTATTATTATATTAGCACAAATGGGGTACAGTCAAATTCACTCCACTATCAACTGCTCAAGCTGTTTAATCTCTTGTCAATAGACAAAATATTACGATTAAAAGGGCTGACATCACCCAAACTGACAACATGTTAATAAATATCTGAGAACATATTAAATTTAATTACCTTCTCTGTCCACAAATTGGAATTGACTAGCCCTTCGGCCTGTAAAAAATCCTGTACAATGAGCAGGAGCCGAAAGCCATTTTCAGCATGCGTTAGGAGAGCTTTTGCATCTCTGTTATCAGTGACTGCCCATTCCAGCATCTTCTCTAGCAAGCTAAATGGAAAAGAAAATCCCAAAGCAACTATTACATTTTTTGAGAATAAGTGGCTTAAAAAATCCACATACATATTTAATTAATTGAGCCTAAACATATGTAGTGCTGTAACTGCCTTCTACTTTAACAGTCTTCTTGACCTCATTGGCTTATAGAGTCACGCAAGTCAGAGGCATACATTTAAGCTTTGTCAACTAAATTCCATTACTAAATGGGTACAGATGCATAGGTATGCTTTTGATCACATTTGCATGAGAACAACAGCAGATCAAAGACAACCTATCAAACTTCTGTCACCAGAATGTAACAATACCCATAACACCATCTCTTTCAATTTCTCTTCCAAAGGAAGAAATATGCCATTACATGGTACCCACTTAAGCTTTATTTCATCTGAAGGTCGCAGCAACTCATTGGATATCCCCAGTTTGGTCAATGCAGAAAACACCTGTCCCCTCTCAATCCAGGCAGCATCATCAGACTTTTCTAGACCTTTCCACATTACACAGAGCAAAGCATCTGTGAGCAATTGTATGAGGTCATCTTCAGATCCCTGGGAAACGGTGAAAAAAAGTTGTACTCTTTTTAGTGTAAAACGCCTCCAAAAAGTTGGTTATTCATCACAGTATACAATGATTACATATTTCATCCATCTTTGCCAGTGCCCATTTTAGACCAAACTGTTAAATTTTAGGGAGCTGTGGACTGAAATGAGGCAGCTAGGAAGAAAGGCAGGCTGCCGCTTGTAACCTGACCACCATCTCTGCTGCTGCTGCCTTACCTCTCCCCTCCTGTGCCGAAGGCTGCTCTCTCCTTCTTGCAGCCACTGCTGCCCCTTACCCCTCACCACCAACTCCCACCATGGACTAATTCAAAACAAAAGAAGTGATGGCCACAGTAAGGGGGCACAAGAGAGAGAGAAGGGAGGGCTGGGGCAGAAGGAGGTAGAAAAACTGCTTAGGGAGAGGAATACTACTGCGTGTCATTTCCCACAGCGCAGAATTGCTACTGACATCCTGGCTCTGCAGGCAAGATCTGGTCCACGGGTCATAGGTCCCCAAACTCTGGTCTAAAAGGTCTATTAAATAAAATGCTAACATAAAATATTGCTGCAATAGCGGCTTGTTATGATTTTTAATCAAATTGGTTTTCTCTACCCACAAATTTAACATTTCAGCCTTGGTACCACAGCTTTGGTACATGCACAATTTTTCATGGCCATAAGGAAATCTGGTTGACACAGATTTGAAGAAAGTTTCAATTTCAAATAACTAATTTAATATAGGTGCTTTAAAAACATGTTTTTACTGAGCAAAAAGAAGCATTGCCACCCACTGTGGAAGAGCCAGTTGGTTTGCCCTTTTCTCAGAGAAAAAAACAGTACAACTGGTGAGGTTTTTAAAAATATTAAAAATAAAAATGGAAGTCAAGCATGTTTGAAGAAGGGGGGAATTACTTACTCCTTGGTATTCAAATAAAGAAAGATCAAAGTTGAAGCCCATATCATTTAGAGTGCTTGGTTCTTTATCAGGTTGACCAGAGAATGGCTTAGAGTTCTCTACAGGTGATGGTGTGCTGGGTAAGCTGTCTGTCATTTGATTCCCACCATCAGCCAGCACATAGGAGTCAACAAGGGATAGATCTAAACTCAAGTGTGAAGCATTTCTGTGCCATAACTCTTCTTGGTCCTCCGTCCTAAAAGCCATCTCAGCCACAGAGGTATCCTCCAGCAGTGTCCCAGAAAAAGGAGCAGTAGCATCTACAGATCTGCCATTTTCCAAACTCCACTGATCACACGAACCATTAACTGAGGCAAAACCACCAGATTTCTCCCCCTCTGCTTTGTCAGCATAGTGTTTCCGAAGCTCTTCAGCAGAAAATTTTCTTTCATCTTCCTTTGTGGAATCAGCCCTGCTCTCTCTAACGCCGTGCTTGATATCAGAGTTCTCTTTTAGGAATAGTCTAACCAAAGTGTCCTGCCAGCCCAACTGCTGACTAATCTGTTGTGCTGCATCCAGCTGGTAATGCAAAAGATGTAACACCTGCATTGAACACAAGATTCCAAAGCATGTAAAAATTAACTCATACTACATGGTGGTAGCCATTCAAACCTTTAATAATAAACATTATGGTCTCATTCCATTTGATGCCAGGTGCATAAAAGTGGTCTTGTGACACAGTTAGTCAATGACCATTTAGAATATGAGATCCAGGGATAACTCTTCACAATGGAAAGCAAAACACAGTCACTGAGAAAGTTAAGTCTGTGTGGATCTATTCTGTGTGAATTAAAATAGTAAACCACATTATTTTCTTCTCCTATATATGACAAGTAACTTAGGCCATGTACAGGCATCATGCTTCTAGAAGAATTGCTGCTCTCCTGGTAGAAATTAGGAGCATATGAACTTTCATTCAGTTTCTCCCAGGGGAAACCCACCTTCCAGGAAATACGCCTTCCAGGACAAAGATTTTTCAGGTTGACACCTAGAAGATCTTCCTTGCAGAAAAACTCTCTTGCAAAATGAATGCCTGCAATCTCTCAGTTTGGTCTGGAAGGGGAAGGGAACAGCAGGGCAATGCTCCCTACCTCTTCTCCAGACCAGAAACTGCTTAGATTGAAGAATGGGCTGGGGGCTTTACCCTGCTGCGCCCCGCTTCTTCCCCAAACTGATGACTGGACTGAGCCATAAACACGTTCTACATTAAATGCTGCCTGAAATTTAACACATGGCAGGTAGCTGAGAAAGCTGATTTTTGATCTTCCCATAGGCTGGATGAGGGAAAGCCTTTTCTTTCATCTTCCTTTGTGGAATCAGCCCTGCTCTCTCTAATGCCATGCTTGACATCAGAGTTCTCTTTTAGGAACAGTCTAACCAATGTGTCCTGCCAGCCCAACCCTTTTGGCTTTCCCTGCCTGGATTTGAAACCCCGCTCCCTCTCCACCCCACAGCCCTTGCTGGGCTGCCCAGTACAGGGGAGCAGAGGCTTCCAGTGGGGGAGAACCCATTGGCTGATTCATCTGGGGTTTTAAATCCTGTGCAGAGCTGCACTAGTCAGGAGTGGGGGAGCAGAGGCTTTCCTGCACCAGACAGACCAGACAGAGATGCGTGGTACAGGGCTTAAAGTACCTGCAAGAGAAGGCTATGCTATTATGTGCTGGGACATAAAAACCGTGTGCCAGGAAACTCTGGCTGAGCTACCTAGCACAGGGAAGCAGAAGCTGCCAGTGTAGATGAGGGAAGCCTTCAACTTACCCCACCAGGGGTTTAAGCACTGCACAGAACAGCTCTGGCCAGGCAACCTGGCATGGGGAAGAAGAGGCTCCTGGCAGAAGCAGCAGAGACTCCCCCATGCTAGACTTCCCAGCCAGACCAGCTCCACATAGAGCTTAAAGTCCTTAGCAGGGGAAAGCCTCTATAGCCCTCGGCCAGGAGCTTCTGTTACCCCATGCCAGGGCTTTAACCTCTGTGCCAGGCAGCTCTGGCCATGCTGCCAGTGCAGGGAAACAGAGACTTGCAGCAGAAGAAGCCTTTGCCTTCCTCCATAGAGGACTTAAAACTCCATGCTGAGCAGCTCTGGATAGCTGATTTCAGACCTCAGTGCAGTCCCTGAAACCAGGTGACAACTGATTGCTGTCAGGCATCTGGCTCTCAGCTTGCCAGTTCATCATGATCCTGGGCTTCCCCCTACACTGGCAAGTATGGCATGATATGGATCTAATCGCCGATCTGAAAAAATGACACCTCCTCCCATGCATCTGAGGCATGGCAAGAGGTGAAATTGTTGGGATTGCGGATCAGATACTATCATGCCTTTAAATGAACGTCTGTCAGTAGCCATAATGACCCATTTATTCATTACTCCATAAAAAGAAAGTTTTCTTTGCTGAAATAGAATATAAAACTAGCTACATTATATCAGTAATGTTTCTATGTCATAGGCACTATCTTGCAACTATTCCCGGAAAATACACTCAGAATACATACCTACATAATTATATATACACATTCAGAATACCGCTTTTCAAAATCATTAAACTACAAAATCTGTGTGATTAACTCTTGAGGTAGTAACAGAGAGGACAAATAACACTGTATACGCACAAATCACACATATTTTCTGATTAACCAAGAACCAGCATTACTATCATGTCTTATTTTCAGTTCAACTTGACAAACTGTGATGAAATCTGCAACAAACAATATAGCATCTCACAGCCTGACCCTATGCCATGAAATATTTCAGTGTCCTTCTCCAGAAACAGTACAGTTTAGGATGAAACGAAATTCTGTTCCTCCCTTGTATTTCCATAAGCTCATAACCTTTTTAAACACAACTGAAAAAATAAGTTGAAAGAAAACACTCTCACAGGAAAAAAAACCCTTTTAAAAGGAGACCTGCTCAAAATCTTGTGAGGAGTCTACATTTTTCTGTAGAAAAATACATAACGTTTACACAGAAAACATTAACTTTGGCATTTACTGAATGCCAAAGAGTTTAAAAATCACTGAAAGTATAGTTTCAAACAGCACATCAAGCTCCATCACTTCATGTAATTAGTATAAAGACATAACATACATCATCATATACCATAACTAATATGTGAGACGTTGAAGCCCTGTGTGTCCATAAGTTAGTGTTACTTGATATTTTTAATTAACAGTACCTACCTTTCTGCAGATGGCCACTCTGACATTTACATCTGCTCTATGACCCAGGTGTACTACAGCTATTAGGTCTCTATAACTCACAACGGGATCTGCAGGGGGAAACCAAGAGAAAAAAGAAAGAAAAAAACAAGAGTACATTCAAAAACTTCAAGGCAAACCTTAAACACAGAGAAATAGCAAACAATTATTTTGGTAGCGTTGGAGTAATGTTGTACCTGTGATGGTCCAAGAAATATACAAGGAGGCAAGGATTTCTGTGAATGGTATCTCTTACTGAATCAGCTGCATGATTGGGATAGATTTAGACAAGCTTTTGAATACAAACGATGCAAGAGACCTTAAGAAGAATTAATCGCATTCAAAGTCTTTTCTAAGTCTACCCCAAACATGTGCAAGTGGTCCAATACCACCCACAGAAATAAATCTTTTTCAGTTCACCTTTAAAGACAGTACACCAACACATTAATTAAACTGAAACCACCAATATCAAGGCAAGACAGGTCCCTTGTAGAAAGTAGAAGGCAATTTAGTTATGGATGGTACAGAGAGGGCTGAAATATTTAATACACTTTTTTACTTCAGTCTTCACAAATCAAGTCAGCTACCAGATGATGAGTGCAGTTGGCAGTAAAGATAGGGAAGGAGACGAACCATCTTGAGTGGTAAAAGAACAGGTTACGGCAGTTCTCAACCTAGTTAGACACACAGTACTCCTAATTAGATTCAAGGCACTCTTCATTAGATGCAAAACACACCTGGGGAAATACCAGCTCTTGGTTTTCACTCAGTTTCCTCACCACAGAAAAATAACAGACCAATTCTTCCATTGGGAAGGACTCAGAAAGACCACAGCAGGGCACTAAGAATTCCCATTTAAAATTTCTGAGCTTATCTTATGAATTATGTTTGCACATCTAACAGTGCTAACATTGCATGCCACCCTTGAAAGGATGTCATGGTAGCCCAGACTACTGTGGCACTGTAGTTAAGGATTACTTAGAGAAGCTAGAAACTTTCAAAGTTGGCAAGGTCAGATGAGAGAGAGCCAATTCCTTCAGTACTCTAGGGTAACTAATTTCAGAAACATTAACTATTATTTTGAGAATTCCTGGAGGTCAGGATGACTGGAAAAGGGCAAACATAGTGCCCATCTTTAAGAAAGAAAAATAGTAGTTCTGGGGAATTATAGACCAGACTATACCTGGAAAGATGAAGGAGCAGGACATTAAGGAATCTATTTCTAAGCACCCAAAAGAGAACAAAGCGATTAGAGACAGCCAGCTTGGATTCACTAAGAGTAAATCATGCCTAAATTAATTTCCTTCTATGATCAAGTGACATGCCGTGGGGGATGCAGGAGAGCAGTGGATATGATACACCTGAACTTTAACAAGGCGCTTGACATTGTCTCTCACAACGTTCTCATTAAAGAGCTAAGGAAATACAGACTAGATGAAAGGACTATAAAGCAGATATGTAACTGGTTGGATCATCATGCTCAGTGCATAGTCATTAATGGCTTAATGTCTTGTTGGGAGGAGGTAATGAATGGATTTCCCAAGGGTCTGTCTTGGGCTCATATTGTTTAATATCTCCATTAATGGTCTGGGGACTTAGTGTAGCAAGTTTTCAAATTTCAACAAGTTGGGTGCAAACATTCTGGAGGGTAGGGCTAGGATTCAAAATGACCTGAATGATTTTAGACATTTCTGCAGGTTAATCAGATGAAATCCAGCAAGGACAAGTGCAAAGTCCTGCTGTTAGGATGAAACAGTTTCATCCATAAACAGAGACTTTGGAATGACTGCAGAAAAGGATCTGGAAAATATACTGGACAAAAAGATCAATTTGAGCCAACAGTGGGTTCTTGTTGGCAACCCCGCCCCCCAAACATAACGTATTAACAGCAGTGTCGCTTACTAATCAAGAGATGTGATCCTTCTGTTACATTCAGTGCAGGTGAGACCTCACCTGAAAGAAAGTCTCCAGTTTTGGAACCCACCCTTCAAGAAGGATATAGACAAATTGGGAAAAATCCAGCAGTGAGAGACAAAAATGATTACCTGGGAAACATTATTTGAGGAAAAGATGACAGAACTAGAATTACTTAGCCTGGAAAAGAAGACTGAGGGGGATCTGATAACAGATTTCAAATACTTAAAGGGCAGTTATAAAAAAGATGGTGACAGACTATTCTGTGTGGCTGTAGAGGACAGAACTAGAAGCAATGGTATCAAACTGGAGCAGAGGAAATTTAGGCTGGAGACTAGAAAGAATCTCTTGTTATGAGGGTGGCTAAGCATTGGAACAGGCTACCTGTAGAGGCTGTGGAATCCCCATCCTTAACAATTTTCAAGAGTAGGTTAAACAGACACTTGACTAGGTTTAGTCTGGGATGATCTTGTCTTGAGCAGGAGGCTGGACTAGATGACTCCTGAGTTCCTTCCAGCCCTACTTTTCTATGAATAGACATTCACCTGGAACCCATTAAAAACAGACTTTATCTGAGTGTTAATTACAACAAGCAGATATACAGAGTAGGAGAGGTTGCTTAGAGAATATCATTGTCAACTACATTTGCCATAAAAAAAAAAAGTTTTAGTCGTATTGTGATAATATCTCATACGCTGGACTGACAAAGTCTTGTGATATTAAGTGGAGCTGACAACAACAACTAGTTTAACACCAGCTGGTGACACATGAAGAAGTGATTCAAAAGATGACAGCAAATGATAAAAGGCTACTTTCACTGTGAATGTGTAGTTTGTGGTAGCTAATCACAAAATGTACTTGAGGTCTGATCACTTCAGAAGAGGTGATGTCATGGCTGTGAGTTTGGAGAAGCTGGAATTTATACCCAATTATTTTTGTGTATTTGAGTTTGTTGTGTCCAATTACTACACTTATTTAACATGACAAATGAAACAATCATAAATTAAACACTGCATTAAAAATATACTAATTAACTGAAGAGAGGAGCGGCTACCAGCTATATTACTGTGTGGTAAAGTGGGGCTCCCTGACTAGCCACAGTGCTAGCTTCCCCACCTGCCTCTGGGCATGCCACCTACCTGTCTCACTTGCCACGCCTTCATGGAACATAACTGAGGTGTTAATTAGGCAGTAGGCTGCCCTTTCTTGTCTGGTGCCAGGGGCACTATCTGCAGCTCCATTCCTCCCCTACACTGCAGCCCAAGCCTTGCAGATGGCATTTCAGGCAGTCAACTCAACCATCCCCTCCTCCCATTAGCTGTGGCCCCTGCCTTGGGAACTTTGGCTTCCCTTTAAACCCTGGCCCCATCTCAGGCTAGTCAGGACCCCGAGCTTCTTCACTCTATATGGGCACGCCTTGTGGTGAGCTCCTGGCCCTTTTGACCCTTCCGGTCCTGGCTCCAGCACTGACTACTCGAATCCCTTAGTTGTGTCTATGCCCGCTGCCTCCACTCAGGGATCGGGGTCCCCCATTCCTGGCACAGGTGCTTCATGAAGTGTGCCTGGCCCCACGGGGGTTACTCACCCCAGCAGGCTCAGGCGCCCCATGGAGCTTACCTGGCCTTCCCTGGATCAGATGGTTCAAATAACCCACCCAAAGGTGAGGGTTGGGGTTAAGGCGTCCCTACTCGCCTTTCACCAGGGTGGTAACTGGCCTGGCATTTCCTGGGGGCTCCTATGCCACAAAGCCCCACCAGGCCACCCACTGCCAGCAGGGTGCAGTTTTTGGTCATGCTCAGGACCTGGAGCCTCCAAACCATTTCCTTTAGCTCCTACCCTTACCTCCAGGATGTTGCATGCAGCCTTGCAATGCTTCTGCCTAGTCTGCCAACAGCAAATTGCTCTGTTTATATAGGCAGCCAGAGATCTAAAATGGCTACCACAATCAAACACCTGCTGGCTGCTTGGCTAAGCCCTTAAAGTGGAAGGCACCAACAGTGCCCACCACATACTGTACAAAGAAGTAAAGAAAGCTTAAGTTCTTGTAGGTGGCCTCATGTCTGAACTGGATCAATTCTCTGATCCTTTTATTAATTTTCTATCTTTTTCCTCCCCACGAGTTTCAGAAACCATAACCCAAAAGTGATGCCATACAGTAACACATGCGATACTAAATAATTTAACTATGAGATAAGTTCCACGTACAGAATTAAAGCTCTACATAAGCCCTAACAAGCTCTGGTGGTACCTTTAATTCAAAAGCACAAAGCAAGCCTATAACTTACAGTTATAAAGAATCCCCCGCCCCAGATTGGCCAAATTTTTGTTCTTGTATTTCTTCAACTATACTTCTTCAACACGGCAAATTATTTTGACAATACTTGCTAACTAATTCAATCTTGAAATACATTTTGTTAATCATGAAAATAAGGGTTTAATTTATGAAGGGGCAAATGGTTAAATTGTTGAGATGAAGCACTTAACAGTATTTAAGTATAAGTATATTCATTATGATGTAGGTAAATCAGCTGTTGTTGATGAAATCCAATATAAAGAGAAGTTATATTATCCAGCTTTGACTAATATATACTAGTAGGTACCCACATATCTCCAATTACCTGCATACAGAACTTGGTTGAGAAGATTTTTAATAAAAGAAATGGTAACCGGCGAATCATTCAGAAGCAGACCCAGTCCAGAATATCCCACTTCCCTGAGTCTCAAACGCTGTTTACTCCGTTCATAAACTTTAGTACATTTCAGCATCTGCTCTACAATCTACAAAGAAATGTGCACAAAAATAACAAAGAAAGTTATATGGGACTTTCATACACAAATACCGAACCACCTTTTTTTTTTTTAAACTAATTGTGTCAGCCATAATTTGTTTGTGCGTTGTGCACGTGCGCTTTAAAAAGTCACCTCCAAAAACAAATGCCAATATAAATGCAGATGAGTGAACCTCGTTATTGTATTTTGTCTTTTAACATCCCAATGAGTAAAATATTCTAATTTACTGGAATACAACAAATTCCACAGTGTTAAGTACAGCAAGTAAAACCTGTGACAACTTCTAGTCAGTATACCAAGAGCAAAGAAAAAAAAAGTAAAATAGTCCTACAAATGTTTTATATAACTGTATACATTTTTAAAAGTGGTTTACTGCAAACTGTAGTTCATATGGAAGAGTATGTATGCATATATTTGTAAAGCTACTATTAAGAAACATACAATTCAATGTATTACCTTGAATACAAACTCCCTTAGCTTATCAGTATATCTCTGATTCAACAACAAAGCATACAGGATGTCAGCATTTCCTGGTTCAAAAAGCAACAAAAAAAGCTGGTCTGGGTTTGGGCTGGTATGAAGTAGGCTGAAGAGAACATCCAGAATACCACAAAGCTACAAAATAAAAACAAAACAAAATCTACTTAAACCCTGACTGTATAGAACCTTCATTAATTATGCCACATTTGGGGGAAAAATATTCTTGGTTCCTATACAGCACCTTATTTCACATATTCTGAATAGTCCAAATATACTTCCCAAACTTCCTATATTCAGAACTAGAAATCATACTATATTTAAGACTAGGATCATCAATTAAAATACCACATTTCCCCGATTCCCAGACACATTTTTTCCCTGTGGAGAAAAAAACGTGGGGAAAACATAACCTTCTTTTAGTATCAAGTACAGAACCACTTCAGTCAGGAGCTGTAGGGAACTGCAGCATGTCCCCATCTGATCCAGATGCAGGAACCACAGAGCTGCTCCTGCACCACGCTGCAGGGACCAGCTATGCGGGAAGCCCCATTTGACAAGGAACAGCAGCATCAGTGCACAGATTCTTCCTTCCAGTGCCTGCTCCCAGGTGGCACAGGAGAAAGGAGAAGGAGAATATAGGCAGGAAACAAGCATTAAAGGCGGAACTTGTGTGCTGCTGCCACCATCTCTTGCTGTGTTGGGCTCCCTGCATAGCTACTCTCTACAGCATGGGAGAGGAGTGGGTCAGGAGTCACTCTGGGGCTCTTCCTGTGACTGAATCAGCTGGGGACAGCAGTGGGAGTAGATAGCAGGCAGGGGAACAAGGGGCAGAAGTCAAGGTGCGTGCCCCATTTGCTGCCTCTTCCCATTCCCTGCCCCATGCCCCTGCTGCTGCTTTCTCTGCCAGAGTGGTGGTGGGGGCACAAACTCAGGATGATTCTCCAATTAGATTATATACATGGAAAATAATAACAAATTTAGAATCTAATTATTGTGCATGGTCATCTTAAATTCCAAGTCATCTTGGTTGTGGGTAAATATGATATTACTAACAGTGCAGTACTCAATGCAGTTTCACAGTTCACTTGATTCTATGGCTGGCCTCAGTTATATCAATAAAGCATCATACTGAACTGTATTTTTCTTATCTTCTCTTTCTAATGAAGATATGATCAAGACTCCTAAACTGAAAGATAGAAGCAACCATAATTTTTCACTCACTAGTTCCTCTTCATTAGTGGCAGCTATGTATCCCATGATGCTCTGTATTTCCTCATGTGCCCCACCTTTGCTTAAGAAATACTTAATCAGTCCAAAGAGGGATGTACGTATTGTTCTGAGGTCATCTGGAGCCAAGTCACTGTCTTCATAGCCACTTCTAATGGAGACAAGAAAAACAGACAGTAAAGAAATGATGTTTCTTACATTATGCAATGTGAGACTTAGGCATAAAAAGTTGATTGCCAATACTTTGGACTACCTGTAGGGATGTGAAAGGTTAAACTTAATCCTTTAACCAATAAGCTCAGTGATAACTGATTAGTTTACCGGTTATTGTTTAGTGTGGGACAGGGCACAATATGGCAGGAAAGGGAGGGAAGGGAAGACATGCGGTGCCCCAGCAGGAACCAGAAGACGGCAGGGCAGGCAGGAGGAAGGAGAAGGGGAGAGGGAGGAGCCAGGGGGACTAGTATCTATAGCCCAAGAAGATAAAGAGGAAAACAACAGGCAGCCTAATGACTTTTCAGTTAAGCAACAGCTGGTCATTCACAGGTGCTTGTGGGCTGTATTGTCTGGTTGGGCTTGCCACTGACTCCC
>NW_017728949.1:3952655-3981698 GCF_001723895.1 Crocodylus porosus | reverse complement strand
GTGACCAAGCCGCTGGGTTTTTGGTTACCTGTTTAACTGCTATAATTAAAGGAGGTTAAACAAATAATTTTTTAATGATATTTACATCCCTACTGATTAATAAACCTCCAATTTAATTAATTGAATGATACTGTTGAAGTAAAAGAACAGAATAGGAGCAGTTTTTGGTTCTCTAATGCCCTCTGGTACAGAATAACTCTGATCTGGGCAGAACATAAAACAGGATTTTAGCTTTCAATTATACAGGAAGATCATTAACCTTTGCCCTTGAAGTTCCATTGAGAGTTCTAAATTGTTTTAAGTTTATCACTAAGATTATTAGAGTCATCAGGACAACTTATCAATTGCATTACTCAGCTTCTTTCAGACACTTTCACCCTTTAGAGCATGAATGTGGTGATCATCAACCAATTGTTTTTTCTGGATAGCCATGATACTACACAAAAATACTAAAAATCCTCTTCCATCTTGTAAACTCTACTAAGTTTTCAACAAATTTCCAGTCCTTTTAGCATGAGTTTTATATAATCTTGTAAAAGTCAACTGAGATAAAGAAGAATTAACTAACTATAGGAACATGTGCAGCCTACAATATTAATTCTTGTTTTGTGCCTGGCTTCTTGAAAGGAAGCTGTTGACAGAATACAGCAAATTATGAAGCAGCAGAATAACTCGAGTCATACCCATAATAAATCCTAAGTGTGTCAAGTAGGAACTGCACTCCATACTTCTTTCTGAAGAGCCTCCTACTATCTTTGATGGTTGTGGAAAGGTATTGTATATGTCCTAAAATACAAAATGTTTTCTGTTAGAACCTACAGAGAGATACCCACATAGAAAAAAAAGGTAGTGTTTTAATATAAAAAACTGCATGTTTTCACCAATTCGGAAAGGGAATTCTCCATGGTTCCAGATACTGAAGTCAAAGAGTAAGTGTTGATACATCTGTTGCAAGAGTTGCACATTTTTTTCTACAGAGACTTGTTCAATCAATAACTGCACAGCCACCAATACATTCACATCCATCAAGTTGCTTGGCACCTAAAATTCAACCCAACAAGATAAAGAATATATATTAGTAATAATAATATTTTTATTATTATTAAGGCAACGATTTTTATGATGCCTTTTACTGAACCAACTGTATAGTCTTCCATGCTATAGTAGGGATGGACTATTGTTTTCTTTATGATGGTCCAGGCAGTGTATAAGAGGCACAAAAGAGATCATAAAAACTATCAAAAAAATCCTTGACTCTTATACACTGCCTGGATCATCACAGCTACAAGTTTCCAAGCCTACTAGTAATAATCTGGTGCTGGTTATTTAATGTGCAGCATATGTATCTTCTGTTAAACTGCTACCTAAAAAATAAGGCCCTCTTGAATTTCACATATCAATATTTTCTTTCCATATGGCAATTCTGTTCAAGCAAAGAGCTCTTAGAAATAATTTTAAAAAATCCTTCCTTTTCTGATTTTAAAATACTTTTTGTATAATATTTTTGTCTGGTTTGTGTTCCTATTTAAATAGCTGGACAGCAAAAATCCACAACAAAACACAGAAGACAGACAAATCATAATTTCTTTTTGAAGACATAACAAAACTACTATTTTCTTTCATCAAAACACTGTCTTCAGAAGTCTATGAAGTGACATACATATTGTAGAAGTATAAATATTGTATCTGTACATATGACAGTCAGAAGAGAAGCACAAAGCTAGTTAGGCTAATTCCATGCTGTATACCACCAAGCCTAAATATTTTCTTCACAGTGGATGCATCTATACTAATTAACTGCATTAATTGTGCAATAGACTAATTTGCTGCAGTGTAAAGCATCACAGTCTACACGTGCAACACTATTAGACACCAGCAAACTCATTTTAACTGCCATAAGTACCGTCAGGGACAAGTACTATCATACTGCAGTGAAAATAACTGCACCTAAACACACATGTAAATACTGACTTGGGCATACATTGTACCTGGTCAGCCCAGGCAGCAGGCAGGGGTCTGACCCCTGCCTGCTGCCTAGCTACAGGGCTCCACACACTGGGGCAGCCAGCCCCAACACCAATACCCGAAGCCTGAGGCTGACCTCCCCCTCCCAAGTCCCCTGCCACCCTGGGGCTGCTCTGCCCCAACTCAAACTGCTGCAATCCCAGGCACAGCGTCTGTACATGCACCCTGGACCACAGTTTGAGCATCTACATGTACCATCACGGCACCTCAAGGGCTCATGTAGATGCACCCAGTGGTGTGAATCTCTGAAAAGTATTGCTATTTACAGTAAAATCATGGCCTCGCTGAAGTCTATGGGTTTCAGTGGAGGCTGCTTTCACCTGCCATATTCACTGCACAAAGAATTCAGGTTTGTTCACCTTCTGTAACAAGGCTCCTAGGGTAGCAACTCCATGGGAGTGAATGAGATTTTCTTGATTAATAGGATGCCTTTGGATAAAGTGTTTTATCATCAAGATGAAAGTTGCAACAATATTCTTTTCCAGGCGAGACTCTGCAAAACAGCATATCCTTTAGTTACACCCTGTTTTACAGTTGTGCTATTTTGTTAAATTAGGAGGAAAGAGACATGAAAGCAAATGTCTTAACTTTCTCACAATATTCTTGAACTTCCTAACTCCCAATATATTTACCATCTAAGCTGTAGCCAGTTTTTAGATCCTGAGATGTAGAGCTAGAGTCATTACTTTCATCTCCAATCATGACTTCAGCATCTATTCAATTGTGCCACTTGGACAAGGCGTTCCTCTCTTTAAACCCACAATTTGGATCATCTCTCTGCACTTGCTCTCCACCTAAAGTTCAAAATGTCCTCTTCTCTCCTCTCTTTTTTGTTTTGCATAGTATATCTAGAAAGATTTTTAAATTTTACTTCACCATTTTTATTCCAAAATTAATGTCTATTTTTTTCTATACAAATACTGATTTCTAAAGGGGTTCTGTTCAAACTACAAGAATTCATGCCAAGCTGAAATTCAACACAGCTAAAAAGGTACTTAAATAGTTTTCCCTTTTTAATTTTAAAGACTGAAATCTGTCCATAAACAAATAGCTTGAAAAATCTAAATGAAAATGTAAAATAGGCTACTGGTCTATAACATGAGGAAGTTCCGTGTTCATCTTCTCCACCACCACTGAAACAATGATATATTCTTCCATTAATCTTAATGGACATTGAATCAGCCTCTTTATTATTTTTCTAAATAGTCAAGCCACATTTTGTTTAGAAATGGAACAATTACATTTTTGACTCCTTAATATGTCACAAACAAATAACAAAAAGTTAAGATATCACAGCTAAGGTCCTTAATATTCAATGTATACGCTCTTCCATTAATTTTAAGCAATACCAACACTTTGATGGCTGATTCAGATGCTCAGGAGCAAAAATAGTTTATTAGCATTATAGTTAGTACATTAAAGTAACATATAGTCATAGAAGCCAGATTTGAATCACTAAGTATGCACTAATAGTGGCAACCTATTTTTTTTAATTAAATCCTTAGCTTTAACATAATTTCTGGTCCATAGTACTTTCCTACCTGAAGCCTTGGTGGAAGTTAATACCACCCAGTCTCCTTCAATAGGAGTCAGCAATTCTGGAGGTATAGTGGTCCCATCAGACCTCTCAGGAACCTGTCCACTGAGAAAGCTGATCTGCTCCAGCAGTGGAAACAACACATTTAACCCACCGATACAATTTATCATATCCTGAAGAGAAAGCAAGAGAAACAGACAGGAGAAAAAAAAGTATGTATATACATACTGTATGGATATTTTTAAGCGTAAAAGAAAAAGTGTCCTCTTCTTTAAGAAAGGCATACCATATTTACTTGAATACAAGACAAGGTTTTCCCCCCCATAATCAGCATGGGGGAAAAAGTCCCTTGTCTTATATCTGCATATAAAGAATCCTCATTAAATAAACTGTTTATCATTAAATTGCTGCCAAAAGCAGCATATACTCAGCAGTGGAAATCAACTATGAAGCCGATTAAAATGCAGCTAACACCGAGAATGACTATAAAACACATGGCCCATATTGAGCAAACATGCTGAAGGGAACCTACCTTTTTTTTTTTTTTTTTTGGGGGGGGGGTGGGGATCCTATGTGCAAGTCCCAGAACCAGAAGCCTTGCAGTTCAGATGCCCTCTATTCTTGCTTGCTCCTAGCCAAAAGGAGCAGGTAGGGAAAAAGCACAAAAGCAGTCCCCCAGTGTCACAAAATTGCTGGCAACTATTTTTTTGGGGGGCCCTTAAAAATAATGGGCAGGTATCGCCTACACAGGGAACTGGCACTGGGCCTAGAGGTACTGCAATACCAGGCTGGCACTGGGTGGGCCAGAGCCAGCCCTGACACCCTCCCCTTAGTACCAAAAATGCATGATCTTAGCCAAAAGGCCAAGATGCTTATTTTTTTTAAATTTAGCTTCCAAGACCAAATCAGTTCCAAATTATGAGAGAATGGGTGGGCAGGCAGGGTCTCCATGGAGACTGGCCCAGGACCCCCCACAAGTAGGGTGTGCTTGGCCAGGTGGACAGGATGGGGCGGGTGGACAGGGAGTGGTGTCTAGGAACAGGACAAGTGGGCAGGGCTGGGATCACAGGGCAGTAACAGCGCAGGGCCAGGGCCCAGGGGAGAGCTGCAATCAACTCTGCGCACATCCCTAAGATGCGTGTCAGTTTCGCAGGAAGGGACGTGTGGGGAGTGAATTGCAGTTCAGTCCTAAGTCCCAGCCCCGCACTGTCACCACCCTGCATTCCCAGCCCCACCACCCCATCCTGCTCCCAGACACCACCTCCCCCAACCCCCCACAAGTATGATCCACGGGTCATATTTTGCCACCCATGCTCTAACTACACCAAGTCATCCAAGGTCAAGAATGATCATGGTATCTCCCCAGCCAAATAAGTCTCCTGATGGGGAGCTACCACAATTATAGGTTAGTGCAACCTACCTGAATAAAATCTTAGTGCACACAGTCTTCCTCAGTGTCAACTCTTTTACAAAGTTGTGGTGAGCCACCATACTGAATACATTTTACTTTTTCTTCACTTCCATCACTTTTCTTTCCCTTTTCCAATGAGTCCTGTTTCTTCACCAGCCTTAAATGTCTAGCAAACAGAGCCCTAAAAAGTTCACCCAGAATCCCTCTGCTACTTCCCTATCTCAAACTGTCACATATGATTAGTGTGGCTCCATGAGGTAAAGCCACACCACCTTGCCCTGCCCCTTATCTGCATATAATTTTTTTGAGCATCCCACAACTCATAACAAGAACACTCAGTTCCAGTCATGAGTGGGGGGCTAATTATCATATATATCCTTTGGTACTAATGGAGTACCTATTCAAAAACTTGCAACAGTTTCAAAAAAGGTAATATGCATCAATTCTGGATCTGGATGAAACAAATCTATGGGTTCTATATGCAAATTACTACAGCTATATTTAATTCCTACAGCATTGGGGATCAGGCATGCTTTAATTTGAACTTGTGGCATGTTAAGGCCATGCCATGCAGCCCAGCATGCTACACATTTAAATTAAAGCACGATACAAACCAGCCACAAGGATGTTCCATGTTAAATTTATCATGGGATAAATGGCTGAATGTGTAGCATGTAGCAGTTTATTCAGTGATTTATATTAATCACACAATAAGTGTAATACCTGCCAGAGCCCTTAGTTTAACAATTAACTAACAAACATTTCTTAGTTTAATAGTATCCTTTTCAAATCTCCAATTTCAGAAATTTTAAATTGAAATAAAATATTAATCAAATTTATTTCTATATTGGCTTGCTAAGTAAAATCTACTCAAAACCTCAATTCTTCCTGTCTAAAAAAAATGTCTTAAAATATAATGCTCAGGGACACAGTTTACACATCTGCATGCAAAAACAGAGTGTGGATCTTCGTCTTCTTTTTGGGTACTGGAAAGGGCACTACACTCTTTCTTCAACCTGTTTGGGAACAGAAGCTTTTTTTTTTTTGGGGGGGGGGGGGGGGGAAGAGGAGAAAGGACAGGTGTTCTCATCCTGTTGTCTCCCCATCTCTTTACTGCCATTAGTTCCTTCATTGCTGCTCCGAACCCCATACCTCCTCATAAATGTCCCTGTCTTCAGCCTGCAGAATCCAATTTTAAAAGCCTTTATTTTTCACACCTAAATAAATGCTGCTTTAGGATAGGCCATTTTTGTACCTGGGGTAAATATATGAGGAAGCGTAGTCATGTTTCACATGGGGACAAGCTAAAGCCTAATAATTTACAAGCAGGAAACATGTCTGAAGTCTGAGAGCATTAGCTGCACCATCTCTTTAGCCAAAAAGAAGGGTGTTCACAACCATCTTTCTACATTCTCCTCATTCTGGAGCTTCTTGAAAGACCCCAGGAGGTAAGTGCTTACTCTCTTTCTCCCTCAGAACAAACGCTACACATGTTCAGCTCAACAGACTTCTGCTAAATATAAATTCCCACAGAGGCAGTGGAGTCAAACCCACATTCTATCAGGTAAGGATAGCAACATTATATCATTATCAAACCGTTCATGTGAATCACATTACCCCATTAACTAGCAAGAGTGCCTGTACTTTAAAGGGAACTGTTTGCCAACTTGCACAAAGCCCATACTCCTACAATACTTTCTTGCGAAAAGGAAAGGGCATGCCGGTGGAGAATAACTATGATTATATGTACTCTATTCTTGACAAAGAGTCTTTCAAAAAAGTTTGAACTTTGTCTTTGCTATAGAGAGCTCGCATTTTCTTTGTTCAAGTATTCATTCTTAAAATACTGTGAAATGGTATTTCCTGCAAAACTAAGAAATTCTCTAAGGCATTGTTCATTAGCTTGTACTAAAAGATTCCAGCTCAGTCACTGGAAATCAGTGGAGTTACGCATGTATACATTGGGTCTGATTCTAACCTTTGAAATTAGTTTGTGCTACAGAGTTGGCTGGTGGGTAAATTAGTGAACAAGATGACAAACAGGAACATAATAGCTAAAACTGCTGCACGCTAAGTGGATCCCTTTCTTTTTCCAGTGATTTGCAGGACTTAGATCTTTAGGGCAGGGATTAGCAACATCCAGCCAACAAGCAACTGGATCTGACTCACTGGCTTCAATGGTGGTCTGGTGGCAGGTGGTTTTGCCCACACTGGGGCTGGCAATGAGGAAGTGCGCTGGAGGTGGACAGTGGGAAGCTGCATCCACACCACAGCCAGGCAGTGGGAACAAGCAACAGCAGGAAGCAGCAGTGGTGGTGGTGGCTAAAAAGGAACATTGACCCACCTTGCACCTGATCTGGGTTGGTTGGGCCTATGGCTCTGAAATGTTGCTGACTGCTAGCTTAGGGTATTTTATGAAGCTAAAGGAACATGAGAAAAGAACTGGTCTACATGGAAGACTATATTAATTTATGTCCATAAGTCACTTAAAGATGTAAAGGACTGATGCTGAATACTAAAATATTATTAGGCAATAATAGAGCATGCTAGTATTCTTGAAGTTTTTTCAAAATACACAATATATGAACTGGGCCAATTCTGCAGAAGGCATTTGCTCACCACAGATTTTTAATATTTAAATTTTGTTTTAAAACATTATTCATGATTACTTTTAGTAGGATTCCTCCATACTTTTCCTAAAATTTACTGCAACTCTGCTACAGCTCTATAATTAATTCTTGGGGAAAAAAGCCTGTCCAGCAACTTTCTGATACAATGGCAACTTCTAGCACTCCTCAAGTAACCAGTATGCATTTATATCACATTGCATCGATTTACTATGCATTTACCTTGATATCCCAATTCACTACTTTGTTTCCAGTTAACCTTCCATGTAAAAGATTTGTGGACAGGTCAAGGCAGATTGGAGTTCTGCAGGCCTTTAAGAGGAGGGGAAAAAAAACAGCTTCAACGTAACTGCTGAAAAATTTAAAGTTTCTGAATTACTTGTATATATTTACATAAAATATAAGGCATAATACAGTAAGAAAAAAAATGGCATTGCAGTAACACTAAAGGCAAGACTTCAATGACATAGGATACCTAGAATACATTTTTGTATTTTAAGAACATAAGTCAGAGATGTATTATTTGATATCTCTAAACTAATGATGGTGAATGCCAGGAAGAGCACTATGGGACAAATTACTCTAGATCACTCTAGACCAGGGCTGTCCAATCGGTAGCCTTCAGGCCATATACAGTCCCTGAAGGGTAAGCATGCAGCCTGTGGGCTCCTGCCTGGCTACCACCCACCCTCTCCCCCAGTTGCTCCTCCTGTGGTGGCTGGGAGGGAAGCTGAAGTGCCCAAGCTATATGCATGGCAAAGTAGGAAACTGGACTGCCCACAGTGCAGCAGGCTGGTGCATGTAGTTGGGGGGACGAGGGGTAGGCAGGGAGTGGTGCTGTGTAGCCCAACTCCCTTCCTCTTCCAGATTTACGTGCCACATGCACAGTCATTCTCCCTCTCAGCCACACAACCCCACCATTCCTCCCTAGCTGCATGCACCACACAGTAGGTGAGTAAGCTGTGCATGTAGCATGGTGAGAAGGGGCTGCTGGAAAGCCTGCTTGGCAAATGGGACCAGTAGGGGGGAGGGGAGCCCCAGATGTCCAGAAGTTGGATAGCCCTGCTTTAGATAGTGTACTTGGTTTAACGCTCTTCCTTTAATACATCCACTTCTGCCACCGTCAGAGAAAGTATTCTTGAATAGATAAACCAGTGCATCCAGCAAGGTACTTCATATGTTCTTAAGGTATGTCCACTTTTGGAACTACTGTCTAGAATGTGTCCTTAAAAATAAATCATGTGTTCATTTCTACCTTGGGTATATAGTGAAGGAGCACTTTACTGAGCAGATCTGCTACTTCAGATTCTTGGGGTTTCCATGGAGTCAAGCAGTTTGGACCTGAAAAATATTTTTAAAGAACACACTAGATCTTAATATTAGTGATAAAATATATATACATTACACTCTGCTAAAGCTCCAGGACACTTAGAACCATATACCTGGTAGGGCTGTGCAAAGCTCTGGCCCCCAATTCGATTCAGCAGAGATTTGGCCCAATTTGGTGGCCACATCTCTGAATCTGAATTGAATCAGAGGACCCTTTAATCTGTCTGAATTGAATCGGAACCCTCCAAATCGATTCCGAGAGATTCAGAATAATTTGACAATTTGGACATAGACACAGCTTTAAATGTTTTTTCTACATACCTCTAGGTAGCAGGTGGCTGGCAAACACTGCAATTCTGGGACGCAAGAAGCGTCCCACAGAAGTGCAGGGGGTTCCCCAGCGTGCTCGGTAGAGACCCAGAAATAGACGAGAAGCACTTTAGTTCCACTTCTGGGTCCCTCAGGGAGCACACTGGGGACTCTCCCCAAACCTCCCTGGCTCAGCGACTGGTGCCTCCTGAGTCTCAGAGGATACCCGGGATCCCCCTGAGCCCGGGGGGCATAAGGGGGTCCCCCCTGCACACTCCCTGGGAGACCCAGGTTCGCTGCCAAGCCTGTGGAGAGCCCCCTCGCACTCCTGTGGGATGCTCCATCCGCCGCAGCACAGCATCAATCACAAGCTGCGCTGGTACCTCAAGGTATGTAGAAAAAAAACATTTAAAGCTGCGTTTACGTTCAAATGCTAATTCTCTGAATCTGCATCGAATCTTCAGATTCGGATTCGGCCAAATCAAATCTGGGACTGATCCAAATCAATGAATCGAATCACTGTTGCTGATTCAGGCCGAATAGGAATCCAAAATCAAACAGGGCCTGTTTCGCACACCCCTTATGGTCATATAGGCAAAGTCCCTCACCCCTCCTCAGTTTTTAAGATATGCTTGAAATACATTATCAAAAAGTTATGGAGAAAAAAATCCTCCTTTAATTGCTAATATAGTTCCTAAAGATGAATCTTCAAAGATGAATAACTATCTTTAACTGACTTAAAGAAGGCAAGAAAAATTGAACAGTTTCACTTACAAGCTAGTATGTTGGGAAGTAGTTTGAAAAGACTCATGGTTGGAGTTTATACACATTACATACATGTTTAACTTACAGCTAAAAATCAGAGGGATTTAGAAACTGAGCCAATAATTAATTATATTTTCACAGAACTGTTATACCTGCACACTCTTACCAACATGATACATTCTTTAAATCAGTCCCATCTTTTTTTATACATTTGAACAGTGTATAGTACAATGGAGTGCCGACCCATAACTGGAGCTCAGTAATGCTATCAACACAATGACCACTTACCTGCTAAATACAATGCTTTCACCTGAGAGGGTTGGAGTGCTTCATGGAAGATGATAACTGACCCAAGCTGGCCCTCCAGAGATGTTGGACATCCCCATTCACTATCCTGGGTTCCTGCTGAGATCATCTTGGTGATCAGCTCTGGTTTTGTAAGTAGCCCACCCCAGCTTGCTGGGGAAAGAATCCCACCTAGCGATGATCGATGAGGCAGAATAGGAGAGGAGAAAGGTGGGTCTGGTATTTGAGATGGAGGTGGAGTAGTTGTCCTCTGACCAGCTGAACCAATGCAACAAGAAGTAAATGGCTGGAAACGCAAGTGTAAGGAAAAAATAATATTAAATAATGCTGCAGAAAAATATCAACTATCCCCAAGACTTCCACAAAAATCAACTATATAAAAATGGGATTAAGTTCAACTAAATCCAAGAAATATTAAAGGCAGACCTGTCTGACTGGAAAATTGTAGTGCCACTGTAGCCATGACGGTCCAGGCAAAATATAAGCAACATGATTTGTTTGGTAATATAATTTATGGGATTAACTACAGAGTTGAGATAGATGTTAGATAACCTTCAGCTACAAAACAGCCTTCCAACTTGTCTAACTTCTTTCCTTTAAATTTTAAAATAGAGTAGTGATTTAACTTCATAATACTGTAATCCAGGTTTAACACTGACTTGTTTCACAAAAAGGAGAGACTACATTGACAGAACATCCACATATTTTATTTTTCTGTATCATTTATTTTTATAAATCATGTTGACGTTTTGTTGACTGGTGCTTTTTCAAGTGAATTTGATTCATGCCTGTAGAAATGATCAGATTAACACCACCATAAACTGTTGTCTCCTGTAAATATATCCACTAACCAAGGACAGCACAGATAACAGCCTATACAACATTACTCTCACTTTGAGTGCTAAAGTACTAAAGAGAACAACCTCTAACTGTGGGAACTATTTTTCTGTTGTGCGTCATCAGAATATCTTCTGCTGCAAAACTGCCAAAAAGAGAGACCATTGATGCTAACTGTGATAATGCTCAGTTGATTGCAGGAGGAAAAAAACATGTAACCTGGAATAAACTCCTTTTACATAGCCTGCTGAAAAGGGATCAGTAAAGAATTCTTGGTCAACATTTATTTATTTTTTAAGCTGCTGTATTTGAGATGAACCACTGCTGAACAAGAAACATACTGGGGATGAGCTACACTAACCTAAATATTTTTAAACTGCAATAGCTGCTAATTGGTTTCTACCATGGTTTTTTAAATCACCAACAAGCCATTTTCATTTTAGTTCTCAGTTTTATTTAACATTTTTATAGGAGATAATTTTAGAAATCAATAGGTACAATGAGAAGGACTGACTTACTTCATTCATTGCAGGAAATCTGAGTGGAGCAGATACCTTCTGCTGTCCATTGACATAAATGTAGACAAGGCTTTGACCAAAGGGCCTTTTTCCAGGCACATGAACAATAGTTATATTGTGCTAGTTTAGCAATATAACAACAAGAATTAATTAGGACATTATTAAAAAGCAGTGAAATAATTCTATAACTACTCAACTGTTTCACTATGAAATGAATGACAAAAATCATAGCAGCAAATAAACTTTTATAGCATAATTGGAAGGTGAGACTAAATACCAATCAAATACTTCTTTAAAAAAAGTAATACAAAAATGCATGTATTAAAAAAAAAAAAGATTCCCCCACTCTCCCTCCCACCCACCCCCAAAAAAACTTGCTAAGGCTTTCTCTAGTCTCCTGATAATTTGCCAATATTTTGTTTAGTTAGGCAACATTTTAAAGGTTCTTTCTGTCAGAATTAGGAAGATTTTATTTCAGTCAAGGATTTCCTTAAATGTACACAAAAAGAGAGCTTACTCTTTTCATAATAATAAGAGAATCCTCATATATAGGAAGGAAGAAGAATGGCAACATAGTAACACATTTGTATTTTCTAAGTCTTTGACTTGGAACTCAATTATAGTGTATAAACATAACAAGAGCCTAAAATATATCCCAGCTTCCAAAACCCATCCCAAAGATCCGCTCATTTGTGTATATCCTTCTTTAAAAAAGGAAATCAAAGGCACACTCGTGTTGCATGTAAGAATTGTTCTTGGAAAACTTAACTATCTAGAGCATTAGCATGACATACCATAGATAAAACACATAGTAAACATTACAGACCCTATCTAATTAACTCATCCAAGTATCCTCCCTGACATTAATATTCCGTGAGATTTAACGTTAAAAAGGACAGACACACAGATGTACACACAGAGGCTCTAAACAGTCTAACACAAACTAGAAAAAGTTTTTGGCATAAACATACAAATAACACATCTCTAAGAGCTAAATAAGTACAGACTACTTACACGGACTGTACCCTATTCTTAGAATCGGAATTTGTCCTTATGCAATATAAAGATTAAAACCACTTGTTATTCTGTCCTAAACCAAGTGAGCTTAAGAAGCAGGTCTTACCCAGAGAGAGTCACAAAAACAATGGTCTGGTAGCATCACTGTTGCATACTCTCGCTTTGTGCAAACAGCAACCACCAGCACTCCAGAGTAAGTAATAAAGGCCTCAAACCCCATTCCACTTCCTGTAAAAAAGCTACAGAATGAAGGGAAAAAAATGGAATACAGTGCAATAAAGTTTGGGAAACAATCTAGCTATGCAACAATTCAGAATAAAACTTGCAAAAATTGGCACAGCTGAAACCATTCTAATCACCACTAATGGACTATTTAACAAAAGGACTTTCAATGGGCCATTTCATTAAAACTAACAAAGAGAAGTCAATAGCATAGGTACAAAGAATACTAAACAAGCCAAAAGCATTCCACAAAGTTTCTCAAAAAAGCTGGTAACCATCCTCCTCTTTATATGATGGTGGACATGAGGAAGAGCATGTGCTCCAGCTACAGCATGGTTTGGCTAGAGAAGCCAGGCCAGGCTGGAGGGGTCAAGTGCAGGGACATCCAGGGCTATTAAGATAAGACTACCCATCCACCCAGCAGCCCCACAGGGTACAGCAGAGTTTTGCTTAGGCACACAACTCATTAGTTATGCCTTTATGCCTGCCTGCTTAAGGTTTATCAGATAACCCTAATATATAGGCAGGAGTATATGACATCACCCTGCTTGAGAACCACTGTGGTAAGCAGAGGCAGTACAACACTGGTTCTCAGCTGGGGATGCTGTCAAATTCAAAAAAGGTTTTGGAGGGGGGCTCTGACTGTAAAAAGGGTGAGAACTACTGCTGTAGAGTTTGGGCTTTGGATGGGTTTTTTGATGCAAAATTTTGATACAGACAAAAGCCCTAGGGCATGCCCTAAACTGGCAAACAAGTACTTTTGTGAGTACATTTTATTTCGCTTGCCAAACCTAAGCATAAGTTACATCAGCAATGTACTTTTATACCAATATAAGCTTTATCTATAATAGGAAGGCTTGTTGGCTTTTCTTATGTAAAAACTCTAATGCAGTCTTCAAGACATACTAAGAAATACTGTTAGACTTGCAGCTGAGGCAATGTAGGTATTATTATGGAGCAGAGACATTTTGTCTATGATCATATTGCATTCTACCAATGCATAATCCTCCTACGAAATGAAAGCTACAACATGCACAGAGACCACAAAGCATGAAGATAGCAGTAAGGTCAGTCTTTTCATGCTTTAACTCAGTTGTAAGCTTAAAAATATTTTTCATTTTAGTAACAATTGTAATCTTACTCATCCATCTCGACACCCTGCTATCTTAACCCAAGATCTCCAACAGCAATCCTTAACCAGTGAGCAGACATACGGTATCACATACAATACACTAACTCCATCAACTCATTAGAAGACGCAACTCATTGTGAATTCAGTTTAATGACCAATACTACTACTCTAGCATTATTAAACCCAAATCCAAATGCAGCTCTTCAATCTTATGTTGTAATCCCATCAGATTTCAAAAACTGAAGGGGTCTGGATTTAAATATACAAGAAATGGTGCTGGGAGTTCAGCAGATGGCACTCTTCACCAAGTAGTGCTGTGCTCATAATCCAACATGATGTTATATGATGCTGTGCTACTGGAAACCCAGCATTTTAGATTTTCAAAAATAAAATCAAAGCCTGAACTTTCTGGTCATTAAAAGGGAAGGTATTATTTCCTGATATAATTCACAAAAGAAGAGGGTTAACTCTGGTGTCCTGGCCAAGTACAAATTTAGACATTATCCTCTGCAATTCCAGCTGCAGTTTTCACTAGAACTAGCTGCATTTTATGACCTGTTAGACCCTATGGAAACATGTTAATACATGTTTACATGCCCAATAAGTGGTCCATTTCCCCCGTTTTTACAGATAGGAAAAAGCATCCTGCAATCCTTGTGGGAGGCAGTATTTTAGCCTTCTGATTTAACCTGAATACAGTTATAGAAGTGGGTGTTCCTGTCCTGTAAGTCTGTATTATTATTCCTGTAGCAAACTAAACTTTGAGAGTGGATGGCTAAAGCAATCACTGTGAGATATGCAAATATGGTGAATCAGCATGTGTAAATCTTAAGTTACTGCCTGTTAAATCAGCTCATGATAATACATGATGAGTTTTACTTTGTGTTTTCAAGACAATCTGTGCCTGCCAGTCTGGCAACACCTTCCCATACTTGTGGCTGGAATAATTTATTCTGAAGGCCCTGGGACAACATAACAACCGCCATTTACAAACTCAAACAAATAGTATTTTGGCATGAAATGTGCTATATAAATGTGAATATTAGTACCAAGTATGTAACAGGGAGTAAATTACCCAGAACTGTTCTACCACACAAAGTAATCATTGCAAGTATACCTGTACAGTTGCTTCCTCTTGCCACCCTTGCTGCCAAGGCCAGGAGTTGCTTGGTCCTGATCAAGACATAGCCAAACATTGAAAGAAAAGGCAGAGCCTGGCCATTTATGAATAGGTGGCACAGCAATTCCTGCCATGCTATGGGATAAGTCAAAATATTGCAAGGCACTGTCCAGGCCCTGCTTCCGAGCCATTGCTAGAACTGCACGCATCACAGGGATGACATAAGGGTGAGGCTCTTTTGGTTCATCAGTCCTCAGCAATCGTATTAGTTGAAGCAGTTCTTCAGAGCTCATTGACTGACTCCCCAAAGAACCTAGAAGGGCAATCATGTTCTCAGCACAAGTGCAGTGGAGGGCAGAGTGGAAGTTTAATGTCTCAATGATGCAGGTGACCATGTTTGCATTGACACATGTTGCACGGCTCTGCCTGTTAATACAGCAAATTCGCCTCAACCAATTTGAGATGAAGATCTGTAGGTCATGTGACTCTAGTTCTGGAAGCCACTGGATTAGCAGCAATAAGGGCTGGACATTACTAATGCCCAACAGTCCAACAGACATGTGATCACCTTCAACAGCCTAGGAAAGAGCAGAGAACTCAAAACATGAGCTACTGTTCTATTGAAATAAAATAATGTTACAAAAAACTATCCAAGAGACATAACCCTTCTGGTTAACATTCAAAATAAGCCCATCTTACCATATTCATAAGTTCTTTCAGCAACTCCCGTGAGGGCTGACCCAGAGATTTGAGTACCTCATATATATGTGCATAACCAATCCGTTCTTTAAAGACCTCCTGAAGATTAAAAAAAGAGTTTCATTAGAAAAGAAGGCTCAAATGGCTCATCTGCCTTAATGAGATTTAATCTAACAAAATACTAGAGCCAAAAGAATTCAGGTGTTAGGATACCCTTTATAAAAATACCACAGATCTTGATCCAACGCCTAGAGAAATCAATATAATTTGTTTTTTCTATATGTGGCTTCAAGAAGCCATAACTTAATAAAAGTTTTCATTCTAGCAGGCAAATTACAACAGAAGTATATCCTAAAAAGCAAGGCTACATTTTACTTACCACTACACCATAAAAAACTCCAATTTTAATATAACTGTTAATCATTACAATACAAAAATGTAACAACATAACCATTTTCATATATTTCCATATCCTTTCAAATTTATTACAAAACAATTTTCTTCAAGGTGAACTAGCACGTAAGCTGAAAAAACCGAAACAAGTACAGGTTCACCATGTGAAGTACTCAATGACAAATCTGAATGAAATATTTTTCTGAAAGAACAACATATGAAAAATGTGTGTAATGGAAAAATATTTTTAAAATATTCTTAAAATTGGTTACTTTTACACTGAAAAACAACTCTCAAAAACTATGAAACCTAAACAGGTAAAATCTCTATCAGTCAATGAACAGCAAATAAATCCTGCTAAATGAATACACTATTTCTGTATTGCTTTATGTACTAATGCTCAAAAAATTAAATGCATAAATATTTTAGCAGATGCAGGATTGTAGGTGATGTGCATATAGAAAAGAGCGCATGTGTAAGAGGGGGAATATGGTATGCTGAAAATTTTCCACAAAAAATGTTATAGGATCTAAATACTTGTCTACAATGCATCCATATAGCACCCAGGACTGCCACCGCAAAGCATGACCTGACCACTTATTCTTCCTCTACCAAATCGTATAAGTGAGACAATATAGATGTCCAGGGATGCTGATAATAAAACATTTCTTTAACATTTTATATTTTAAAAAATGGAACAAGAAAGGAGATGAGCGCTACCATAAACAGATCAGCGTATGTGTATACATACCTTAGCAGCTGGAGATTTGTGCATCACCGATGTAAGGGCTTGAATGGTAGAAACTGCCAAGCAGTCTAGCTGCCCCTGAAACACCTGACAGCACAAGAAACAAATATTAAAAACAAACATTAACTATAATTCTGCTTTGCTGGATACCCTGTGCACCTCAGTCAGGATGAAAACAAGAGTTAAATTAATTAAACATGCTTAAAAATCATCATCCCATCAACATGGATTTCATTACAGCCCAACCTACAAGAGAGGATATATAATGACAGACAACTAGCGACATACTTCAGGAGAGGAGAAGCATTCACAGACATTACAGATCAACAGTCTAACAGACAAACTTACAAGCTTTCCTCATGCTGTAATGGACAACCTCAAAAGGGAGGGAGGAAAAGAAATGAAACAAATTCTTTTAGCAGATGTGCACTGCAGAACACTCAAGTTCTGTAATCAGTCCTTTAACCAGCTTGGGGTTGACAGATTTTCTTTTTAGTGCAGATTCCTGCACAAGAGAGCAACACACAGAAGTGATAAGTTATACTAGTACAGTCTACTGATTTCATCAACTATCATATCACCTGGTGGTCAATACACTTCTTCCAGACCAACTGAGCTACAAATTCATTCCCTTTTTTTTCTGTGAATATTTCTGAATCTTGAGATTTTTTTCATCTTGCTTTATGAACAGAAAATATTGTACTACTCTACCAGTAGAGCAATTTATAAACCTGACTGGCAGAATGGTGCAAATGAACAGACTCCATGACAGCCACTGAAATAGTATCATATATCAGACATGTTTGGACAATGAGAAGTCAAAATGAGAAGACAACATTAGGTGAATAAATGTTTATATGTTTACCCTCACACTGAGTTTCTAAAAAAGCCCTGGCTATTTATCAGAATTAGGTTTTCTAGACTGCAGTTCTGCATTTAGCATTGCAGCATCTCTGATTCAGTAAAACCTTTTATGCTGATATAAGAAGCAATACAAGCAATACAATAAGAATCTGCATTTGATGTTTTCCATTATGCTAATGGAAACTCAAAACAGGCTCTTCCCACCTCCCAGATTCAGCCTGTCCATTGTACTGTGAACATCTGTTCTTGACAAAACAAGCACAGAATCAGAATCAGAACATTAAATACAACCATAGAGATTCACAAACAAAGCCCCAGAACCCAATACACCACAGTGCTAAGAAAAAAAAAAGCATACAAGAAAAAAAGTGAAATCACCACCAGGTTGATAGTGTTGATATTTCGATTTTATTCATGTACTTCACCTTCCTCAGATTAAAAGCTGCACATCAGGGAATAAATATGTTTTTGAAGTCTGCAATTTGAAGCCTATCTGTACAGTTAAAAGATTAGTTATTAGTGATAACAAATACTCATCTGTGCAGCAACATAATTTCATCTTGCTGCAGCAGTGTAAGGAGGATGGTTAAGGTGAAGTATAGGAATCATTTTTATCACTAACTGGACTGTGTCTGAACTTCAACTGAAGCAAAATGTGAGTTGTGTAGGTACCTGATCCTCATTCATTTCTGTCAGTAATTTGTTGGCAAGGTCTTTTTCACTCTTGTCTGCCACTTTATTGTTAGCATTTAAAAACAGCTGTTAGAAACAGAGACAAAAATAATGGAAAGAGGTGCATTAAATAGTTGCCAGCAGTCAAAGCTGGGAAGGCTGCCATGAAATTATATTTCATATACAACCTGCAAAATCTTACATGGGTGAGCCACATGTATATTAGTCTTTTATTAATTCTTCTATTAATAAGGTTACACCAAACCATTGTTAAATATTTACTAGATTTTTTTTTTCAGAAACAGATCAACAGATGTCATTGCTGAGACAATTAAGTAGTGCTATTATAAATTGTTTTTGTTACTGACTTAGTGTTCTTAAATTAATGGAAAGCAAGATGCAGGATAGGAGGTTATCAGACTCCTACATTTTTTTTTTTAAAGAAAGAAGATTGTATAGCATTAATAATGGGAAAGACACAGAGAAGCATACAGATGTCTCCTAGCTTTTTAATTTAGTTTTACTGTCTATAAGGAGTACAGGTATCAACTGCTATAGATTTCATAATCTTGAGGTAACAATGGCAGATGTTTTGCTGGGGATATAATCTTCAAGATAGGATGGAGAAGGGTAAATTTTCAGGAACTTAAACTGAGGTCTTGTCTTCATTACAGTCACAGCAGCTCTGAGGTAAACATTACCATGGCTAGACAGTCACTGATGCCCGAGATGACACAGCTATCTCTATGCCAGGGGTAGGCAACCTTTTCCAGCTGCAGGCCGGAATGATTCACCCTGGGTCAGCAATGGGGAGAGGCACCAAGACCCTTCTGCCATTGCCACCATTCCTCTCTCCAGAGGCATAGGGAAATTGCCCACAGCCAGCACTTCTCCCACACAGGGAAAGCTCCCACAGCCGGTGTTTGTCCCTGTGGCAGCATGGAGAGATGGCCTCACCGCTTCACCAAATGCCATCAAAACCCCAGGTCTGAAGACTGGATCTAAAGCTTCTGCAGGCTGTAGAGTGCTAACCCTTGCTTGTTGCAGTCATTTTTTCAGTGTGGCAATTTCTGCTCTTCAAATGACTGCAGTGGAGACATATCGTTATTCAAAACAAAAGCTTTGCTCTCTTCTGCTTTTTTAAATTTGATGTTCAAGAGACTCTTAGAAATGCATGGGTTTCCTGATCAAAAACTTAAGGACATTTGGAAACACAGGAGTGCCAACTTAAGGCAGAGAAAACACCCAACAGAAAACAGAGTTGAAAGAAACTATTTTTAAAAATCACTTTTTGTTGTACTCATTGGCCATGTCTATATGTGTGCTTTACTGTGGAGTAGACTAATTGGCTGCAGAGTAAAGCATCACCATCTACATGCACAACAGTATTAGCTATAGCAAACTAAATAACACTGCCTAAACATAGTACTATCGGGGACAGTACTATCTTATGGTGGAGTCACTGTAAAATGGTACTATCAGGGACAGTACTATCTTGCAGAGGAAAAATTAACTGTGATTAAACAGATATGTAGATGTTGTGCCCAGAAGCAGTTTACTCTGGCTCAAACTGCTGCAGAGTTTATTGCTTCAAATTAATTGCACGTGTAGACACACCCACTAGAGAGTATGCTCATAATAAAGAATCTCACTCTGTATTCAAGGGCAAACACTTAACACATTCAAATATGCTACTTTGTATGACAGATGTGTCAGAACACATTTCAAAAACACAGATCACTTTGAAAGGCATTTGTCAAGATTAAATCAGTTAAATCCCTGGTGACACTGAAGAATAACTATAAATATGTTTAGGAAGTTATAGCATTAGCAATTGGAGATAAAACCATGAGCAGAAAATAAGGACCGGTGTGAAAAAGAAAGTGACTGCAATTTGTTATTGTGTGACTGTCCATAACAGATCTGTAGAAAGGGGAAAAAAAATCAAATTTAGAAACTATACATGTATTAAAATGCTCATAAACAGTGCTCCCTCTGCCCTTAATTCTTTCACCCTGAAGAATATTAACTTAAAAATGTTTTCTTCAGCAGCCATACAGGAAGGCATAATGATCACTGCCCTTCCCCAAACCTATTCCTTTTTTAAGGAGGATACCTAATAACAAAGTTCTAGATTTATGAAGCAGCAACATAAGATGTTGTTAACATAGAGATAAACCCCTCTCAGTATCCAAGTACAACCTCCTTTTACCCAAACGTTACAGATGACAGCCATAATTCTCAATTAAATGAGGTATTAGATCAATCCCTAAACTGGCTGATCAATTCAGAGCTAATGCCTGGGTGCATAGCCAAAGCAGAATGAAAAGAAAGTGGCTCTGCATAAGATACAAAAGCTTCAGTTAAGGTTAAGTGAATTGCAGATAAAGAGGATTTGAAAAGCTGTAGACAATTTTGAGATAAGATCAGTAATATGTGCAACTGCCCCTCCTAACACTCAACTTCTGGGAAAAACACCAACAGAAGTAAATTGTGATTCAGCTCTTATTCACTCTCCTCCATGAAAGCCTCTAACTGTCCAGACTTAGTAAAGACAATTTATTCTAGTGTGTCAAATGCCATTCTGGTATACTGATTCTATTATCCATAATAGGGCCATGCAAGTGAATACAGAAGTCTGGCAGATTGCCACAGATGAGAAAAAAAAGTATGTTTAACAAGTTCTGCCTGGCTGCCAAAGGTGTTCAGCACAAAAACTGCCAGCCTCAAACCGACTTAATCTTTGCAGTCTGGCTTTGAAGAGAATTGTACTGTATTTAGAAGGGGAAAAAAAGTGTCATTGTCTTAAAAAAGGCTAAGTAGTACTGTATACAAAATGTCAATACGTAAGAACCACTTCAGCATGAAAGTAGTGAAAATTACAGGGTGCATCTACATGTGCACATTTACTGCACAGTAACCTGAAATTACTGTGCAGTACAGGCACGTATCTACATGTGCATGCCTGTGCCGTGCAGTAACTATGACGACTTACGCCAACTTGCATGATGTAAGTATCAAATTTATGCCTGATTAATTACTGCATGGTAATGCACATGCAGACACCTTACTGCGCAGTAACACTGTGCATGTGGACCAACTTGGGACTAACTATAGTCACAAGCTAGACCACACACCGAGTTAATGCTCTTTAAACACCTGCACACGTAGATAGTGGTCTATTTCCATTTACTGAGAAGTAATGCACTTAGACATGCCCACAGGGTATGATTCAATTGTCTGGTGACAATTTTGTACAGTGAAACACACGCACAAAAAAATAAAACCGGCTGCTCCGGTTCTCCCTGAAGTCAATACAACTTCAACCCTAGAAGTGAGCTAGTGTCCACATGAATCAGCTAATCACCTGTAGTCTGATAGTTTAAGAATCAGGCTAGAAACTAAATAATTATTTTACAGAAGCCTAGTAAAGAGTGAAAGGTACAGAAATGAGTATGTTCCTAGAGGGATGCTGAAACAATATGGAAAGACCAAACAGTATTTTCAACCAGAAGTTAAAACTGCAAATACTATGTAAAACCCCTGTATGGTTCTCCTGAAGGCATCAGGGATTTTGCTTCTCATTAAAATAAATCACAGCTAACTGAGACAATACTTAGTACATGGACATTGTATTTAAAATACTTCCTATTCATAAGCTAGAGGAAACATTGGACAATAATTCACATATTGTGGCTGGCATTAAACTATTTAAAAACATTCAATACAGACACATCAACAGAAAAAATACAAAACTCTTAAAAGGCTGATGGTGTTTATGCCCATTTTTGTTGCAGGAAAATGAATCTTAGGACAGCATAATTAACTTCAGTGGCAGGCACTGGCTTACAATTAATTGACATCTGGGATTAATACTGGAACTGCATAAATATTCACAGGAAATATGAACATCATGTCCCATCTAAAAGAAGACAGCATCCAAGGATAGCATTTTTGTAACAGGTTAGGTTCATTTATATAGTTCAGCTATGTTGAAATTGCAACCAAGTAGTTTGAAATATTTGTAACTGAACACCAGACTGGATAAAAAAAATTAGAACACCACACAAAAAAATGTATCCCTAAAATTAGAATTCAGCCCTCCATCTGGTAAGTGTTATAAGCAACTTCTCAGTGACACACTCATAGTAGGAAAGATCAATTCCGATACCAAACTAAAAATGTAAAGAAAGCCGAAATTGCACACATCTATTAAGCAGTCTCTGCTTTAAATATATTTAGAAGATATGGAGCATGTCTACTTCATTAAATTCTAATTATTCAAAACTTTTGAAACATTCTCCAAGACAACGGTAATAAACAGAACCAGGACTTGACTTTGTTCATGTGTATACTCCGTAGAATTTTGTCTAATTTAGAATGAATTACAAAGGTATTTACTGTAGCTACACTGTCACAAGAAGCACTTTGTTACAAGACAGAATATATTCTTAATAATAGAAATTTACCTTGCAGTTCTGCAGGAGGCGGATGAGATGCTCAAAGCAGTTACTGTTAAGGAAAATTGCCTGTAGAACAGGCCTGTCTGTGCAGTCTAACATGGCTGTGATGGTGTCTATAAAAATAAAAAAATACATCAGACAAGTAGTACATTAATCTTTTAATTTGCTTTCCTTAAAATATCCATTTGCTAAAAAAGAAAAACACATAGCACACAAAATACATTGTATTACAAACTACAGTCAAATATTATTAGTGTTTTGATGAAAGTAAGTGAATTGGTGCATAAACCAACAAGTCTAGAGAACATTTTAAATGTAGCAGAAATGAAGTTTCAGCAACCAAACATCTTCAATTGCCTTTAGGTTCTGATTAAAATCACTGTCATTTACAAGCATAAAGCAGCATGTTTTTTGTATTTAACACACATGCTCATATTTGCTTCCTCATTAGCAAATCATGCCTCAACATTACAACGCAGTCCTATTTTGCCAGCATCGTGTATCATCTCATTCTTCTCTCAAAATACTGAGATGTTTTAGTTTACATTTTCACATTCTGCTTCAACAACTTAAAAAAATTAATACCAACCAAATAGGTTACAGTAAATGTTTTTAAAGCTATTGTCTTAATGATTCCTTTTACAACACTAACAACTTCAAAACCTTAATAAAGTATATGATACACCAGTTATTCTTGTATCATGGGACAAAGATTAACTGCAGTCTTTAAAATACTATTGCACATAAGCTGTTACCAAAGGCTAGCGTACATGCAGACCATTTAATCTTTATTTTCTTTTTTGGGTTTCTTGCACCTAAAAGATTCTTACTGTAACATCCTCATGCCAAACTTTAATGAAGTCTTAATTTTTTTTCACTTCTTTTCTTGAAAAGGCAAAATGGAATGTGTCTGAATCAATTTAAATTATAAGGAAATATTCTGTTTCATATAACAATTACATTTCTACTTGTTCTATTTCTTTTTTAAAATGTTAACTAAGCCGATTTGGAGGAATTACATGGATGTATCACTCACTGAGCATTTGGATCTGTAGTGCTATAAATCTGCTTTCCCACTGTCTAGATCTTCTTGGGTTAGGCAAAGCTGAATGGTCTGAATTAAGTAATTTGAAATAGTTCTCCAATATGCTACTGGTCTCAACTTGTCGCTGGTCTGAACTGCTGGTCAGAAGGATATGCACTACTTCTGTCAGGCACTTAAGAGTCAGCTCTGCCTTCCTATTCACTTCCTCAGGGTTCCTATCATCCCAGGTATCACAGTCTGCCAAAACACACATCAAGACTTCCATGGTGGCAGGAGATATTGCCTGAAGAGCATTTCTCTGAAATACATGATAAAAACAATTGTACCTTAAATCAAAAGCATCAAGTCCCTTCCAAATAGTTACAATGACAACTCTGATTTCTGAATTCCCTGACTTAAGTACTTTGAACTCTACTAAAACTGGTACTAATAAGATCACTGTTAGAGTACCTCAATATTCATCTTTGATTCTGTTGATCGCCATAGGTTATAGGTCAAAGCCTGGTCCTCTTATAACCTGATTAGAACTATTAGCTTCAATAAGAACATTTATGGGAAAAAATAGGATTTTCCTCTATATAGCATGAGTACATAATGTACATAAAATGAATAAAACCTGTTAATGAATGGACTTGCACTCAGACTATTGATACATGTATACAAGATCACCTAAACAAAACAAAACAAGTCAATATGCTGAACAAAATTTTCAAAAAAATCTAAAATGTATGTGCGCGAGTGACAAGGCAAATCAAGCAACTGAAAACAGACCTATTTGTATATGCCATTTTAGATTTGTGTGCACATGGTATTTCAGGGAGTTTGTTTTGTTAGTTTTATTTTAATAGGTTACATTTTTATAAATTATTTTGTCTTACTGTAAGATGCTCTGAAACTTTGTTTGAAAGAGGGACATATAAATATAATAAACACATAAATAAATAGTATTATGTGCAACTGCACATCAAATAAGCAATTTATCACTCCTGGCATTCTTATACAATTTTGAAATTGTTGTACTGTATGTAATGTGGATGATTAATGCTCCCTCCAAATCTCAATTTCTACATTTCTCTACCCCTTTCTTTGGTTTTACATTAATATTCTTCAGTCAAAGGGTTATTACGAGTTTCAAGATTAAATGGAATCTTATTTTAGTTATAGTTTCATAATTTTTGTACCCCACACAACTTTTGTAGGACAGAGTACCATACTAACATGGCTATAATGCTTCCAGCACTCAAGCTCACTCTTTCTGAACTACTTTAGGAACCTTTGCACAGGACCACACTGTGCCATATAGATATTCTCAAATGTCTTCTGGTAACCTTTTACAGACTAAATTGGATAGAACTCAAATTGGTATTATTCTGCCAACAAAGATAATATGTTCTTACAATTTGCAGTCAGATTTTACTAGACTAGAGTTGCACAGAGAAAATAAAACTTCCAAAAGATAATCAATTACTAAAAAACAGCAATGGTGCTTACTCGTGACAAATTCTTGAGTACTTTGAGAAAGCAGGCACAACAGTGTAGCATCATCTGATGCTCAGAGAACAGCATTTTTCCAAAGTTTACCCCAAAAATTTTTCACAGGGTGTTTGCATCTAAATCAAATACAATTCAGGGATTTGTATAATTCTTAGTCTTCCTCACTTATTCTTTTAATGCCATTTACACTACCTTAGCACAAGCCTCAATGAAGCACAGGTACACTTCAAAAGCTTTCCTCTGAAATATTAAACTTGATGATTTAGTGGAGGCCTATTGCATTTGCAGTCTATTCTTATATTCTTTTCTAAATTTCTTGGCACATGGTCACACACAAGTTGTCCTCTAGGTTAGAACATTATGCTCACTGTGCCAACAGAGAAAAACATGTTCTTGGTACAGCAGAGGTACTTTACTGACTCATGTACAATTTGACTCAGTCTACTGACAATCTTGTGCTTTGAGAATCTATAGTTTCCAATCAATGAGAACCTCCCACTGATACAGTTACTCCCTAAATCTGGTTATGTACACATAAGTTACATCTATTTGTATACTGGGATTTAATGCATCAATATTAGACTATAACTGTATGTTTGAAACTGTTCAGTCCAATTTCCTGTACCCTTTCTTGTCACGATAGTTTAAAAGTATATGCACTATGTACAAACACACACATACAAGCTTGCACAGCTGCATGTATATAAAACATGATGCAATTTCCAACAGCAAGGAAGTGTTAATATACCACCTAGCACAATGAGCCTCCAATCCTTGTAAGGCAAGTGAAGAAATAATTCACATTTAAGTGTGGATAGTCTTCTTTTCTGTCTTTTTATATTAATGAATACCCTATAAAACCAAAACTACAGATCTTATATGTTGAACAGAAATTGAATTCTACAGGTTTAAGTTAGTTAATAATAGTTTCCAATATTGTCCTTACCTGTCCGCCAGCCACAATAGCTCCAAAGAGATGTAGCAGGCAGCATTTAAGGCTTTCCTTAAGATGTTCACTTTCTTGAAAGCATTCTGTTTGAAATAAAAGGAAAAGTAATTTGCATATCCCAAAATAAGAAAACATTGCAATATCTTCCCTTCAAAGAAAACAGAAGCACAACATAAAATCTTCATTCTTTGTTACAGAGAAGCTTTTAAAAAGTTTCACCAATATACTACCATACTTGCTTAAATCCAAGACAAGGTTTTTTCCCCGCAATTCAGCATTGGGGTTGGGGGGTAGTCCCTTATCTTGACTGGAGTACAAGGGGGGCATTACGGATAGTATTACAATAGTTCCCCTGAAATCAACAAAGCTACATGTCTACTTCATCTGACAATCTATACTAAAATTTCTAATTAGATGCTTACTTCATTGTAATTCTGTTAAAAATATGCAAGGACTCCTGCAAACACAAATGTATTCAAACATATAAAGTCTAATCCAATGTACAAATTCTCTCCCTGACTTCAGTGCAGCTATGTTAAGCACCCACTTGTTGTTACATGCAAAGTTAATGGGACAAAACCCTTGTTGACTCCAATAGTAGTATGCACAGGCCCATAACCTTCCTGGCAATAGTTTCTTGAAAGTTAATTGTCCTTCATCTTTGTTTGTACCATACCCGACATAAACCATTTACAAATAGCCTTAGGAATTTCTCTTAGCAATAAACATTAACCCGGAAGTTGTTGCTATAGCAATAACCTCAGAATAGCTTCAACTAAACTAATGGATTATTATGTTTGGAATTAGTCCTTGAGAAACTTTCAGTAACAACACAAGCCAACACTGTTAAAATGTCATATTCACAAAGCTTGAATAGCCAAGCAAAGGTAGAAATGGAAAAAAAAAGAAAAAAGAAAAAGTGCTATAGCCTAGTAATTATATCTGTGCCCAACTAAATGTTTCTGTGCACACAGTAAAAAATTTCTGTGTGCATTACCCCCCTTCAAAAGAATATGGAGAAATAGCTACCATGTTTTTTTCCTATTTCTCATTCTGTGCACTCTCTCAAACTCTTAAAACTAGTGTATATTGCCACATAGGAAAAAATTACCTATAATCATTTCCAAATGATAAGTCTTTAGATCCCCACCCTTAAATAAGTAAATTTGTGCTCATGACCAGGCTGATACCCCTAAGCCTTCTGCTACATATGCAAATTACTACTATTAACCACTTGGGAGCCATAACAGGTACCCAAGTTTCTTTTCAGCCTTTTAGGAGAAATATAGAAACACAGAAGTGCTTCATCTATTCAAGGAAGGCTGATGGATGGTTAATGACCTGGACAACAGCTAAAATTTGTTTACAAGGATCTGTTTACTTTGCTACCAGAAAGAAATGTCACAGGAATGTTTATTGTTGTCCCAATCCATAACAGCAGGAAAGCACATGCTTAAACCTCAGTAACTTCAATGGAACTTAAGCACTTGCTTTAGCACTGTTGTGAACAGAGGTAATTTCTCAAAGCTGGGACAAAAGGAGGGAGAAAGCACCCACTACTCATGTTACCTTTTCTCATATAAAGGATATAAATATTTTCTTCTTCACAGATGCAGCAAAAAGGGTTTCCATGTAACATGAAAAGCTGATTTGTATAAGGCAGTGGTTTTCAAATTTCCTAATGTCACAGAACTCTTTCACATCACTTCTTCTACCATGGACCCCCTACCCCCAGCTGCCTGGGCCATGTGAGCTGACACAAAGCCAGATCACCCAGCTCAGCAACAGAGCTGCACTGTGCCTCCTGGCCTGCTATGGCTGGTCTGTTTGCAGAACCCCTGATGATCTACTGCAGAGACGCAGGGTTCCACAGAACACGGTTTGGAAACCACTGGTACAAAGGATCATGAAAACCCTGTTTTAGAAGGCAAAAATAAAAATCAAGACTTGATCCATATCTATATTTCTCAGTACAGCTACATCAGTCTTAAAAATAAGCCCTAAATCCCTAAACCAAAACACCTATCTATCTATGCTGGCAAGAGTTCTAATGTGAATGCAGTTACACCACCACAATCTACTTTCTTAGAATACTTATTTCATTCAGGGAACTGGTATAAACTACACCCGCAAAAAACTCTTTCAATGATATATGCTGTAAAACCATTAGGAAGTTCTGCCTATATAGCTGTACTGGAAAACCATTTAGGCTGAATACAGACACTTGGGGAGGTTAAATCAGGTTCAAAATGGCTGCCCAGTTTAAACCTAGCACGTCCCAGTGCTGACCTTACATTTACAGACCCAGTCTCAGTGACTGGCAATCAATCTAAACCGGTAACTGTACACAATTTCCATCCACACAAAATTGTCTTAAAATTGCAGAACCTGGTTTAAGATAAACCTGGATATATGTAGTATCAAACGTATTTTATTTAGGACAAACCAGTGTGTAGAACTTCTGTACCCTTTCCCTGCACAGCCCTGGGGCTTGGAAAACCCAGCCACTGACGCCAGTCCCTGGGCTGCTCTTTTCATCCCCCTTCCTCCCCCTCTCCCAC
>NW_017728949.1:3929339-3952555 GCF_001723895.1 Crocodylus porosus | reverse complement strand
CAAAGTAACAGCAAGTCCTCCCCTTCCCTCCCCCAGCAGCCTGCTGCACACCCCTCCCCCCGCTAGTCCCCCATCCTGACTTACCTGATATCAGGCAGCCATTTTTAACTGATTTAACTTCCCCCTAACACCCCAAATGTCTGTACTTAGCCTTCATGCATAGATAAGCCCTAAAGACTACACCAAACAGAAACTCAGGGTGTGTACATACAATCAAACCATCCAGCACAGCGCTCCCAGGCTTGTTTTCCTGAGGGAAAAACTGACCTGTACAGAAGTTCAGACAGAGAAGCAAAGAGCCTTCAGTACAGATGCTGGACACGGAGGGGGTCACGCAGCATGTAGCCCAGCAGACAGCTTTGCCATAGAGGTGCACTGATACATCAGGCCGATATCAGATTGGCACTGATATAAAGAAAATTGATTGCGCCAGAGATCAGCCTGATGCAGCTAATAATTTGGCCGATAAATGCCTGTACATTCATGCAGCCGCAGCACAGCATGCAGGCAGTTAGGAGCACAGCCTGGCTGGTTGAAGAGCTGCCTGCAGCTGGTAAGTCTGTTGTGGTAGATGGGGAGAGGAGAAGGAAGGGGTGTGGGGGGGGCAGTGCGGGAGGAGAGGGGCTGGGGCTGCTCACCTGGGGCAGGGCAGGGCAGAGCACAGGATGGATCTGCAGCTCATCCAGGGGGCATGGAATGGGGCTCCTGCTGCTGCAGGCACCCTAGGAGGGCACAGGGGGTGGGGGGACTTGTACCCTGGATCTGCATGGGGTGGGGGGCAGGAGGGGAAGCAGGCTGGGCTGCAGCTGCAGGCTGGGGTCAGAGCTGTGTTAAGCTGTTCCCTGCATGTGGGGGGGCTGCACTCAAGGTAAGCAGCGGCGGTGGCAGCACTAGGAGGAGGGTTATGGGGAGGGCTGCAGCCATGCCAAATTTCACTGTAGCTGCCCCAAAACCCTCCACCTAATGCCATTGCCACCCACCCAGAGCAGCCCCCATATGCCAGGAAGAGCCTGGCACAGCCCCAGCTCAAGCTGCAGCCCCTCCTTGCCCCCCACGGAGTTCTGGGGCACCCCCCCCATGCCCTCTCAGGGTGCATGCAGCAGCAGGAGCCACCCCCACCACCCCACACCCCACAGACAAGCTGCAGTCCCAGCCCTACCCCCACTCCCTCCCTCACCACAGGGGCCTTGATCTATCCCCCCCATGCCCCTTCCCTCCCCCCCTCCTCTTTCACCACAACATACTTACCAGCTCCATGCACCTGTATCAGAAATCGGATGTGTATTGGCCGATATGCCTCCTTAAAAACCAGTTATCAGTACTGGCCCCCAAAATCTCTTTTGGTGCACCCTTACTTTGAAGGCTTTTTTCCTTTAAGTCAATGTAGGCACAGTCAGAGAAGGTGAGGGTGGGTTCAGTGCCATGCATAGAAGAAGCCCCAGCCTTTCCCCTTCCCCATGTTGCGTTTTAGCCCAGCTAAGGTTGGGCAGGGAGTATTATGATTCCTTGCACCCTAGTACTGAAGTGATTCAGGCAGGAAACAAGCCAGAAGCCACGTACCCCTTTGGCAAACCTGTAACGCTAAGAACCTCTGAACTCTACAACATGGAGTGGTCACAACTACGTTTAATGACTTCACCCCAGAAACAAAATAGCTTAGAGCAAGAATTACCAAACTATGGTTCAATATGCATTTGAAGTTTATACTTGTTGTTTCTACCTGTTGAATCACATTAAAGCTTAATATAACTTCCAGGTCAGAAAATCCATAATACCATAAACGCAGATACCAAGATGATGATACTAAAAGACAAAGCTAAAGTCTTAAATTCAAGGGGAAAAAAAATAACTTCATCAAACTCTCATCTTGGAAAGGCTTTTGACACATCGAATATTTACAATGGAAATTAAGCACAAGAAGTTTGTTTCTTGACCAGTGATCATTACTAAATGAGTGATATTACTTACGGTAAAAGAAAGGAACAAACTCCACAGTAAGAGAGGCTGGTTTATACTTCTGTCTGCTCTTTTCAACATTACTAAGAATTCGTCTACAATTAAAAAATAAAAGATACAAAAGAGATATTAGAGATAAGGGTTTTGGGACACGTTCATAGAGACTTTGAATAAATAAAATATCTTTATCCTACAAGAAAAAAAGGAAAGAATAAAATAGTTGCATCCAAAAAAATTAATCACTGTTAATCATTTATCTACTGCTCCACATTTAAACATGACTTAATTTTTTAAAATATGGTTTTGATTTAAAAAAGCAGTAATCTGTATTTTACTTTACTATTGCAATGAGTCATTAACTTAAAGGCCAAGCTTCTATGACAGGCAATCTGACATGGGAAAGAAAATTTTGGGGGAAAAGAAACAGTTCAATGTTAAGGAAAACATGATTCTTTTTCCCTTTTTTTTTTTTTTTTTCTTAGCTTCCTCCTGCCAATACAGAAAAAATGGGTCATACTTTAGAATCAAAAAAGTAATAATGAATGCTTGAAGTGCATTAGTTGGTGGCAAGCTCCCTCTAGCTTATATTCAGATTTAATTTTAAACACATGGGCAGGCAACCAGAATACATACTTGCAGTTATAAACAAATCTTATTTATTCACATACCACTCACACTTCTCCCCCAAAAATCATGCCTTCCAAAATTGGGGAAATTCATTTTCTACCCAGAACAGAAGCACTGTGTCGCAGGGCACTTACGCGCCCCACTCCTAGTGAGACTCGAACTTGGGGGGGGGGAAGGTGTGTCACAGGGCACTGAAGTGCCTGCTCCTAAGAAAGGTACAGGTGCCCGTTGCCAGGGCAACCGCAGTCAGTCAGCTGACCAGAAGGGGGCAGGGCCTGGCTTATATAAACAGCCTAAGCTAAGGCCAAGCAAGCAGTTCCCCTCTGGCAGCTGATAAAGAGAGAGAGCTCTGCTGGGAGTAGGCATAGCAGAGAAGCCTGATGGCCTGAGCAGCATTCTGGGAGACAGTATGGGGTGGAGGAAACTCTGGTAGGGAGAGGGTTGATGGATAGCCAGTTTGGCATGGAGTTTATGTTGTAGCCCGGGAGTGGGAGTTTTCTGTTTTGTTATTATACCGGAGGACCGGGTGAGGCTGTAGGGGTTGGGGGAGGCCTCACGGGAGCTCCCCAGTAACGTGGGAGTTCCTGGCGCCGGAGTGGGTGCCGCATTTTGGGGGTTGTATGGACCCCGGCCCCAGTGGAGCAGTGTTGTGCAGGGCGAGGAGCCCCAACGTGGGTGAGCAACCCGAGAAGGCAGGTCTGGGGGGCCAGGCACAGCTACAGCCACCTGAGCCTTGGTGGGGTTTGTAGACCCAAGGAGGGGGTGCACAGACCTCAGCCCTGAGAAGGGGCACAATGCATTGTGGCCAGGCATGGCTACAGCCACCTAAGCCCCAATTGTGAGAAGCCCCGGAGAGGGCAAGGGCACGGAGAAGGGCCCCAGTGGGGGCTGCCAAGAAAAGACTAGCCTGGAGGGCGTCCACGAGGGCACGGGCTATAGAAACTGACTCCACAACGTCCGGTACATCTGAGAGGTTTGGGGCGTGGTATTAGGGGTGGTAGGAGCCACGCATAGCCCATAAAGCTGGGTGCACTAAATCAATCTACGTGGAACAAGGGCCAGGATAAATAAGAGCACCGTGTCCAAGGGGTAAAAGAAAGGCAGCCTCCCTTATAATATTTTGGTCATCAAAGACATGGTGGGTGAGAACAAGGGTGCTTAAATCACCAACTTGGCATGGTAGGGGGTGCCAGGAGAGATCCCCGCCTGGGTCCCTGCCCCATGACGCAGTGAAACACCACAAGATGCCTGCTGCTTATTTTCCTTCTCTTCCAACAGAAGCAGATCCAGACAGGGTGCAATGATATAGCTGCACCCTGCTTTGATTCCTGCTCTACCAAAAGTTTAAAACTAACTATCCAAAAGCAGCAGTGGCATTTCTATTCACACAGCAGAGAGGATTAACTGGCTTAATAGCTCATTATCATGTATCGGATTCCTGCTAATTGCTCTTCACTGTAAAGGTGATAACAACCGTCTCTTTTTTTAATGGCTTTGATGTTCCACTAATCAAGGTAGCCTTTGTTCAGAAATTTTGTTATCTGTTAGCTACTCCTGGTCCCTCTCTGCCAATCTTGCAGCTCTGCAAACTTAACAGCTCTTTTCAAAATCCTATATTTGTCCATGCAATCCAGCCTTCAGCAGCAACTGCAGCTTCATTTTCTGGCTGAGCAGCCAAGAGCTATTGACAGTTCAGCTGTAAAAGGGTTAAAACTGTGGCTTTTGCCTGAGCAGTGAAGGGAAGTTGAAAATTAGACTCTGTCCCTGCTCTGTGCACACTACACTCTGGAAAAACCATTTTTTCCTTCATTCTAACTTAAGATACACAACTTGTTTTTCAGATCTGGGATGTGTGGGGGTTGTTTTGTTTTGTTGGGGTTTTTTTGTAAAACAAGTACTTTCAATTAGATCTTTACTACATTCAAATGAATACTGGAATAGAAGCAAGAGCACATGGCACTGTTCCTACAGTATGTGATTTTTTTTTTTATGACTCATCATGAACTTGTACATCTTCGTTAGATAAATATTAGGCATTTAAGATTATATACATTTAAAATGCATTAAGCATAAACAATAAGATACATTATAGCTAAGACAGTGTTACAAGAGCAAAACGTTTAAGTAGTTTATATGGAAAAAGACCCTAGTGAACTGTGGGCAATCGTGCCTTGCTGTATGAAATCAGAATCTCAACATCCTCCAAAAATACAAGGAGCACAACTTGTGATGTATGTTTTTTTAACATTGTACACAGCAAGTAGTGCCATTATGTGATTCATCAAGGTAACACTAATTAATTAGGATACTAAAATATGGAACTATTTTAATACACTTGCAGATACTGCCATATAGGTTGCATAAATGATAAGAAAGGAACATCACCTATCTATATTAAGAACATGGATTAATGGAAATGTTATTTTATTATATGTATGATTATAATAGAGTGAGTGTGTGTGTGTGTGTGTGTGTGTGTGCGTGCGCGCATGTGCACATACACACAGAGGCAGAGTGAGAGAGCATGTGTGCAAGTGTTAGTGTGCGCACAAGAACACAAGGGAGGGGTAGTTAGCCATGTCAGTGTGAAGTCAGGCAGAAGATAGTCTGTAAGGTGTCACTCCGCCCTGCCTGGTTCAGAGAGGCATAAGCTTTTGTAGGCAACAAATGCTTGTATTATGAACAGATGAAGTTAGGCTGTTACCTATGCTAACTTCTGCCTCTCTGAACCAGTTAGTACCACCTTCCCCTGCCTTTCATACATGTAATTATATTAACGTGTCTAATATGCACGTTCTTAATATGTAGGAAGAGGATGCTAACCTTCCTTTTTTTTTTTTTTTTTCCCCAATCATTTACGTAACCTTTCTGGCAGTATCTGCAAGATAATCAAAACAGTTCCAAATTTTCATACCATAATTAATTACAATGTTATGTTGATGAATCACACACACACACACACACACTCTAGATCACCCAAGTTCTTCAGAAGTAAAAAATTACTTAAACAAAAAACAAGATAACTGCTCCTATGCAGTAACCAGAATTAATGGCCACTGCTGTACAACCTCCTTCTCTTGAAATAGAACAGATTAAAAAAAATAGTCCTGTTCAGGGACTTTGCTTAAGTTTCACACATTCTTTTTTTTTTTTTTTTAAAGGAAATCTCACAAAGGACCTAGAGATGAAAATTATAAATCTTTCTTTTCAGGGAAGTATGATAATACATATTATTATAAAGAGTCCCCACTGATTCAACCCTCCAAGTGGATTTAAGAAATAACACTTCTAATTATAATAAGTTATCAATATATCTACTATATCTGCAAAAGAGAGAATGCTCATGGAACAGGTATCTCATATACAAATTGAGGCAAAGTCTACATTTGTGCAGCAGTTTAATGAACTAATTAACTACCATATAAGAATCATTGTAAAAGTTTACTAAAACAAGAACGTACTCTTTAATGCATATCAAACTGTAGCTTTGAATTGCTACCCATTTTTGGCCAAAATGATTAGCAAAATATTTAGGGCCTTGCTTGTTTGTTTCCATTAGGAGGAGAGACTGATCACACAAGTCAGGTAAAGAGTTTATTTGCAAATCATTTACACAATTTTCTATTCATGTACCCACTTGAAAGAGGAGCAAATAATTTCTAGGTCTCTGTCTTCTGTATGCCCGAAGGGGTTCTGTCCCCCTGCTTTTTCTACTACACATCACATATGTTATGCAATTAACTGGTTAATCAGGCAATCAAATTCAGACCACCCGCATGAGCAAAAGTATCAGCACACAATAAAAATGAGTATCCATCCAGGTATAAAGTTAGTGCTTGAAATTGTGTAACAACTCTATAGTTGGTTTCTATCCAGCTTTAATTTGACTGTGTGGCAAGGCCCTCAGGGCCACTCTTAAAACAGCATGTTGGCTTTCTGCTTTTTACACTCACAGATGTAACCAATTAGTACTCTAGCCCTTGCATTTTGTAATTAGTCTCAGGGTCTGAAGGTCTGAAAAAAAATTCCAAAACAATAGAAGGTGATAGTCATACAGTATACAAGAACTTCAATATTATTGTAATGAATATCCCAATAGTGCCACTAAAATAAATGGTATCTATTTCTACTTTGTATATATTAAACAATAATTCATATATATTTAAGCATTTTTAAAAATAAGCAGAGGTCCAGAAATATTCTGATAGCATGATTCTCTCTATCTACATTTTCAAATGAAGCTATGAGAGCAAGTATAAATTTTATCCACAATTTTTTTACTATTCCAATTATTTGAACCTAGCATAAAGAAAACCCCATTAATCTGCTATAAAGATGGTTTACAGAAATCCTCAAGTCTGGATCCTAGCTATCTACTCTCCCCAGCTTTCAAAAATTAAAACTGAGTTTTGGCTGGAACTGGATATATTAGTACTCTGACATTTTTAATAAATTAGGACGCTTGCTTCAAATGAGAGATTTTCTTGGATTATACATTCATGTTTTCAGTAGAAATACATCTTTAACCAAGTCAATAGATATCAAAACTAATCCTCAATTTTGCAACTGAAAAATGCAAGAGCACAGAAGTTTTGGTGTAATTATGTTTCATTTTGGCTTGACACTGGACAAGCCCAGTTGTGCTTAAACTCTTAAATAACACCACAGTGACATTTTAAATTAATTATCATAATATTAAAATTTACTATGTTAAAACTCATACGTACCCTGCAATTCTCTGTCTCCAATTTCGATATGGATCATAGAGACTTTCACAAAAAGCCAGCGCATGTCTTACAAATTCTTCTATAGGTGTTTGATCTGCCACTTCTTTCTCTTTTGTTTTACTTTTTAACTGAGAGGGGGGAAAATACAGAATTGGGGTCATAATGTTTCTAGAAACTTTTGCGAACTGAGAATCCAATAACAAAAGTTACATTTAGGATGCTCAAACAAACCAGAGAGCACTGGATGTTCTATTATCTCTTTCATAGGCACTGGAACATCTACCTTCTTTAGGCTCCTTTGAAAACCAAGACCAAGCATCCATTAACTCTATTTTCTGATATATGCAATACAGAACGTACCTTCAGAACAGGTACCAACTCAAAGGTACCATTTCCTCCATGAAATACATTCATAAGAGCCATCAACTCACTTGATCCATAAGGAAAACAATGTTAAATATTCCCTTTCCAAAAACTTAACAATGGCTGAGCTCTGAACAGGCAACAAAAATTAAAAGAACTGAAATTATCTCCGAACTAAAAGAGCTAATTAATTTTAAAATAAATTATTTAGCTTATTCACTTGAAACGTACTTTAGAACTATTTTGTTGCGATTCATTTTCAGATACCTATAAAGAATAATTTAAATATACTTGTGATAGCTTAAGTCTAGGGACAGCTACATATAAATATGCAATACCTGATCCTCCTTTTCATCCTCTTTAATGAAATCTGGAACTTATCAAAATTTCTCTAATTAATTAAAATGCTCTGAACTTAGTATTTCAAAGCACTTTGATGAATAAACCTTGCTGCAGAGTGTTCCATCAAGGTAAACAGGCATCACCATTAAAAATGTTAAGCCATTTTTAAGCCAGGAAAAATGAGACACAGAGAGAGAATATGCAACTGACTGCAAGTCACATAAGAACTTTGTGGCAGAGTTCAGAAAAAAAATCAGTTCTCATAGTTCCCCCATCTTAAGGCCTCAGTTCTCCTTTCCCACCAACCCTGTCATCCACAAGTGTGTATGGTAATTGCACTTGTACATACCTGCTGAATATACAGAGTAGTCATCGTGATGACATGGTTTATGTAGGAGCACATCCCAATCTCCTCCACATTAGCCAAATTCCTGTAGGAGCAATATCAAACCCAGTCATTTTTATGCAGTAACGCTTTTTAAAACTAGCCTCTAATGCTTATCTTAGCTTTTAAGAATAAATTATAAAGTGTCCATATTTCAAGAAAACATCTACAACAATATTTTTTAATATTGAACTGTTTATTCACCTCACTTTAATATACTATAAGTATTTCAGAGCTGGAAGACAACTTAAGTACAGCCAGAGCTCTGAGCACATCACTCACTGTAAGCCAGTTTTAGCTGGATGCTTGGATTTCAGGTTAAGCTGATTTACAGAGCATTCCAGATACAGCGCTCAGAACCTGATACAGAAAATAACAACTACTATTTCTCCCACACTGTTAGACACCACAAGAAAACTAATGACTTAACAACTAATGGTTTCTAAACCTTGACCCATGTCCATTATCAGCTTCCATTTTTTTAAAGGAAGAAAGGCAACTATAAAAATATTTTTAGAACACTAAATAAATCATGAAGATAACAGGAAACCACATTCAACATGGATGATATACAAACATTTCCCAACCTAAATAACAAGCCACTAAAATCAGGAACTCAAAATGAAAAGCTTCAGAAGACATTTCCTCTTTTTTTGAGGGCCATTTTTAAATAGCTTCAAAGGCCCTTGAAGCACTTCAAACAGAAGCTCTGTCCATGGTATTTGTTGGGAAAAAAGCAAGACCAAGGGAGTATGAATACCCCCACAAAAGAAGATTTTTTGCCAAAGCAATCTTAGCCCCTCAACAGGTTCCAATCATGGGGAGATACTGGAGGCAACAAAGAACCTGGCCAAAGTGACTTTTCTCATCTGGTAAATATCCCCGGCCTAAGCAGTGTGGCCATATGCCCAATTTTCAACATGTCAATCTTGTTTTAAACACCTGGTCCAGCACCCAGGACTAGTGTTTTAAAACAGGAATGTTTCATTAACCCTATGTTCTCCAGCCTGCTAAGCTGAAGAAAGCTCAGCGAAAGATGAGCACCCCAGACAATACAGTATCCTCTGTTGAAACTAGGGAAAGGAACTATGGTCACCCTGTCCCTAAGGGAGTGTGCAAATTAAAAGAACTCTGTGTCAGTAAGCATTATTACAAATAACTATTGTCCACTAACATAATTTAAGTATAACAATTTACAATTTAGGAGGAGGGGACTCTTAAAACTTTATCAACACCGACATGTCTATACTACAGAAGGACTGCACTAAAGTACATCACAGTGATGCTCAACCTGCCCTGTCCACACATGCTATACCCCAAAATAATAAAGCATAGGTACTATTGAACATATATCAACAACTCTCCATGTCAGGTATATTTACTGACATGTGACCAAGTACTGCACTAAAGGCATCGACATTATAACCTTTCAGGTGTAGCATATAGAGCATGCATGCCAGGTAATACTCTCTAGTCCAGTCCTCTGATGACAAGTACATGCCCTGTACATGCGTTGAAATCTATATCTATGCATGTGCAATAAATCAAGATTTCCCCAACCAAAATTACAGTCCAGTCAAAACAGCCACCAAACCAAACAGATACCTGCAAAGGATGATGAAGAATTTGACAAGCAAAAGCGACAGAGCTTGTTGCTGCTCCTCTAGTCCATCTGACATTTTTTGGACACATTGTAGCAGCTGGAGCCTCAGGACCTGCAGAATGTTATCAGGAAGTAGTGATATTCCCGGAGGAACGTCATCTACCCTAAAAAAAATATATATATAAAAAATGTTAAACATGTCAATGGAATTTGTTATTTGTGCATCCTTTGTGTCATTGTGTACTGTTCCACAAGCACAGCAGGACAGGAACTCACCAAACTGCAATGACTGGTCATCCACAAGCATTTGCTGATAATCCACATAGAGCTAAATGAGTACATAGTACTTACTGTCTGCTCCTCCTTATTCCCAGCTGTTGACCTTAATGGAAAGATAGCTAAAAATACATGAAAATCATTTCCCCAAGGGGCTTTCCTAATATTCCTTTTCCATGTAGTTAACTGCTGGAGTTACAATAGGAAAGCTGCATCAAGGGAGGTTGTCAGCAAAGCCCAAAATCAAGGTGAATGTAATCTCCAGTATATTTTCTGTAATAAGATATGGACCCCAGTGTGAACAGTTTTGGAATGCCTGTTGCAAATAAAAAAAACCTAATTAGATATTAGTTACAGAATGCTACTGAAGACCAGAAATGTAATGTCTACAACTCATCCCTGGTCCTCTTGGGAAGAATGTTTATGAGCACACCCCAGCGACCTGTTCCTGCTCCAACCCAGATATGATGTGGGAGTGCCCCACATAGTTGCTCTCAAGCATGCTGGAATCAGACGTTTCAAAAGCAGCTATGTGGGGCATCCCTGGAGCAGTCCCAGTGCCATACTTCCCTGTTTTAATTTGCCTGAGCAAAAACAAGAGGGGCAAAGCATGCTTGAGAGGGTCTCTCCACAAAAGTACTGAGGATATAGTGTAGCTCTACGTTAACTATCCAATGAACATGGTCTCCCCTACTTGTACACGATGCAAAAATAAGTTTTATGTTAATACTGCATCACTGAATATTGGAAAATAAAGGGTCTAGCACACACAAAGCTCCAACAATCCATTTGACTCTTGGCATTTGACCAATTAATAACTGCTACCCCATCATTGCTATTTTCTGGGTATCATTAAGACAGGAAATAGATTTCCTCCTCTAATTAGCTTTACAAAACAAAGAAAAGAAACAGAAAATCTCAGTACTGTGGTGCTGGCACAAAGTACAAGGTGTTCTGTTATGCCCAGGACTCACCACAGAGCACATTAAGCATGATCACCAATTGGTCTTTCTATGCAGAAAGATTTCTGGAGAGTATCAAAGAAAATCAGAAGCAGAAGGAAATGACAAAAATAGCAGCTACCCCAGAGGACAAAATACTAACATAGAGAAAACTTTGGTTCAAAAGCATCTTAGAAGTGTTTAGGTGGGTTGAAGCAGTAATGCATTCCAAGGTTAAAAATGGAGCTCCTTTTGGCACCATATAACGGCAGAGAGAGCAGTTTTCTGTACATCAGCCACTCTTGTCTACTCTTCCAGCTGGTGAAAAGACACTATTTTGGTGTCAGCTGTTTGACTATGATAGGACAATTCAGGAAAACATGGTAAATCATTACAAGAAAAACAGAGGGTGGGAACAACCAAAAGACCCAGTCCATCACAGCCTTTAGTTAAATCCAAATGAAGAAGGGATAGAAACCATCACTATCCGAAACCAAAATGAAATCCTGAAGTGTGAAATAGCATGAAGGAAAAACAACCCACGTTTAGCTCAAAACTGCAATACTTAAAAACAAAATGTAGCACTATTTCAGGGAAAAACAATTATCAATTTTATTTCCTAACACTGAAAAGTTAACTTCTGTTGAGGAAAACTGTACACACACACACACACGTATGTATACATATCATCCCCCCCACCCCTCCTGCACGTGTGCGTGCGTACATAAGTGGGTAGGGGTGTCCCGCAGGGGTCAGTGTTTGGTCCAGTACTTTTCAACATCTTTATTAACTATTTGGATGTGGGGGGGAAGAGCTCACTGGTCAAGTTTGCAGATGACACCAAAGATAGGCAACAGATACAGGCAAACCTAAACAGGCTAGCAAACTGGGTGGATCAGTACTTGATGAAGTTCAATACCAAGAAATGTAAAGTTCTCCACCTAGGGATGAGCAACCCCCAACACACCTACAGGGTTGGCAGCACCAAACTGATTAGCACCATGAATAAAAGGGTCCTGGGGTTAATAATAGACCACAGTATGAATTTGAGCTGGCAGTGCGATGCTGTAGCCAGTAGGGCAAATAATACTCTGGCATGCATCAATCGACGCATTTACAGCAAAACCACGGAGGTGATTCCTCCACTCTGTTCAGTACTGGTGAGACCGTAACTAGAGTGCTGCATCCAGTTCTGGGCACCACACTTTAACAAGGACATGGACTAGCTTGAGAGAGTCCAAAGAAGAGCCACCTGTACGATCAGAGTCTTAAAAGGCAAGCATATGAGAAAAGGCGGAGGGATCCGGGACTCTTCAGCCTGAGAAAAGCAAGGCTGAGAGGGGACCTGGTAGCAGCTTACCACTATGCTAGGGGAGTACATCAAGGGCTCAGTGAGCAACTGTTCACCAGGGCACCCAGGGAAAAACCAGAAGTAATGGCCACAAACTCCTGGAAGATTAAGGCTCAACATTATGAAAAACTTCTTCACAGTCAGGTGTCCACACTACACAACCTCCGGAAAGAGCTTATTCCACAATCACCTACCTTGGAAATCTTCAAGAGGAGACTAGACAGTCACCTTGCTGGAGTTACCTGACCCCCAGTTATCTTTCCTGCTTGGTGCAGGGAGCTGGACCGGATGATCTTCCAAGGTCCCCTCTGGTCCCCTCTACACACACACACACACACACACACACACACACTCTAATATTATAAAAGCCTATGTATGTCTTTCTGTCTGTAATGCTTTATTCACGCTCTGATTGGCTGTCTCAGTAGCCAATCAGAGTGCCCTACATGGACGGGGCAGACAGTGGAGTGGGGTCTGAGGGGCCAGAGGGGACAAAAAGTATTCCACGATGAAGCTATGACAAAGTAATTTTTGGTAAATTTCACAACAGAATTCATGGAATGGTCACCAAGCATGCTTGTTATATGCTTACAAGCAACTAAACAATAACCATACTAATTGCATTTTCCTACTGTGAAACACTGCCCCACATGAGCTATGGTTTGGAGAGCTAATGACTTTCATTCTTTCCAAATGGTCAACACCCCTGACTGAAATACATCTTCCATGATCCAGTGTACTCCTTCCCTTTTCTGGAGTGACAAGATGCAGTGTGGGATGACTGGAGGACAGACCAGACCCACCTCACAAAATGCTTGGTGTCCACATGTAACACATACCTGGTTCACAGTACACTGGTACAAAAGAATAACTGGCTTTCCAGGTATATTTTACAACTGTTCCAGGAGGCTTTAAACCAGTATAATAGGCTTGTATGTCTGCCCATTTCAGGTTTAAAATGCATATAGACCAGTCTACATGTGTCCATGTTATAGTAAAGCACTGTCTGCAAGCTGCTAAGGTAAAGATTGCAAACTTTTTAGCTGCTCAAACTGAACATAAAGAACAGGTTCATTTAAAACAAACAAGATTCCACCCCCCAACAATTATAAAGCAAGTACTTAGCATATCACTACTAAAAATTCAATCTTCACATCTGTGGAAATGCTGTACCAGCTTTTACCAAAAGAATTATCTCTGTAAACAACATATTCCAAAGAGTAATTGGAAAATATTTTTTAAATCTAATGTTGGCTTAGAAATGGCAATTAAAGGGTTGTTGTTTGGGAATTGGCTTATAGATATGGATATATACATTATAATGGTTCAAGATGGGCATCAGGGATTAACTGATTTCTAAAGAGCTTGGGTCTCATGCATAAAGTTACTCACAGCCCTGGAAGCAGACAGGCTGTCTAACACAAGGCCAACAGATGGACACATGGCCTGAGAACTCTGAGGAGGAATGCCATAACACAAGATCATAGCCTTCAAGCAAACAGGCTGTCTAACACAACAAGGACATACAGTCTGGGAACCTAGGGGGGATGTACCATACTGCCGATAACACGAGGTAAGTGCCACCAGCTAACAAGGCCCAAAGCAGGGCGGGATGGGAGGGGTGAGTCCAGGTTTTGGGGGAACAGACCAAATTAGGGGAAGGCTTGGAAGACTGTGTGGATGTGTGACCACAGAGAGATAATCAACCAGCAAATAGCCATGGATGAAGTCATCAGAAGTCATCAAGAGGGAAGGAGAACACAAAAGCAGAGACTTGAGAGTAAGAAAGGGTCTCACCCCAGGTCCCTTTCTCTCCATCTCGCCCTGTCCCTCCCCATCCCTTCTCCTCCCTGTCCCAGTCCCTGGGAAGGGTCCCCAACACCATGGATAAAGGGCAAACACCAGCAGCCCATCTCATCCACCCCACTGGAGGGGGGGTGTGGGCCTCTGCATCCCACCTCCAGAATCCTGACATCTGACACCTAAGAAACAGCCTCAGTGTGAAGACTGCACCCTGTCCATGTACTTTGACTCAGATGACAGCCCTAGGATTTGGTAGATATATGGCATTGCTTAATTGTTTGTAATGCTTCTTTTCTGTTATCACTGTGTATCAATAAATTTGCCTATTATCAAATGGAAAGGTCATGGACAGTCTGAGGGATAAGGCCTCAGGGTCCTAAATCCAAAGCCAATATCTAATATTAGCTGAGGGGGTTTTAGTCATAATTTTGTAATCACAAGTCAAAAATACAATAGGCACTTCAACCTAAAGTTGTTCTTAGGGCTGTGTGAAATGGCTGTATTTCAATTTAGTTTCAGATCTGGCCATTTCAGAGGACAGTGATTCGTTTCGGTGTTTCGGACCACTGTCCTGGTTCGTACCTCCGAATCTGTTTCAAATGGGCTGCAAGGGAAGCTTTGCACAGCCCTATCCAGCTGGGCAAAGCTTGGTCCAGGGGCTGCAGGGCCCCAGTGGGGAGCAGGATGGGGCCATGGGTGGCTCGTCCAGGGGAGCGGGAGGGCTGTTGCCCTCTGAGCAGGTGAGGAGACCCCCACACAGACCTCTGATCCCTGTTGCGCCAGGTCACAGGGCAGGGAAGCAGCACAGAACAGCGAGCAAGCCTGCTGGTCCCTGCCATGCAACTCTGTTCCTCAGGTAGCAGAGATCCACACCACGGGTCTCCTTGCTGCCGCTGCCCACCCCGTGCTGCCCCAGCAACGTGGGACTGTGTGGAGTGGGCAGCAGTGGCAAGGAGACCCTGATGCAGATCTCTGCTCCTTGCAGAGCCAGGTTGTGGGGCAGGGATTCCCCAGCCCCCAGTTCGATTCTCCAACTCTCTGATCATTCCCTCGGCAATTCCCAGGGTGGCCTGAGCCCCCAGATCTGTGTGCTGGGTTTTAGCAGGCTGCTGCTGCAGGCTGGGGCCAGCGGCAGCACTGCAGTCTTCCCGATGCTAAGCACAGGCTGTGCCAACTAGCTGCCACTGGCCCCAACCCGCAGTGACAGCTTGCTGAAATTTTGCACGCAGATCAGGGGCCTGCAACCCTTGGAAAGAGCTGGGGAAATTATCAGAGCACTGGGGAATCAAACTGAGAGCTAGATGTCAATATCAGAGAAGTACTTCCCCTCCTCTTTCCCCTCCCTCTTCTTCATTTTTGTTTCCATGCAAGCCCAGCTCCAAAACTTCGAAATTCTCCGAAACATTTCCAGAATGTTTCGGAGCCTTCTGTTTCGATTCAGATTTGGCGTTTCAGGTGCCGAAACGGCCCAAAACATCTCCAAAATAAAATAGCTGCTGAAACATTGCACAGCCCTAGTAGTTCTTTCATTAAGAAACTTTTTGGTCTTTGCTTTAAGACAGGCGAGTAGCTATAATGAATCTCACTTATTATTTGAATGGAGGGCAAGCTAGCTTCAAATTATGTTCATCCCACTGCAACTTAAACAAAGCACTAGGATTTTTAAAAAGGAATTTTGAATTTAAAAATCAACAGCTATAGAAAAAAACAGATTTCACCAGTTATCCATTTATTTCTACCAAATATGCAATATTTGTAATTTTTACATAATTTTATGTGGGTCATAAAAATAGCCAAAAATAGACTGCCTGAGTTACTTTGCAAGGACTTCCTCTAAGCCCCTTTATTTTATAGTTAAGACAAAAAATTAACAAAGGAATGCCAGAATGGTCTTTGTAACAAAAGCATTTATTAAATGAAGTGAAAATGGCTTCCTTCTTCAGTGGGGAAAATAACTTCTCACCAGCTGGTAAAGCTTTACCCTTTCAATTGTAAATAGAGCAGAGATGCCATAGATGCTTATGGGAAATGCAAAACAGAAGAGTGGATTAGTCCTTGATATGATGTGCGCAGCTGTCAACATATCAGTTATATGTAAAAGAATTATATGTAGAGTGTTGGTCTTTCTAAATAAAGTGGTATAAATCCTGTTGCTGTGACATTTAAATCTAAACTAGGGAAAAAATAGCCCTCAAACCAGAAGGCAGGGCAAGGTGACACATTATAAATAGGGAAAGTGGGGGTCAGATCGAGATGGAGAGTGAAAAAAGCAAGTAAGTCCCACCCTGCCAGCGTCTCACTCAACCTATCCCTGCTCCTGCCTCTGCGGCACTATCCCCCACCGTGGGGGCCTCAATCTAGCCCCTCCCCTACGGACTGACCTGCTGGGCTGGGGTGTGCACATACAAGCACGTGGGCACTCAGCGCCCCCCATCCCAGCCTCAGATTGACTCCAGGAGGCTCTGAGATCTACTGGTGAATCGAGATCCACAGTAACTACTGCTCTAACATTACCATGGCATTTATCATAAGGGGGTCTTTCCCTGCTGTCTGTGCACAAATGCCTATTTTGCTATTTTACAGCTGTTCCCTTCACTCAGAAGCATCTTTCAGGGGCGCTGCATGTAAATGCAATAGCTGTAAAACAATTTGAGATTTTGTAACATGAAAAATTCACGTATTCACCCACTAAACAATTACTTATTTCAGCTTGCAACACACACTGACTTCCAAGATCAAAGCAAAAATATCTTTAAAAAAAGAAAAAGAAAGAAAAGGAAATTCTGGCACACTATTACAGAAAAGCTTTGATATCAATGACAGTCACACTGCAATACACAGGTTTCAGAGGAAGATACTTCCATATATATTTTGAATCCTTTGTTTCTGATTTTGTCATGTTTTTAAAAATGTTTGCAGCTTTGGTAATATTGTACTGAATTTAAAAGAATAAATAAGTAACAAAACTAAACTAAACCAGAATTAGGTCACTAGACTAGTCCAGTGATTCTCAACCAGGATGCCAAGGCACCCTGGGATGCTGCCAGATCTTTGGTAGGAGGTAAGTGAGGTATGAGGAGATAAGGAGATAAACTAAACAGATACACCAGGCTTAGGCTTGTCCCTGCCTGGACAATCCCCCTGACCTACTGCCTAGCCACTGTGCAAGGAAAGCACTAATACATATATGAGTTTTGAAATTGGGTGCCACTCAGTTCACAAAAGTTCTGGAGGGGTGCCTCAAGTCCAGCAAGTCCATGTGCCTTGTATCCAAAAAAGTTGAGAACTGCTTGAGTAGTCAATCTGGACTCAACACCAGAAAGATTATGAAGCAGGCCATCAAAGAGTCTTTCTACGTACCTGAAGGAAAACAAGGGGGTTAGGATGGCACAGGCACTAAGGGTCACAACTGATAGCCTAAGACGTCGCAAGTTCAAGGCCATAGCAGAAGTGTTTACAGTACAGCCCATCAGATTCCAATGAAATCTGTAAATTCTGCTTAATACCTTGTCACAAGGACATGAAAAGCAAGGAAGGACAGCAAAACTAAAAGATGATGGAAGTGGCTGAGGTCATTTCAGAGCCATTTACTATCCTCTCTGAGAACTTGTGGAGGTTAGATGATTCTAAAAGAACAAATATAGTGCCCATCCTTGAAGAAGGAAGGTCTAGCAAATTACAGGTCAATCAGCCTGACCTCAACACCCTGAATAATCATGGAGCCAGTTCTCAAAGAATTTATTGTAAAGCACTTTCTTAGAGAATAAGGTGATCAAGAACAGCCAGCATTGATTCACCAATTTTGGGAAGACTGCAGCCCCCCTGTAGCTCCCTCCCAGCACCACCACCACCTACCCTGAACACAGCCCGGCCCAGACCCTGGTAGGAAGAGCCCCACCACAGCCCCGGCCACAGTGAGCCCTGCCCTGTGCAGATCCATGGGTATATGTCCCCCCATGCTCTCCTGGAGTGTGCACAGCAGCAAAAACTGCCCTCTCCCTTCCTCCACCCCCTGGATGAGCCATGGCTCCGTCCTGCATGCTGCACCACCCCGGCTGGGCAGCATCTGCCTGAGCCCCACCCCTCCCACACTGCAAGGACCTCGATCTATGCTCCCACATACACCTCTTCCCTTCCACCACAACAAATTTACCAGCCAGACGCTGCCCTTCAATCTGCTGAGCTGCATATCAGAAACTGGATCGGTATCGACCATTATGCCTCCTTAAAAATCAGCTATCGGTATCAGCCCCAAAAATTTCTATTCGTGCACCCCTAGTTTTTGACACTCTCCCATGTCATTCTAATTAACAAACTAAGGAAAAGCAGCCTAAATGAAGGTACTGTACGGCAGATGCATAACTGGTTGGATCATCATGCTCACTGAGCATCAGTGGTTAAACATCCAGTTGTGTGGAGGTATCAAGGGGGTGGTCCCCAGGGGTCTGTTCTGGGTATGGTACTGTTTAACATCTTCATTAAAGATTGGGATGATGAAATTGAGTGCACACTTAGCAGATTGGTGTATTGCACCAAATTGGGTATAGACGCAGACACTCTAGAGGGCAGGGATAGGATCCAGAATAACCTGGATTAACTGGAGAAATGGTACAAAATCATCAGATCAGATTCAGCAAGGAAAATTGTGAAGTCCTGCTTTAGGGACAGAATAATTGCATGCACAAATACAGATGGGCTAGGCAGCAATACTGCAGAGAAGGACCTTGGGACCACAAAGCCTGAATAAGAGCTAACAGCATGTTCTTGTTGCAAAAAAGTCAATAGCATGCTGGATTGTATCAACATTTGTCACTTGCAAAACAAGAGAGAAGCAATTTCTTCTGTTCTACTCAGCACTAGTGAGGCCTCACCTGGAGTTGTGTGTCCAGTTTTGGGCCCCACACTTCAAGAAGGATGTAGACAGATTGGAAAGGGTCAAGCATAGAGCAACAAAAATTATTTGGGGCCTGGAAAGAAAGACTTATGAGGAAAGCCTGAAAGAATAAGGGCTATTTAGCCTGGAGAAGAAAAGACTGCGGTGGGTTTTGATAACAGTCTTCAAATACCTGAAATGTGGTTAGAGAGGATGGTGATGGGCTTTTATCTGTGCCCATAAGGGATAGAAGCAAAGGCCTCAAGCTACAGCAGAGGAAATTTACATTGGAAACTGGGAGGAACTTTGATCGTGGGGGTGGTAAAGCATTGGAACAGGCGTCCTAGGGAAGCTGCAGAATCTTCATCCTTGGAAATTCAAGAGTAGTCTGGATAGACTCTTAGCTGGGATGGTCTAGTCAGGGATGATCTTGCCTTGAGCAGGGGCAAACTAAACTAAATGACCTTGTGAGGTCCCTTCCAGCCCTACTTTCTTAGGATCTTATGATGCAAGACAAAACAGAATGAATTCGTAGCTTTTGTTATCAGCTGCATATTAGCAATATCACTATATATTATTTGTAAGCTAATATGTTCATTAAAATTTTATTATTTATGATATATTGCTAACTTATTTTGCCTTCTGACCTAAGAAGTATTTGAAGGTTCAATATTTTCTTGCAAAATCAGTGCTGAAGATATCACCAAAACCTCAAATAGGACCTGATCCAAGACCCTTTCAGACAATTTCCATTGACTCAATGAGCATTAGAACAGAATCATAGTGCACAGAGCATGAAAAGCTTCATTCCCTGCATTCATTATACAGACAAAGATCTCAACTGTGGTACAGTTAAACACTCACAATTTCTTCATGAGTCTAATAATACTCTATTTTTCTGAAAGCCCCAGCTCCTGGAGTTGTGTGATTACATAACCTCAGCTTTCATTTAAAAAAGGGGGGGGGGCACACATGGAGGAGGAGAGGGAGTTTCAAGCCCACATGACTACAAAGAAAAGCTTGAAAACATAACCCCTAAAGATTTAAAAAAAATAAAAAAAGAGAGAGAGAAACAAAAGAAAGCAAACGAACTCAATATGTATTATTTTCATACTGTTTCTTTTAATCAGACTTATGATATTCTAATATATGAGGCTGGAAACACTACCATAGCAAAGAAAAACACAAAACACTAAACTGAGTTCCTGGCAGCTACATAAAGTAAAAACCATTTAAAAAAAATATTTAGTTATGTTTAGCAGTTTTAAGGACAAATTCAGTTAAACAGAAATTTAGTTCATGCTTTCTACGAAACCAATTCCAGAAAGCAAGTCTATAGAATCACCCTTACTATGTTAATTTTGGCCCTATATGCACACATTTCTTTTACAATATAATCACTACTATTATTCCACTTTTCACAATTACTGCAAAAATATTTATTTTAGCAACCTATAAAGTGCTGTAATATATACATTTCTGTTAATGAAAACAAGCGTTTGTTAACACCATTTCCTGGTTGAACAGAAAATCTTTTGTTTACCTACTTTTATCATTACCAGTCCAAACCCAACCTCCAAAGAAGAGGATGATGAGAGCTGGTCAAGCAATATTGTGGTTGAACAAGGGGATGAACTTATTTTAAAAAAGGTCTGGGAGCTCAGCTAAGTTCTATCCTCACACCAAACACAACAATGAGCAGGTCTGTACTTTGACATACCTAGTGGGAAGCGTCTCAAAGTCCACATCCAGAAACTGTTCATAGCTAGAAACAAAACTGTCCAACCAGAGCTTCAAGTAATCTGGGTCTTTCTGTAAAGAGAGAAAAATATTAAGAAAGTTTATACTGTGTGCTTGTAGTCAGCATTGCATGAGAAATGGTCTCATCTACATGACAAAGTTGCTTATTTGAAAATTAACTTAAAAATTTGATGAAAAGAAAAAAAAGAGAACAATTTTAGTGCTAGAATAAACTGGCCTGCTGAAATTATCAGACATATTATACAGATGTAATTCCTTGGCATTAGGTAAAGATCCATCTTAGTACTTCTCTACATCCTGGAATCAATGCCAACCAAAATATTTCATATAGACTCTTTATAACAAGTTTCAGTTACTCTCCAGAGGTTACCAACTTCCTAATAGAGGCTTAAAAAAAAAAAAAAAAAAAATCAACACACTTTTACAACAGGAAATAGATACAAGATTATATTTTGGAGTACAAAGTTCATTAGAATGTTTGCTGGCTTATTATTTTAAGCAATGTATTTGTCTTGTACATTATTCTGAAACAGGAAATAGGGTAAGATTTACGTTGCCCCGTGTTCCAGCAATAACCAAGTAAAGAATTATATACTGTTTACAAGTGTATGTTTGCACTGTGCATGGCTGTGCCACTGAACATCACACTAAGGAGTGAAATCTATTAAGAACATGTTTTCCTGCAGTTTTCATAGTAGTACTTCATTTCCTTATCATACAGGAGGTCAACCCCATTATGAATTACTATCCTGTCAGAATCAACACTGCAGTGTGCAAGACATAATGGAACCTTAACAGACCCTACACTCAACTACAATTTAGACAAGACAAGCGAAGATCAAGGGTAAATCATAGGGACGTTTGAGCTCATATTATTTTAGTCCTAAATTACAAACAACAGCCAACCATTACTCATGCAATAGGGAGATGTCTATGGGTTATGAAGATGTCGGCTCCTTTGCTCTGTTGTTGCTACCATTGCTTCCACAGTTTCCCACTTTAGAAAAAGCATCTGCGCACTCAGGAAGTGCTAGTCTCCATGGACCCGACTATTCTTTTCCCACACTTTCCTCACCCATATACATGGCTTGAGTTTGTCTGCACTATGGACACGGTGAACCAAATGACTGTTTTCTTTTAGGATGTCTCCACTGTGTCCCTGCTATTGCCAGGGACATATTCTGGAGCATGTCCCACTCCCACAAGCCCAATTCAGAAATTCAGCAGTGAAGCCATTTTGGGGGTTTTCCCCAAAGCTGTCATCACAACATACCAGTGACCAAGATGCATATTTATCAGCAATGCCACCAAATTCCAGAATTTAGTGGCATTAGGTGCTTGCCCCTAAGTTGACTTCACCACTACATTTTGAGGTTTGATGGATAAGAATGGGAGCATGACCATGCCTAGACTCCTGGTGGCCCCGGGCAAACTTTTAGTACCAGATCCCCCTTCAGCAGAGATAATAATAATCAAAAAAATTACCATTTTCAGCCCCCCTTTCTGTCTGGGCCCCGGGCGGCCGCCCAGTTTGCCCATGCCTGTGTCCGGCCCTTAATGTGAATGAGTAAGTAAGGTAAGTTTTCAGCTTGTGCCCCGGCAGTGGCAGGAACACAGGACAAACCTACCTACAGTGACTTTAATTTAAAAGAACTTAAGTGACCTTAATAACTTACTCTGAGGTAAAAATATAAATTAAAAACCAGTGCTGCTCAACCTTTTGGCCTTGAGTAGCATGGGGCCAGTCCATGGGCTAGACTGAGCCCTGCACACCATAATCAGGCCCTGGAACCCAATGCTGTCCCCAGCCCTGCCCTACACACTGGGTTTGGATCCTGGAGCCAGGGACCCAGAATCTCCTCCTCCCAAACCCCCACACCAAGATTGGGCCCCAGGCCCCAGTGCTGCCCCTGCCCAGCCCTGCACACTAGGATCAGGTGCCCAATCCAGCACACAGGGCTCAGAGCTCCTCATGGGTCTGGAAATTTGGCAGCAGGGGAATGGCACCACTTTCCCACCACCAAATTTCTGGATCCATGTCAGCCTTGTAGGCTAGATTATACCGTGCTGTAGGCTGGATGTTGCTTGCTGGTTAGGGGTTGAGCACCCCTGCTATGAACCAACACAGAGGACAAGTTGCTTATCAAAAACCAAGGACCACATGGAATTATTGTTTTTTCTTTTTTTTTAGTATATTTAATTACATGC
>NW_017728949.1:3877886-3929239 GCF_001723895.1 Crocodylus porosus | reverse complement strand
TGCTGCCAAGGGAAGTTATGGCATCTTTCATTGGAGGTTTTCGAGATGAGGCTAGATAGGCATTTATCAAACCTGATTTAGGAACAAAGAACCTTGCACAAGTACAGAAGATTGAGAGATTGGACTAGATGACTGACAAGGTTCCTTCCTTTCAAGCCTATGATTCTACCTAGGAATATACATGTCTGCCACAACCTGCACAACAGCATGGGAGCAAAAAGTAAACTTCTGAACTATCAGAGAAACAAGCCTGTTTCAAGAATAGAAACAAAGAAGCTTAATGACCCATTTGACCGATTTCTCATTAGAGTGTGTATTAGTGACATTCTATTGCCACTCGCTATCTTTTCCCAGGGGGCCCAACTCCCACATCAGTTCACTACTAGGGACTATATTAGTGAGCACTGGCATTTCATGCTGTAAAACAACTGAACTAGTCTCATGCATTCCTCTCTTCTCATCTACATTCCTCACTTCAATTACAGTTTAAAGAGAACAGTTTGCAGCCACTGGGAGAAATAGTGGAAGTCATCACCTTCACACCAAATGAAAGAAGTTTGCCTAACCTCATTTCAAAAGGCAAAAAGTTTTAGGGGTTTTTTTTAGAAATAAACTGACAAAACAAATTTAAGTCTTTGCCTGGTAAGGATGGCTTGGCAGTAATCAGAGATGAACAGTTAATGTCCATTCTGATAGTCACATCTGCATCTTTATATTTTTACATTCAACTTATTTTTGTTTTGTTGTCTCTTTCCCCATTTCCATGCTCTACTCCAGGGGTGGGCAAAACGGCGGATCCAGTCAGTGACTGGACTCCATTTCCCAGCAACCCCTGCTTGTGTGGCTGGGGCTGGTTTCCATGGACAGCCCAGCAGCAGCACAAGGCCAGGGTTTCCATGGAGACAGGCTGCAGCAATGCTGGCAGGGCACACAGCATGGTGCAGAGCTGCTCTGGGTTCTTGCTGTAGTGACAGCATGGTCCAGAGCTGGGGCACAGCCATTATCTGCAGCCTGAAAAAGAAAACGTTTCCCTGTTTTTTCCTTTCAACTATTTTTAGTTTTTTGCCACCAACATAACATACCTCATTGCCTCCTTTTTAACATTTTCTTAATGAAATAGTACTTACCATTCATTAAGGTTTAAAATGATCCCACAACATAAAATACAGTGATTCCAACCAGTGTCCTGTCACATTTTACCAAGGCAGCCATTATAAAACTTCAAAGACAGCTTAACCTGCATGTTTTATACAGAGTTACACAGCACTATTTAGTCACTGTATTATTAACAAATATATTCTAAGATCTGTGAGCTGTGCAGGGAATTCTTAGCTCTAGAAGAGCTATCTGTAAACCAAAACAGCACTGCCAAACTCTGCCACCCCTGTAGGTCAGATTCACTTCACAGGGTCTGCTCCACGGGTCATACATATCTTGACGCAAAGGTGGCAACAGGGTGAACAGCGGCACAATAATTAGTGCAGCTATCGTTTGTCCCACTGCCTCCAACATGCACGTGCCCTTTAGGACTGTCACTGGGAATTCAGTGTCAGGCCCCGCCTCACTTGTCCCACCCCTGTATTAGCTCCACGGGCTGGGTGAAATGGCCCCCAGTCCACACACTGAATCTTGCACACCCCTGGAATAAGACAATGCAACAGGGAAATAAGCTTTCAGTTAGAACACACAAATTCAAATAAAGATTAAAGTGACTAAAATTACTAAATTGCATCTCTTCAAAGGACATTACAAGCTTCACGAGCAATGCTCCAAAAAAAATCAGCTGTAAAAGAAAGAAGCATCACATGACAGTTTGGCACATCAGTGATGGGTGCCTACTTAATTTTCTTCTCTACTAATAAAAACAATGATAAAGTATGTACCAGAAAGTATCTCAACTAAAAATCACCTTTTTGTTTTTAGTCACCGATTTATTTGCCTGGGCAAATGAAAGACCAAGAGAACAAAGAGTGCTTTGTTTGTAATACGCATTTTGAAAACCCTGGTGATCAGTATCAAACTATTGCTTTTAATTAGCTAAGAGTAAAGATAAGTGCCTACGGAGCTTAAGCCTTCTTGTTAAAAGTCAGTGGGACTTGGGCTTAGTGCAATTGGCTATTTCGGAAAAATCTGACCCCAATTTCAAAACAACTGTCTCTTGAAAACTCTGTTTTTTTCATCTACTCACAAATCTGTTACTTTCCAACTAACAAATAGTTTATATTTCTCTGATTTTTCGTTATAATTGCAGGGGTTGGAAACAGAATTGGAGTCAGACTTAAAAGAACAAAGTTCAGTACAGCTTTTATAGCTACAGGAAATATTAGCTGCTATAAACAAAAGCTTGGTCTGCCTGGGGCTATTTTCAGTGTGACATCCCATGCTCTAAAGGCAAAAATTCCCAACGTTGCAATTCAAAATGCTTGTCAGACTTGCCCAACTGGACAGTTGTTTGAAAGCATTAAGTTTGCATGTTATCACAAAGCATCCAGGCAGGGTTAATTTAAATAATATGTGTAGTTTTCCAGTCAGTCAACCTTCCAAGATTGACTTCAGTTGACTCAGCCAGCAAGTTCCTCTACATCTAATTTTTCCTGAGTACTACTTTAAAATAAAAAAAACCCAGACAGTGTTAAGACTGAAGTATGCTTATGACAAAAATAATACATTTAGAATTAACTATGAAACTCTGTCCTTAATTCACCGGGGATATCTAACAGCCTTAACTCTGGTTGAACTATTCCATCTAAAGCAGAACTTTACAATATTTTGACAGTTTTGTGTATATTATTATTATTTTTGAGGAATGCTTTCGCCTTTTAGAAAAGTCAGAAAGATAGCAAGGCACACACACAAAATGACAGTTTCATTCTGAGACACTTCTATGGCCTTTCTTGTGATATCTCAGGCTTATTTTAAAAATTTTCAAAGCTGTAAACTTCAGCTGTAAGCCTGAAAACTTCTATTACAGCATCAACAGCATAATTATGAGTTGACATAAACGTGTATAGCAGAACCTCTTATTTCTGACCAATTTTAAGTAGCAAAATAACCATTCCTAGCTACATTTCATACTTAGTCTAAGATGGAATATAAAGTTATTTTTCCAAGTTTGAAATGAACAGCAGCTCAAGATGACTACTGAGGATGTCATCAGCTGTAGAAGAAAAAAAATCTCAAGGATATAGCACATATTTGGACAGGTAAGGGAAAACAAATGAAATTTATGACATCTGATCAGCATGTGTTGGTTTGAATTTTTTAAAATTGCATTTTTAAAGTATCCTGGGCAACTTTTAGAATTTAAACATTTAATTCTTAACAGCATACCTGTGAAGCATATTACAAGTAAATCTGTCCATGTAGCAAGTATAAAACATGCACCATAAAACGCACAGAAACAACAAAACACAGCTTAGTAATCTTTCTTCTCCTTTAAGAACAAGGCAAAAAACCTTGACAGCTGGCAACACTGTTAATCTGTGGCACACCTGCCAAAAAGTTTGGGTCCCACAAATGTATAAGCTATTCAAGCTATGGTGATCATTAATTTAAGCACCATGGGCGCCTATACACAAGCAGCAAGACTGCTCCAGTGCGCTGTAATTACAGTGCATCGAAGCAGACTCAGTTATATCGAATCTGCTGGAGCGTGGTAATTATTGCGTTCCAGCAGACTCCAGTGTCTCATGTATTAGTGTCCCCACAGTTAAAAATGACAGTGGGGGTGCTTTAACTAAAGCTCATTCAATAAGCTTTAGATAAAATGCCCTCACCACCCATTTTTAAGTAGGGGAACATTGAAACACAAGACTCTCCGGGTGTTTTAATTAGAGTGGCTCCTGAAGCGGATTTAATTAAAGTGCCCTCCCCCACACCCACCCCACTCCCAGAGCATGCGTATAAATGCCCCACGTTGCCCAGACCTTCTCAGGGTAGGTCTAGATGACAGGTGTACTAGACATCATGAGAGCAATCACCACCTAGTTCAGGAATGAGGCACCTGCAGCAGAAGTGCTGCAGCAGATCGGGGAGGGGGAACGGGCAACGCAGCAGACAGGGCAAGAAGGAGAAAGCAGAGCGGTGGATCAGGTAGGGAAAACAAGGTATGAAGCAGAAAGAAGAGGAGATCAGGCAGGGAACAGGGAGCAGAAAGCAGGGCAGCAGATTGGACAGAGAGGAAGGACCTCCACTGACTATGCAAAACAGATTTGAATGATGTCGCTACATTTAAAGTTACAAATTATCTACACTGTCTCCTCTGAATGACTGGAAAAGTACTATGTACAGCTGACACACAGCTTTCTGTTCTGCCAGAGTCTATTACTCAGTCGACTACGAAACAAGACAAAAAAAGTTAGGATTTACCATACTATTGCATTAGATGTAAAGATTTTCACGTTGCTATCCAAGCTGACATAACCCAGTAGTAGTAAGAACTGAAAGAGACACATTTAGTGATATGACGACAGGAAACAGTCTGAGCAATTCCCAGGCTAACTAGAACAAACGTGTGGAGCAGAAGTCTGAAGTCACAGGACACTAGGTTAATGGAAATTTTGACCAGCATTTCAAAGGAAAGTTTATGGTTCAGATTCTTCTCCGTTACGAACTCATAAGAATTTTGACACTGATTCAAAATAAGAGAAAGAATAACTCCCATTATTTCTATTGTAGAAGACAAGTAATTTCTATACCTTTCCTCACATTATCCGTGTCCCAACACCAGAGAAGTTTGTACTCATGAGCCATATAACGTAGCAAAGAGAAATATTAGAACACAAATAGATCACAGCGTAAGAAAAACAGAAATGTATTAATAAACAAACTCATTTTGTAGATTAATGACTAGCAATTGAAACCTCAGACGTGGACCAGGACCTCGTTGTACCAGGCACTATTACACGCACAGAAGAAAAAGACCTCCTGTGGCCCAAAGAATTTATAATCCAAGTACAGAAGAGACAAGAGATGGATGCAGGCTGACTCATAGGAATGCACACTGAAATAATAATAGCCTGCGTAAGGGCCAGTGGTCCTGGGCCTGGGCGGTCTAATTGTTTTCAAAGGATGTTTTAGGCATTGTGGCAAAGGTGTGTTCCAAGTAGAATACTGGCACATTTTTTCTTTTTCACATCCTTGTTGCAAAGTGTCACCTACTTTGATTACGATGCATCAAACTTCTCCAAATATTGATTGTAATGTGTTTAATCAAGTATTTAATAGTTTTTGTGACTACTTAGTATGCCCAGTTCTTCAGTTATGGCCTACTGCAACTAATTAATATGTGCATTGTTACACTAGATTGCATTAAAAAGCTATGTTAAAAACATTACATAATTAAGTATTCAACAGTTAGAAAAGAGCATGTTTACAGTTGCTTGTGCAATCCTAATTTGGCCTCCTTGTGCTTAGTGTACTAATCGTTAATTATATCATCACAGGCAGCAAATGAGACCGAGGTCCTACAAATAATAGCTTAATTCAGTGTACAAGCCTAATCCACTGTTTTTACTGTTTGATGTGCCTAGACAAAATAAATCAAAATCAATGATAAATGTTTTTGATTCCTAGATTCTCCCTGCATTTATAGCTTATACTTGTAATGATGATTAATGTCCTGCATCCAATCTTGTGATAATTCTAACAAAGACTTAAAGGCAAAGTCCTTACTTTGCTCTTTGATTTCTATAAGTGTTCCTGACATTATTGCCAAGGTCAGATTAGTTATATTCCATTGCTTTCCTTTTTTCACTATATTTTTTTCAGTAACTTCTGCCATTTGTTGCCCATTTCTACCATTTTCAGTTTTTATACTTCTGTATTTGCATGAGAAGCATTTTAAGATAAAGCTGCACTGTGTCCAGACTTCTTGGATATGCCATCCTTAAAAAAAACTGCTCTTTATTCAACATAAATAAAAGTCTGGCTCCAAGATTAAGTTTAACTAAAATTACATTACCTACATTCATTTACACTTTAGTAGCTACTTAAAGGTTTGTCATTTGTCTCAACTGCATTACTTTTCACTCCTGGACCAAAAAAGGAATATATTAACCATTAAGAGATGCTGTTGTTTTGTCCATACCTCTCTAAATATTTCCTAAACTTGAGTTTCTATGTCACTTAGTGGCTCTTGAAAAAGTTATCCATTTTGAGGGAGTAAGTGGGAATAATTCTCATTTCTACACAAGGTTACTTTTGGTTCTTTATGTTAATGATTTTTCAAAATAAAGGCAAAATATAAATTCTATTCTTTTTATTACAATAATATAAAAAATAAAAAATTAACTGCAAACAGATTGAGCATTTGAAACAAGTATAAATAAATTATTTGTGTCTACTAACTTCATCCCTGAATCAGTTTTAAGTGCAAGAATTCAAAAGAACACTTCAATATACGTCACTATTAAAGTATGTAAAACAGTAGTGTCTTAGCCCTTAGTAAAAAGCTAAACTTGAATACTGTTTGTCTGAGGAAGGCAGTCGGGCTTTTTTTCTCCAGATATACTTCTGAATGCTTGTTACCATCTCATTTCCCCTTGTAAGAACTCTCTTATGTAGAACGAAACTGTTTTTAAAGAAAGTAGAATAAGCTGTTTTCTTGCTTGACCTCTTTTCCAAGTTTTTTTAAAAATAATTAATATGCATTTGGGGTTGTTTTATGGCAGTGATTGAACCAGGGTGACATAGGATCCTCTGAAGAATGTCACGGGGTGCCACTCAATATTAGCACTTTCCCATGTGCAAATATCTGCACATAATAATTTACAAGATACAAAAGTCCTAGCCCCCTAACATGGGCTTCTCAGCAAGTGAGATTCTACATTGTAGAGATCAGTGGCATAAATACACATTATCCAACTCACAATACCAAATGTTTTATATTTATATAAATGATGGTTATATTAGACACTGAAAAATCTCTAAGTAGTAAACAGTGATGTTTTGTCTCATGTATCTAGATCTGAAAGACAATTTATGTAAATATCTACGGAGTGTTATTTGTGGAACCACTGTTACAAAATTAGTAGAGGTATAGACAGAACTTTTACAGCTAAGTCAAATTTCCTCCACTCACAGTTGCAGATACCTTTAAAAGAAAAAGAGTATTCACAAATCTTTTCCACAATACAACAGATGGCCTTTAATTAAAATTCAAGGAAACCAAATTTATTTAGAAAAATATATATATTTAAGTAATTAAATCAAAATTCTCTAGGAAGGGAAGGAAAGACATGAAAGATTAGGACTGTTAGATATAACTATTTCAAGCAACCAAATACTTAGTTTTACCACAGTACATATATTCTGACTGCAAGTATATAGAATGATTTGATGTGGCAAAGAGCAATAATTGTACTTAGTGTGTTTTTACATGAATCACTTGGACAAATCAACAATTAAACAACAGGGAACAGCAGTGCGCACACTGTAGTCAGCATGATCTCATGGGAGAGAGGGGTACAAAGTTCAGTGTTCCCAGACTTCAAAGCTCAACATCTAAAAAAGATTGTGCGCTGGTTAAATTGCATGCCTCTCACCACAGCTAAACATTATTTTGAGTGCACTAAGTTTGTTTTAGAAATGGGACTACAAGATCATTTGTGTAAATTAATTCATTTCAATTATGTGGCTTGCCTTTGCTCTACAATATCATGTTCATGTTCGTCTGACCCAAATCCATTTTATTCTATTAATAAAACACACTACATTTCAGCACACACATACACACTTATATAAAGTTATCCAAGCTTATTTTAGCATCATGCAATATGAAAAAGGATTTACAAGTATAAACATTAGATTCAATCATCTGAGAGGAAGCCATACAAAACTCTCACTTTTGCATTGGTGCATATGAATCCAATTAAATTATGGTTTTTTTGTTTTTAGTACAGATCACTTTGACAGTAGATTAAGCTATAAAATACTCAGTGGAGGATGACAACTTCTGAAAATGAGTAGCTAAGATTGACATATTAAATTCTGCTCCAATTCATTTTACAGCCACAATTTACAAGCTATATACTTGGCTACACATCATTTTTCATGAGAAGCATATTCTTAATGCTCAGAAGTAGCAAAAGGTAAGTAGGAGCGTTCCCTTATCTCAAGAACAACTTAATCTTTGTTTTCTATAGTACTGACGTTTCACAGACAAGATCACTGCTAATGAATGACTGCTTTCTTACAAATGCAATCCAGCTTGGACTCACTCTACCATAATTTAGGCATATCACCAGGCACACAGGTTTGCTCAATGAACTATTTTGTTCTAGTGAAGACTGCCAGATGGACAGTTACGAATAATAAGGTCCTATTCATTAGGGCTGTGCAAAGCTTTGGGTGGTGATTTGATTCAGAGGAGATTCGGCCTTATTCGGTTTTGGAGATTTGGCCACCTTATCAAATCAGGGGACCAATTTAAAAGGTCCAAATCAATTCAAAGCTCTCTGAATCGTTGGAAAAGATTCAGAGAGCTTTGATGATTTGGGCAGTCCCCAGTGGCTGCAAGCTTCTAAGTAAGGGGCAAGGGAGGGAGGGCTAGAGGAGGGGGGAGGGGACCCCTGCCAGCCCCCCCACCCCTGCTCGGTACTTTAAAAACAAACAAACAAAGCCAGTGCTTACCGGGTGCTGCCAGGTAGGGGAGGTGATCCCCGCTGCCCCCTACTGCCCCACACTGCATGGGGGGCTTTGTCACAAGCCCCGCCCCCAGGCCAGCTCCAGCTCTTTAAGAAAAAAAAACAAGAGCCTCAGGACTCACCACTCCTGCAGCAGCCTCAGGGGCTCATGCAGAGCTCCCCCACGACCCCCGCCAGCAGGAGCAGTGAGTCTGGGGATTTTTTCAGGTTTTTTTTTTTCTTAAAGGGCCAGAGCGGGCACCCAAGGGGGGGGGCTGAGGGAGGAATGGGGGGGTTGGGGGGCTTGTGCAGAGCCCCCATGCAGCATGGAGCAGTGGATATCCCCCACCCCCCACCCAGCAGCATCTGCTGAGTCAGGGCTTGTTTTTAAAAAAAAAAGTGCCAGGAGCTACAGCAGGCAGGGCAGCCATTGCAGGGCTGGGAGAGCAGACGGGGGATGGACCTGGCCTGGCTGATTCAGATTCGGCATCAGCCAAATCGCCAAATCAGATTCAGCCAAATCAAATCGGGACAGTGATTCAAATCCCCAAATCGAATCACTGTCCCCGGAATCGGCCAAATCCAAATTCAAAGTGAATACTAGCCACTTTGTACAGGTCTACTATTCATCCACAAAGCAAATGAGGAAGAACTCAAACTAATATTAGACAGACTTTAATACAAATAGTCACATCATAGAGACTATTCTAAGGTCTGAAGAACATTCAACTGGCACATAGATGCGCTAAAAAAAAAGAAAGTGCAGACTAGAAAGAGCTATTACATGTAGATCTCAGTGTATAGCATTTGAGTGCCTATAATGCTCTGATAAATGGAACATGTAGAAAGGAGTTGAACTGGTGCCTCAAGGGCACTTAAGGCTGTACTTCCTGATCCAAATCTGTTTATTAGTACTTTGCAAAAGAGTGTTAGAGACTTGCTCGGGATTCCCCTCCTACAGGGAAAAAAAAAACTAATTAAATAAAAAAAGCTTTCAGAGAATAGTGTTTTAGCCATTTTTAGGCTAGGACACCATTCCCCAGTACAATCACTGGGCCACTGGGACTCCACTTAAGCTTAAACATCATCCCCCAGTTATAATTTTAAAGCCACAATTCTCTGTCCACACTTCAACAATTGAGAGCAAGAGTAAAAACACTGTAGTCCAGTAGTTATTTATGGACTTTTTAAAGGCATAAGTAGGGATGAGTTCAGTTGTCTCAATTAATATGGTCCTATCTGCCATCAGAATTTTATCATAACCTTAAGATTTTCTCTACTCTGGGGGCCTACAGGTAGAAATAATACAATGATAGTATTCAGTCTCATTAAGGCAGAATGTTGAACATATAAACTAGCAGCAGGCTCAAGAACAAAGAATGTAGGCTTCAAACCAGTAACTGACCTACCAGCTACACAAGGGCATGAGTGAAACCCAGAATAAACCAGTTGGTGAAAACCTGTTTGGACAGAACTAAGTTCCTTAAATAGTTGGGACTTGTTTCCTGGTTTCAGCTAGTGCAGAAAGCAGGCTCATTGGCCTAAGCGGTTGTGGCACATGCCTTCCTGAAATCCTTGTGAGCTGTTCATAACAAGGCAGACTGATTTTTAAAGGTGACCCTCTCTATTTTCAAAGCCTTTAATAGAGTGTGACCCTGCCTATGTGTGAAGACTCTCTCTAACAAAGCAGTCAGCCCTCCCAAAGACTAGAAGTCAAGTGGTGGTTGACAGAAGTCAATCGTCATGGTGTCCTGTGACCAGTGGGGTCCCTCAAGGCTCTGTCCTTGGGCCTATGCTATTCAATATCTTCATTAATGATGCGGACATTGGTGTCAGAAGCAGACTGGCCAAGTTTGCCGACAACACCAAACTTTGGGGTAAAGCGTCCACACCTGAGGACAGGAGGGCAATCTGGGCTGACCCTGACAGGTTGAGGAAATGGACGGACAAGAACCTGACTGTTTAACACTGAAAAATGCAAGGTTCTCCACCTTGGGAAGAAAAACCCACAGCATACTTATAGGCTCAGCAGTGCTATGCCAGCTAGCACTATTGATGAAAGGGACTTGGGGGTCATGATTGACCACAAGATGAACACAAGCCTTCAATGCAATGCTGTGGCCAGTAAAGCAGGCAAAATGCTGGCTTGCATGGACAGATGCTTCTCAAGCAAATCCCAGGACATCATTCTGCCATTATACTCAGCCTTGGTGAGGCCGCAGCCAGAGTACTGCATCCAGTTTTGGGCTCCACAATTCAAAAAGGATATGGAGAAGCTTGAGAGAGTGCAAAGGAGAGCCACGCACATGATCAGGTCAGGAAAACAGACCTTATGATGAAAGGCTGAGAGCTATGGAACTCTTCAGCCTGAAAAAACGCAGGCAATCTGGTGGCTACCTATAAGTTTATCAGGGGTGCTCACCAGGGTCTGGGGGAATGTCTGTTCACCAGAGCACCCCAAGGGACGACAAGGTCGAATGGTCACAAACTCCTCCGTTTCAGGCTGGACACAAGGAAGAACTTCTTTACTGTCCAAGCCCCCAGAGTCTGGAATACCCTGCTGCCGGAGGTGGTTCAAGCACCTACTTTGAATGCCTTCAAGAGAAATTTGGATTTTTATCTTGCTGGGATCCTATGATCCCTGCTGACTTCCTGCCCCTGGGGCAGGGGGCTGGACTCGAAGATCTTACAAGGTCCCTTCCAGCCCTAAGGTCTACGAAACTCTATCTTTCCTCTCTCAAAAGCTAATTATTTCTATTAACTATTAACATTTGCTTTATTAACATTACGTATTTTACATGCTTAAGCAATAGTGAAAGATCAGTTTTATGAACAGAACAGTGAAAGGTGAAAGTTCTCAAAAGCACCTGCAAGAATTAGGGGACCACTATTTATGCATCTGAAAGCCTCCTCTGGAGACACGAGTTTCTTTCCCCATAAAATTTTCTGAGTATTTTTTAGACGATGGTTATCAGTGATATCTTCTATCGGACCAACTATAAAGTTCAGAGAGAAACTAGAACTGAAGTAGCGTGCCTTGTGCCCAAAAGCTTGTCAAACTTCTCTCCCCACTACAGAGGTAGTCCAATGAAAGGTATTACAAAACACACCCATGCCTCATACTTTTCCTGGCCCATAACAGCTACAACATTCCAGCCCCACCATATTTTTTTGTAATTGTTTATAAAAAAAATCATAGTATGATATCACTTAAATCAGTATCAGATACAAGAATTAGCCTATTAAACCAGGCGGGGAGGGGACATAGATCAAATACACATAGCCAAAAGCTTTCAAAGGGATAACAGATTCTGGTAGGCTGCACAAAGGCAAAATACCTAGTGAAGGAAAATCACTTCAACAGGGTTACGCGTCATACATTAATTATACTTCTTAAGCTATTAACCAAGCAATGAATATTTAAGGAAGTTGCTAAACTTAGAATACCAGGTAATTTCAGATGCCATTTTTGCCCCCACCGATCAATGTTTTCATATTGCTTCAGGTCACCTGAAGCTCTCTTTCGATGGTACCATACATGTAAGTAATGCTTAGTGTTATCATCCTCTGTAGTCTGTTGCTGCAGAAATTGTTTTCACCAGTGGCTTCTTTGGAACAGGATCAAGTTCTTAAATTACATGAGTTAGCTATACTACTTGATATAGCTTAGCTCTCTTTAACAAGCTTGTATTCCTTCTTTTAGATGAGTAGGGTCAGCACTAACAGTAAGAAGCACTAGACAATAGTACCGTGCACTCATTAAAATTTAAAAATGCACGTTGCTGAAAAGTGTTCACTCTGAATAAAGAGGTCTCATTTTACATTGAAAGCCACCAAGAAAGATTAAGCCAGCAATCTGCATCCTGAACAATGCTTTCTTTAAAAAGAATCACAAGTCAGAAACAGCACAGCTGATGAACAATATAATGCTGTGACTCAAACCTGAATGTCACTAAAATTAATTCAATTAATTTTAAAACCACCTCCTAGCAGCAGCCAAAGTGCCACAGAACATTTGTGGCTATTACAGTCATTAGACTTTTTAAAAAGAAGACTGGCAGCTAGTAACTTCTGGGATGAGAAGTTGATACACTCAGAAATATGTTCTTTAATGGGATATCAGCTGAACTAGATCAAAAGCCTTGTGTCAACTCAAAATTGCAACATAAGAGCTATTTTTAATAACCAAATACAAAGATAAAAGGAGTTTTTAGACTCATGCATAAGCAAGGTTGTGAAAAGAAAAAATGGAGGGAGGGCCAAACAGAGATGGAGAATGTACTGTTAACAGAGAAATTCCTAATAATATCTGCTCTATCCTAAGAGCTGGCTGCTCATATAGTACTCCCTGTCCTTGTTTCCAATTGCTAAACTGCATTAAAGCCATCTAAAACTACCTAACTGTTTTCTTAACATTGCATTGCCAGTAAGTAGTTGCTCTGCTTGCCACAGGATTGTTAAGTGATCACACAAGCCAGAAGACATGATCCACGAAATCATAAGCAGATAGTCAAAGAGACACAGTCTCAGTATAATCCACACTGAAGGTAAATTTAGTTTAAAAACACCCCACTTCTGTAGAATACTGGCATTACTGCTATACTTAATATGCCAAACCCAAGCACCTGTTCATCTCAAAGAAGAAAAACTAAACAGGACTGACATACTAGCAGTAACCTGAAAGCCACTGTGTGGCATAAGTTTGAGTTTTGCTCTCCTCTATTCAGAATGCAGGAAACCTCTCTGCACAATTTTGTGGCAATGGAGGACTGCATTCCTGTTTCCTCCATGGCTTGCTCCTCAGCCTTTTGGCTAGGAGCAAGCAAGACTAGGGGTCATCTAAACCCCAAGGCCTCCAGGCTTGGGGCTTGCACATAGGTTGCCTGCCAAAACAAAACAAAACAAAACCCCACCCCAAAACAACAACAAAAGGTTCCATCAGCACATTTGCCCAATACAAGCCATGTGTTTTATAATCATGCTCAGTGTTGGCAACATTTAATCCACCTCATAGTTGGTTTCCATTGCTGAGCACATGCTGCTTTTGGCAGCAGTTTAACGATAGACAGTGTATTTAGTGAGATTTCCTCGTACATAATTATAAGATATGGGGCTTTTTTTCCCCCCCATGACAATTGGGGGGTGGAAAACCTTGTCTTGGAATCAAATAATACAATATTAAATTTTAGCAGCTAAAGCTTTCTGAGAGTCCATCCCTTCCCACTTCTCATCTCCCCCAAGTTGCCATTGCTGATCAGACTGCACACGGCATTCCCCAAAAATAACTTATCATCCTTTCTCCAGGCCTTTGCAGCTAGAGAGGTGAAGGCAGTCTTTCCCTAGAATGACTGACTCCTCCAAGATGCTCCAGGCCTGACAATGGAACTAAGACCAGAGAGCCTGTCTCTCCTTTGCTCTCAGTAACTTTGCTGCTGGCCTCAGACAGCATAGAGTTTGTCTGATTTTAATGCAAAGGAGACAAATGCCAAACCAGAGAAGAGGAAAAAAAGAGTAGGCTGGGACAAAACAGGCTGGTATGACTGGTACTGAGGTGGGTGGAAGAGATGACGGGCAGACATGGGCTCAAAATTACTAAGAGCCTGGAAAGTAGGGGAACACCTTCGAAAAGCTGAGTTCAAAGAGAAGGCACTAAAGTTGAAACATGAACTGGAGTGCAGAGGAAGAACTGGGTCTGGTAGGGCAACTGGAGTGGGACGGAGAGGAAAAGCCAAAGGAGCAGAAACTGAGACCAGCAAGGGAAGAAGAACCGAACCGCAGCAGGGTAAGAGCAGTGAAGCGAGAGGAGACTGAGGCAGGCTGGAAGAGGCAAGGCAGAAAAATGTAAAATCCAACAGAGCTCACCTCATTTTAGAGCATGGAAAGGAGCTCAAGACTCCTAATCTCACCATTTACTCTTATGACAACAAATATCTGTGAAATCAACTGGCAAAGCACACTTTTCAGCCTCATCCAGTGTCAGGACACGAAGCAGAAAACAACCTATAACTGCTAGTGTTACTCCATCAGCTCAAGAAGCAGAAGTCTGTGAGCTGGATTTACAGGTTCCAACAAGGCAATAAAACTACTTGTTTATCATTAACATAACATTAGATGGGGGGGGGGGGGTTTGGTTTTATTTCTTTAAAGTTAGTAAAGTATGCACATGTACAAAACTGTCAGAGAAACATTGCAGCAGTAATGCGAGGCATTCCAGACTAGGAAATGCCCATTACCCGTGTAATCTTAATTCAATCCTCCTGTTCATATGTATTTTCATACAGTCTTTGACTACACAGTACTTTTTCTACAGGATGCCTGCCCCATTCAGGCCATGGTCTGGACCTGTCCTGGGGATGCATAAAGGTTGTTGAGAGAAAGAAACCATTGTTTACAGGACCCCTGCTGCCTCTTTGTTGCAGAAGTTGGAAACTGAACAGCAAATGGGGGGGGCACTCCTTATAGTAAACTCAGTGGGATCTGTAGTTTGAATAAATTAATTGCTATATACAATAGGGAGAATACCACCCCTTCACATGGAACAACTGTTAATTTTTTGAAAATATTCAGATACTATAATAACAAGCATCACAGAAAGGCTTATAAGGAAATTAATAAATCTTCCGAAGAGTCATAGAGAAGTAGGGCTGGAACAGACCTCCACAGGTCACCAAATGCAACCCTCTGCTTAAGGCAGAATCATCCCTATCCAAACCATCCTATACAAATCCATTGTCTAATCTCATAACAAAACTACACAATCAACCCTGACAACACCAAATATAACACCGTAACCTGCCACAGGTAAAGCAGGGGAACCATATCAGCCAACAAACATCCTGCTTCTATAAAATGTCAATATAGGCTCAAGGGGTCCCAGGTAAAAGGCAATGCCCTTTGCTAGAGGAAGTCAAAACCCTTCACAGTCCATACCGGTCTAACTATGGGGTAAAATTCCTTCCTGACCCAAAATACAGCAATCAATCTGACCCTAAGTGGAGGGGCAAGACCCTCCAGCCAGTAACCTCTGGGCTTTGGTCCCAGCAGGAGCACTAGCATATCCCAGTAAAAATCCTCAACTTTGGCTGTAGCCAACACCCAGTGCCTCTGAGGGAGGCTCAAAAAAAATCCTGACTGCAAGTATCAAGAGGAGGAGGGGAAGGGGAAAGGAAACAAAGAATTACCACCCAGCCCCCCATGCAGCAACCAGTAAAGCATGGGGAATACCCACAGTAGAACATATACCTAGATCATCCCCAGCCAGTGGCTGTCCAACCTCTTGGAGGAGTAAGTGGCTGTCCAACCTCCAACACTGGAAAACAGGGTTTGAATAGTGTGCTGTAAACAAGACCTAATGCCATACACAGAACAATAAGATATAACAAAGCACTGGACAGCTGCTAACTGAATGAACACTGGCCAACCTGAGCCAGAGGTCCTGTGGAAAAAAAACCACCTGATCCTGTACTTAGATTTTTTTTTAAACTTTTGAATGCTTGACTTGGCTGCTGTAACAATAAATCTTTTAAAATGTGTGTTACACATGCAAAAGTTAAATGAAACTCGAAAATAAAGAGGTGGAACAAAGTCATAAATGATGTGATTCTATTTTTGGTCATCTATAACCTCGCTTCACAAACCACGCAAAATACTAGACATCTAGGAAAACAGAAAAAGCATGTCAACCTAAGGCAGTGATTCCCAAACTTTTTCTCAGAGTGACCCCATTCATGGCCCCATTTCCTCAGCATGGCCCCTCACTCCCAAACTGCAGCCCCTCACGCCTGCAACCCCATCCGCTGATGCTGTGACCCCATTTGGGGTCGTGACCCACAGTTTGGGAACTACTGGCTTAAGATATAGAAAGAATTTACAGGCACATTGCAGGAAGGGAGGAAGAAGACCAAGGAAACCATTACCTTGTTGCAATAAAGCATCCAAAGTTCATAGAGCCGCTCTCTGGATGCCATTCCTTTACCTCTTCTGTTTCCAACGTGAGTTCAAGATCCTACCATGCCCAGCTATAATCCAAGGTCCCTTTGTATGATTTTGTTTTATAGTCAAATGTTACCATAACCCAGGGAAACCAGAAATCAAGGATGAAAGCAAATCGTCTCAGGCTCTTCCCTGGGTAAAGTAAATGTCACACAGCTCAAACAGTTAAAGGCAACTACTGGGCATGACCCTTTTCATCGATAATCGATGGCACATTAGCATTCATCTCAAAGTCCAAAAAAAAAAGAAAGAAATCCCTTCAGCGTTACAATGGAAGAGAGAGAAAAAAACCCCTAGTAGCTCCTGAGGTTGCCAGTGGTTTCTATATGGAGACCATCCTCACTTCTCAGATCCGACCCCTCAGGAGTCAGCCGCGGCACCAGGATGGTGTCAGATGAAACGGGAGACTCCTCCAAATCCAGCCCCGGGCCGGGAAGAAGCGGCCTCGGCAGCGCAGGGAAGAGGCAGATGAATGGGGGCGATTCACCTGCGGGTGCAAAAGAAGAAAACACAAAAATAATAAGGGCGAGAGGCACGAGAGGAGCAAGGAGCCAGCGAGGACCCGGTGCCCAAGAAAGCAGCACCCCCCACATCGCAGCCGGGACCGGGCGAGCAGGGCGGGCCGAGCACGGCAGCCGCCGCGGGGGAGCGGGGCGAGGCCTCCGCGCTATAAGGGGGGTCCCCCCTCCCCAGCACCGCGTCCCCTTCTCTCGCCCCGGCCCCTTCTCCCGCCCCGAGAACCGACCGGGACGCTGCCGCGAGCCCTGTCCGCCCCAGGGCCCAGCTCAGCTTGGGGGGGCGGGGCGCGGCCCGACCCGTCCACATCGCCCCGCTCCAGGCCCCGCCCACATTCCAGCTCAGCCGCGCCCACCCCCGCCATGGCGACCGAGGCCGGGAAGGGCAGCGGCCATCTTAAGTGCTGGCAACACCTCCCAGAGCTGTAGGGGCTTAGGGCCGCTTGTCCCGTCACCTCTCCCCACAGCGGCTCCCCGTCCGCTCCACGGGTTCATCCCTCCCTCCCTGCGTGCCGAGGCGTAGGGCTGGCCCTGAGCATGGCAGCAGCACAGCCAGCTGCAAACTGGTGTCTTCCTCCCTGCTGTGCGCGCGACTGGGCGGGGTGGGGGAAGACCTCCAGCCGTCACTCCTGGCCGCAGCTGGGGAGCCAGCAGAGAGTGCAGTCCGTTTGCCCCTCAGAAAGCCCTGTGGCATGTAGATGCACCTTATAGATCAGTGGTGCTCAACCTGTTTTGGCCAGCAGGCTGGATGGGCAGTGCCTGTGGGGCAGACCCAGCCACGTGGAGCCAGCCTGGCCCCAACCTGGGATTTGGGAATTTGGCACTGGGCGAGGTGTCTATAGCTATGGCCAAATTTTACAACAGATGGGGAGCCTCATGGGCTGGAGACCATGGCTCCACAGGCCACATTTGGCCGGCAGGCTGGAGGTTGAGTACCCTCGTTATGGCCGAACTGGATCAACCAGGGTCCAAAAATCAGGCTGAGCTAGAGAAAATGAAAAATTTCTTTAAGACATATGCGTCTCCCAAGCTGCCTGAAGAAGTGGTTGCAAAAAAATGTCATCACACCAAACAAAAGGGGGAGAGAGATGGGATATACGCGGGTGGTCAGCCAGCTCTGAGTGTTAAACTCCCAGTTACTCCTGCTGAGTATGAGGGGGCCTGAAGACACAGGACCCCCTTGGGAAGAGGGGCTGGGTGGGACTGTCCTGAAATGGGAACATCAAGTCCTGATCCTGGGCTCCATAACTCTTAAGACAGTATTTATCTTGGATTTCCAGTATCATACAGGGATCTGGGTTTTCCATTCACTGCAGAAAAATGTGGGAAACGGCCGGTTTCCCCTTGTAGGCTGGCAGAGTTCCAGCCTGTAAGGGGCAGCGGGGAGCTGGATGCAGGGGGCACCACATACATGTCTACATGTGCACACATGCACGTGGCCAGGAACACAGCCCCAGGCAGCAGTGAAGAGCAGCTCCCCCAGCTGCCTACAGGTAAGTCTATGGCGGGGGGCGCAGATTGAGGCCCCCATAGTGAGGGAGGGAGTGGGGCAGGGGCTGAGCCTGGGGCCGCTGCACAGCTAAGGTGGTACATGGGGTCCAGGGCTGGGGCAGGGAGCAGGACAGAGCCATGGGTGGCTCGTCCAGAGGGTTGGTGGGGGGTGCTGTCTGCTGCTGTGCACACTTCCAGAGAGAGGCATGAGGGGCACATGTCCCACAGATTTGTATGCGGGGTAGGGGCGGATGTGGACTGCCCGCTGCAGCCTTGGGGCTCCCCACCATGCTGCCCTCCTTTCAGGAGCCCTGTGCCAGCTGTGCCACCATGGCAAGGTTCCCCGTGCCCACCCAGCCACAGCACGGGGCAGCAGTGCAGAGTTGTGCTCCCCGCTGCTGCAGGTTAGGCAGGGAGTGTCTTGCCATAGTGGTGTGCAGGGCTCCCAGAGGGAGAGTAGCACATCAGAGAGCCCTGACCCCACAGCAGGCAACCTGCATCTGCCCCTGCCCCTGCCCCTCCCCCTCATGGGCTTCCCTCAGCTTGGCTCTGGACATGCCACGGGGGGAGGGGGTCATTTAGCTTGCCACCACCCTCTCCCTCCCAGCAAACATAAAAGTTGGCACCTATGCCTGGTACAGCATGCAGTGATCCACTAGCCTCACTCGAATCCCTTTGATCCGTTGCTGGGAGGATGAGGAGTATGACCTGTATAATTCCCTTCCACTTCCTTCCCTCCAGACTTGTTCTCTGACACCTACTGGATATGGGGGGGATACAGATTCCTTCCCTTTGATAACTTTATAACTTATGTAGCTGTTGTTTTCCAAACAGCTGCACCCTTATAGGCAGTGTCTGCTGCCTGACCCCTGCTGATGACCTACAAATAATTCTCAGCAGGGCACAGAGCTTTCAGAGGGAAAAGAATGAGGCACCAAAGACCTGAATGCTAACACATTTTTTTTTAAAGACTGGTCATATATTCACTTTGCCACATAAATAAAAGCACTGACACTGAAATGTCTACGCAATAAATAATTTGCTTCCATCTTTAATAAATGTTTGCTCCTGATCAGCAGCCTTTGAACATATAAAGGAATTATCATTGCATATCGGACCACTTGTCAATATAATTGTTTACTATCCTCCTTCTGACATCACTAGTACCAGATGCTTCTGAAGCGCAAAGACCCACCACTGACACTGCCCACATACAATTCTGGAATAACCTACTATTCAGGCTTCGCTTAGTGAGCAGCTGTGCCCTGAGGCATGAAAGTTTATATCCCTTCTCAATAAAAATTATAATATTTAAAATAACTGGAAGTTCAACTCCTGATGTAGGTAATTTTTTTAATTGTTTTAAATCCTTGATGTCAATAACATCTTATAGCAACAAGTTCTCCAAATTACTGATATACTACACAAAATATTTCCTTTATTTGGTTTTAAATTTGGTGTTTTAACTTTTCCTTTCAGGTCACTTTCTTATTATTAAAACAAATCGCACACAGGAGCACTCAGTTTACCTTCTCTATAGTAATCATTGGTTTGGATACGCTTATCGTAGTGCCTCGTATCAATTAACTAGATAGTCCCAATCTTTTAAATCTCTTTTCAGAAATACTTCCATATTTCTAACAGTGCCTATAAACTATTCTAGTTTCTTTTGAGATGCAGCATTTCAGGTGAGGTATATTTAGCTCATCTCATGGCATTATATTTTCAGACCCTTCTCTTGTAAGTCCTAACAGTTTTTTGACTGTTGCTGCACATCATCTGAGATTGTTGACAGATGTATCTAATACTAAACTTCCTGGTTATCCAGAGAACAAATACAGCATAGAAAACAATAGTATATACTTTCCCAAATTTCCTAGTGGTGTGCCTTCCTCCTGTCCTGGTGAGCTCTTATGGAAGCAAGACTGATAAGGATGTTAATTATTAATTATTTTTGTCTTGGTGACTCTTCACCCTTAATTCAAAACTACCACCTCATTTTGCAGGAGTAAACAAATAATCAGATATCAGTAACTTCAGGTCATTACCATCCTGGGTTGGATGTGAACCAATAACCTGGCCTAATGAACTAGAGAACTGGATTGTTGGAGACTAAGCTGATGGAATATGTTTATGTAAATATAAGGAAATATATTAAATATACATGTACTTTAGAATTAAAATTGTCCGAGTTCTTTTTCAAAGCTGCACTTAGCTACAGAAAAAATATGCTGAGTTAGAGAAGTTAATTCTTTAGAAAGAATATCCATCATGACTATCCTGCATTTCTGAAAGCTTAAGCCCAGAATTTCTTGCACTCTCATCACAGTGAATATATGCTCTTGACATTTGTATTCTGTCATCTCATTTTTCTCTTTATTGTTATGATAATGCACATCGTCAGTAAAGAGATGTCAGTACCATACTGGCTGATTATTTAAAACAATGTCTATGGATTAGTACTCTCAGACAACAGCATGTCTGAAGTATATTAATTGTTCATGCACATATCTGGGTCAGATAACATGCAGAGAACTCCAAAGCCTACATGAAAAGATTTTACATCCTACTGCACTCATCATGATTAATATTCTTCAGTAAACACTATTTCAGACCATGAAGTATAGAGCTCTGTGAAACAGATAGCAGCTACAGTTTTCCAAGCCCATTTTCTAGGTTCTCTTCAATACTCCCCTATCAGTATAAGTTATTCTGCAACAACTTTTAATAAGTTGCTATATAATTTCTATGTGTGTATCGCTTCTGGTCCTGAAGTCTTCATGCATGTGACACACTATATGCATAAGGAAGAAAATTAGATCCCATGCATCTTCTGTTTCAAATAACTTACCTTTTGTAAGAACAGAAATTATGTTTTCCCTAACATTTAATTTGCTTATACTTTTGATTGTTCTAATGAACTTGGAAATAGAACTATTACCCAAAGATTTAAATTTGATTCACTCATCCAGGTCCTTTAGGATAAAGATCTGTTTTATCATTGTCATCCTAAAGCACAGGGGTGTAGCTAGCTCTTCCTGCACCATGGGTAAGGGGGACAGGGGTGGCTTGTACTGAGCACAGGAGAATTGGGATGGAATGGTTAGCTCAAAGGACTAGAGCAGGGTTGGGCAAAATATGGCCTGCAGGCTGGATCCAGCCTGCCAGTTGACTGGATTTGGCCCACAGCTGCCTCTGTGATGCTCTGCATGGGGCTGAGCCCCCACCCACTCCCGTCAGGACAGCCCGCACCATGCTCCCTTCCACACCCACTGGCCAGGCTCTGACCAGCGTGCGCAGCTTCTGGCACGGCTGTTCCCAGTGCTGCTCTGCTCCCCTCACCTTCAGCAGGTGCTGCCCAGCTAAAGCTTCCCCACCCCCATGCCCACTTGCACACCCAAAGCAGCACAGCAGGGGCAGGAGTGGGAGGAAGAGCTACCACTGGAGGTGGAGAGAACACAGCAGCACCTGGCCAGCTGCAGCCACACCAGGAATAGCCCTGCCAGAAGCTACAAGTGCTGCCTGGGGCCCAGGCTGGCAGGGCTGTTGCGTTCCCCTCACCTCCAGTGGTGGTTCCTCCTCCTGCTTCTTTCCCTGCTGCACTGCTCCAGCTGGGAGGGGAGGGGGGATTCAGGTGGGTGACTCCTGCCTCAGCATGCAGGGCTCCAGCCCCAGCATGACTCCACTGGCTCTGCCTTCCACTGGCTCTCTCTGCCCACCCAGCCAATGATCCACCACCTGCAGGCAGACAAGGTGGGTAAAAGGCAGCTGGGAGCTTGAGCAGGAGGCAAAGCCCAGCATGCTGGGACAGGAGCTGCCCAAATGAAGCCCCCCTGCCCCCACCTTCCTGCCCACCTGGAGCAGCACAGCAGGGGCAGGAGCAAGAGGAGGAGCCACCGCTGAAGGAGGAGCAGAACCACCCTACTGACCCAGGCTCCAGCCAGTGCGCACGGGTTCCAGCGGGGCTGTTCCTGGTGTGGCTGCAGCCAGCCAGGTGCTGCTCTGTAACCCCTTGCCTCCAGTGGTGGCTTCTCCTCCCACTCCTGCCCTTGCTGTGCCATTCCAGGTGGCTGGGCCAATAGAGAAGCTTCAGCAGGGCAGCTCCTGCCGGAGGCGAGGGAAGCAGAGCAGCACCTGGCTGCCTGCAGCTGTACCAGGAACAGCCCCACCAGAAGGTATGCACTAGCCAGGGCTGGAGCTGGGGCCAGGCGGGCAGGAACAGGCTTGGCCCCATGTGGAGCACCATGGGGGTAGCTGTGGACCACACTGCCTGGGCAAGTTCTGCTGCATGTGCCCCTTTCCCTTTCCTCCCATTACCCCCAGCTGGCTCCCAGGACCTAGGACCCAGGCAACCTCCCCCCCACCCCCATACACTCCTCACAGGGCAGGGCATGCAGGGAGTGGATCACAGCTCAGCCTGGGCCCCAGCCCCAAGGCGTCACCACCTCGCAATGCGGCCTCATGATCCCAGCCTCACCCACCCATCCTGTTCCTGAAAACTGCTCCCTGTCTGCCCAAAGCCCCACAGGGAGTCTTGGTGAATTGCTGCATGGGAGGCTGGGGGGGAAGCGTTATCCAGCACAAGATAAATCATTAAAATTCCCTGTGGGTCCCTTGGGCTCAAATAATTGCCATCCCCTGAACTAAAGGGGAATTGGGGGTGGATTCCCCTCATTAGTCTCACTCCCCCAACCCCCATGGAAGATCCCACTGCTGCAACAGCTACAGGGTTAAACTTTTCACAGCTGCCACTGAATTGTATACAGTAATTCACTGTAAAAGCCTTAATTCTACAGTGGCTGTGAGACAGTTAACTCAGTAGCTGTTGGTCTCCCAGCATGGGAGAGGGAGGCTGATGAGGGAAATACTGCCAGTGGTTTGCATGGCTGGAGGTTACAGCACTGAGGTGAGCCTGTGCCAAGGCTAGTCACTAGAATATTCCACTGGTGACACCCCTCCCCCCCGCCAACCCTGAGTCCATTCTGGCCCTTCACAACATAGCAACCAGGGCTCATGACATGATTGCCCAGCTCTGGTTAAGCTACTGCTAAATAGGGGTGCACAAATAGAGATTTTTTGGGGCTGATACCGATAGCCAATTTTTAAGGAGGCATATCGGCCGATATCGATCCAATTTTTGATACAGCTGCATCCAGCTGCTAAGTCTGTTGTGGTGGAAGGGGAGCGGGGAGGGAAGGAGTGGGGGAGGCCAGATCAACACCCCCATAGTAAGGGAGGGAGTGGGGCTGGGGTAGGTGCTGCCCAGCTGAGGCAGGGCAGGGCAGGCACAGGACGGAGTCGCGGCTAACCCAGGGGGCATGGGGATGGAGGGCAGCTCCCGCTGCTGTGCACACCTTATCCTGCTCCCGCCGCTTGTCCTGGAGGGCATGGGGGGTGGGGGCTGTACCCCTGGATCTGCGCAGGGTGGGCTGCAGCTGTGGGCTGAGACCAGGATCTGCATTGTGCTCAGGGCAGGCAGCAGTGGTGCTGGGAGGGGTTTACGGGAGGGTGCTGCAGCCATCCCAAACTTCACCATAGGCCCCGCTCTCAGTGCTGCTGCCACCCACCCCAAGCTCCAGCCCCATTCCCTCCCTGACCCTGGAGGGCGTTGATCTGTCCCCTCTGCCCCTTCCCTCCCCCAGTCCCCTTCCACCACAACAGGTTTACCAGCTGCATTCAGCTCTCCATGCTGCTGGGCTGTGCTCCTTGCTGCCTGTGTGCTGTGCTGTGTGCTGTGGCTACATGCACACACAGGCATTTATCAGCCAAATTATTGGCCACTTCAGCCTGATTTCCAGTATAGTCAATTTTCTTTATATCAGTGCTGATCAACTATTGGACCAATGTATTGGTGCTCCGGTACTACTGCTGAAGTATCTATCTATTTTAATGCATTGTTTTATATAATTAGCATGGAGAAATATTGAAAAAAACCAACAATTTTGACTCCAATCCTCCAAAATATTTATCTTTGTGGACCCTCAACAGTCTTAATAACTTTATGAGTACTAAGTATAGTGCATGAAGTTAAGCAGGTATACTAGTAGGATCATGGCATCTCTCTTTTCCATACTGTCTAGTGAGTCTCAACCAGGATGTCATAGCACCCTGGGGCTCCTTGAGATCCTTCCAAGGATGACGTAGTGTGTCACACAATGTTAGCACTGTTAGGTGTGCAGACATGATTCACAAGATAAACCCAGAGGAATCCACAGTATTAAAAACATTCTAACCTGTTGCGGTGTTTCTAAGTTCTTTGCAACAGAAGAATTGTTCTAATATTTTTCTGAAGTCAAAAAATGCATGAGAAAAATTAAAAGCTGGCATTTTCAGACAAGGTAACTTGAATCTAACAAGACTGGGTGAGTCAACACCTGCATTTATGCCAGCTTAAATTTACTATGCAGTAAGTGGGAATAAGCTGGCGTCTACACGTGCAGGTATTAAAGCACATTAACACTGTATGTGGACTGACTTGGTACTAAAGTTAATCCCAAATTAGTCCATGCACACAGTGTTACTGTGTAGTAAGACATCTACATGTGCATTACTGCACAGTAACTAATCGGGCATAAGTGTGATACCTCCATGATGCAGGTATCAAATTTATGCTCAAGTTGGCATAAGTCACCATACTTCCTGTGCAGTATGGGCACACATGTGTAGACGCACGCCTGTACTGTGCAGTAATTTCAGTTACTGAGCAGTAAATGTGCATGTGTAGATGCATCCACTGAGAACCACTGGTCTAATGAGGTATCAAAACTCTCTTTCATGCAAGCCTGATATGAAGGATGGACAATTCTCAGAACTGCTTGGAGAAAAGCATTTTTTGTGGTCTAATTATTTACTTTTAAATTCTATATTAAAGATACTCATTATAAGGACTGTGACATAAGATTTTACCCCAAAAAATTAGATAATTTTTTTCAATATTTTGTAATTCATAGAAAACTTTTTAAAATAAAATGTTACCTGCAGTATTGGAACCTCTAATATGTAGATCTGTCTTGAGCACATCTCAGTGGTCTAACTATGAAATGCTAGAGCAATGTCACATCTCCCTGGGCATTTGTACATGGTGCATACTTTTGTATAAATGTCAAAATGTGCATCAGTGCTAAGAAAATGGCAGTGGCACACTTTTGAACTAAAACACTTTGAAGGTATTTTAGTTCAAAAGCACACCGCTGCCATTTTCCCAGCACTGACACACATTTCACTGTTTATATAAATGTATGTTACGCAGCGCTGGGCACGTAAATGTGAAGGAGAGAGAAAAGTCCCTTGTGCACCCACAGCTGGAAAAAACCTACCTACAGTGCCTAAGCCAGCAACAACAAAGGATTGCTAGTTGCTGTGGGAGACCTGCTTTATTAGCAGTTGCTCAGTCTGCACCGGTATTTCTGGCCCAGTGCCAAGGCAGGAAGAATGACAGGACAGAGGTGGGAAGGAGACATGGATGCTGCAACATTGAATGCCACAGCCAGAACCCCAAGGGATGGAGAGAGGACTGATTCCCAGCCCAGGAGCTTGGAGGGGCTCCGATAGTCTGGGACACCACAGCCAAGCCCACAGCAGCGCAAGAGCTGTTAGAGGGGCTGGTAGGAAACCATATTAGGGAACGAGCCAGCCGGAGAGCTGACAATGCTCCAGGCGAGGTCTTTTTATTTCAGTTATTTTTACTTTCATTTTGGCTAGGGGTGGGGGGAGAAAAGAAAAGAAGAGCCTATTAGGCTGGGTCCTGACTACTCAGAAAAGAACAAAGAAGAGCAGCCAGCAATGGCCCAAGCTGGAAGGATGCTGGGAAAGGATCCTCCTTGGCTATTTGTACAGAGCCAAGTTAGCAAGGGTTGTAGAGGGCCCATCTCATGTGGTGAGCTGACCCAAACTCCAACAGCACAGAGGAATGACACTGAGGCGTCCAAGGCAGATAGAAAGGTCCACCATGTAAGGGAGACCAACTGGAGAGTTTCCTGTGTTCCTTTTTTTTTTTAATTATTATTGCTTTTGCTTGATAGGGCCGGGTCTGAGAGAAAGAGCCCCCTTCTCCCTTTCAGGACTGACTTACACAGTTGCGGGATGCTGCAGCCAGCGGTTCAAAGGCCTTGGGGCCAAAAGACTTACCTGAGTTCAGTTTTGTACTTTGTGTTGTCCCTCATTTCTCTTCATTTACAAAGCCTCCACAGAACAACCTTCTGTGCAGGCCAACTTGGCCAACATTTCCTTGGGTCCAGGCACAAGAAGACCACAGGCCTATAAGATCAAATGAAAATAGAAGAATGCCCATACGAAATCAGGGCATAATGACGCATTAACATCTGGATGATGCGAGGATGGGATGTAGGGGAGGTAAGAGCCCCAGACAAGAAGCAGATCCCATGCAGCCAGGCCAACATGCATCAGGTTCAACCACCTCCTACCAAACAGACCTTCAGCAACAAGACGTGGCAGGAGAGAATTAGGTGACCTTTTGCTGAGTGATCAAACTGAAGGAATCCGCACCCTCACAGCCCAGTCTCATTGGGTGCAGGGCTGCAGGGGCCTGCAGCCTTATTCTGTACTGTGCCAACAGGCAGCTCGTGTGCAGAGCAGACTCAATCAATTAAGTCTGCTCTGACATGCCAGATCTCCAGTGTATCAGAGCTGACAAATGTATGTGTATAAATGTTCCCTGAAAACTGAATCACAGCAAAGATTATAGCAGTATCTACATACCATTTAAAAAATACATTAATAATTTCATTAAGTTTGCTAGTCATGTGGAATGAGAAAGATATTACATTCTCTATTCAACTTTATTTTACTTGTAATTAGGATGTTAATAATATGAAAGTATTTCAGTATCCAAAAATAAATCAGAATACCTTAATTTTCTATATAAAGATGCATCCTTCAAAGTGCAACATGGACTGAAAGGGTGTTTCACAGTGAAAATGGGTTTTCTTATCACAACTAAAAGAAATACAAATTACCACATAGAAAATAAGATATACTTCATAGTTCAAGAAAAAGATCCAAGGTGAAAACATCCATAAGAATCTGTGTGAAGTGTGGGAAACACCACCGTTCTTCCACAGAAACTGTGGAAAAAGCTAAAATTAAAAAGCTCAACAACAGCAACAACAAAATATATTTTAATTTATTTTTAACATTTTTTTAACAAATAAAAATACCGTTTCACTTTTTGTTTTGTTAAGCTGCATTTGTACTTTTCAACCTGCTGGTCTGACTTCTTTATGCTCACTAAAACAGTCCTTTCAAACTAGGCCGTGGTAAAGCAATGCCATGAATCAACCTTAACTCTATATTGGGAAGGGCCTGAGAATCCTGTCTTTGTTGTGTTTGGACCGGGACAAATCTGTGTTGTTGTTGTCTAGCACCTGAAGAAGCAGGACGGCGAAGAGCAGCCAAGTCCAGAACACCTGCTCGATTCACGCTCCAGGAACTATTAGCATCTTCCTTGGGCTTTGCAGATGGAGGGCTTGCCATCATCATGAATTTTTGGTCCAATATAAGATTCACCAGATCTTTCCTGAACATTTTCCAGTTGTTTTGTTTTAGGAACTTCTGACAAAGCTCATCATCACTGAAAAGAACCAAAGATACTTAGCGGTGAAAGTCTGGCTCTACCAAAGTCACCCACTAACATTAGGAAGGCCAGTTTTTATCCTTAATTTCTAGTGGAATTAAGATGAAGTTGTATAAATTGAGGCCAACCACCTCAATTTTTGTTGAGTACCAGTCCACTGATTTATGGGTCAATTCTCTCCCCAAATACATTCATTCACTTACCTGGGGTACGTGGTCTTTATTTTGTGTAATTTCGTTATTGTTGTATCATCTGCTAACTCCTCAAACCTGTCTTTTTTCAACCGTATTATCTCAGCTCCTTGGCTAACCAAAACGAAGCATCGCTTATCTTGCATATATTCTGGTAAGAGATGCTGACTGATCCCCTAAGAGGAAAAGAAAACAAAGAACACTATCTGCACATCATTGAGTCTCTGTTGACTTCTATACACACGTATCTGAATGCTGCTGTTCTTTGCATTGAGTAATGCAGAATAAGAGTTAAGTATGGTTTATGAGATATGATTTAGAAGGTTACCTTAGAGCAGGGCTGTCCGACTTCTAAGTAGCTGGGGGCCATATGCCCACAGGTTGCACCAGGACTAGCCATGGATCCCTCAGGTCATACTACATACATACTGCTGTACCATGTATGCTCCCTCCACTGCTGCACTTCATGAGCCATTGTCCGCTCCCTGCCCCCTGCTGCACTATGTGCCCTAATCTCCCCTGACTGTGCCATGCTATACTGCCCTGTCCCTGGGGCAAGATCAGGTAGTAAAAGCTGGAGGAGGAATAGGGTCTCCAGAAACTCTAGCTGCTGTTGCAACCAAAGCAATGTGGGGGGTGTGGTGGCTGTGCAGGAGTCCAGGGGCTGTCATCTGGACAACCCTGCTTTAGAATGTGTCACTGTGGAAACTCCTTGCTGTAACTGATATTTTATAGCAAGAGATTTTATTACTTTTAAAACAGCCATACAAGCAAGCACAGGAAGGTTTCAGTTGCACAACACTGCAGCAGCCTAGACACCTGCTCCCTAGAGGAAATCCATCATGAAGAAGGGCAATCAGTATTAGTACTGCCTACACTCCTTTTTGATTTGTACCAGAGAGGGAGCACCTATAAAAGTTTGTAGTTGGACTCCCCATCAGAAAAGAATATTGAAGCAATACCCTAAATTAATGTATCTCTTTTTGGGTTTTTTTTGTACCCTCTATGGCTGTCTTAATGAACAGAACACAGCAACCCAGAATTGTGACTGAACAAAAACTTCTATTAGGTCTTTGGGCATCATCCCTCACTCTGCACTAAAAATACAATTTAATATGACAGGAATCTATTTCACATTATCTTTTATGTTAACTAATTATCCCATTGATCTGAGTTGGCTGGAATCAGCTTCTATGGCAAGGTGGGCAATCATTTTGGTTGGTAGCCCACTTTAGTTTTGGTGAGCTGTTGAGGGATGCATACATAAAATCTTTCAGAATTTTTACACATTACAAATAAAAAAAAATCATATACTAAAAATCAAACATCTATGACAAGATATTTTAATCTTATTTCAAAAAATATTTGTGTCCTGATTTATGTTTTGAGTAGTGTATATAGAGGTGATTGCATAATAGCTCAAAATAAAATCTTACTCTTATATATTTTGTGGGCAAGAGGAGGGAGTGAGGGCGTGGAGTGGGTGTGTGGCAGGATATGGGGAGGGCTGCCCACGTGCTAGGTCTCTGAAGCTGCTGGGGGGGGGGCAGGGGGAAGCTCGCTGGGCAGTGTGGTGCAGGTGTGTTTTGCTCCCCCCCTCATTTGGCCCATGGCTGCCCGGGCAGTGCTCTGCATGGGGCTGAGCCTCACCTGCTCCCTCTCAGGGCAGCTTATGCTCACACCTGCCCTATACCTGCTGATGTCACTGCCCTGGCCCTAGCCCCAGCCACCATGCGCATCTTCCTGATGGAGCTGCTCTCACTGCCACCATAGCTGCTTGGCTCCTCCTGCTGCCCCACTCCAGGTGTGGGGAAGCTGCAGTGAGGCAAACGGAACTGATCAGTACCTGCCCAGGTGGCTGCATCAGCTGCTGGAGTAGCCTCAATGGGAAGTTGTGCATGCTGGCCGGGGCCAGGGCAGTGCTATTCAGCAGGCATGGGCATGAGGCAGGTGTGGGTGGGAGCATGGCACAGGCTGCCTCAGGTGGGAGTGGGCAGGGCACAGCCTCATAAGGAGTGCCATGAGGGCAGCCATGGGCTAGATACAATCAATTGGTTGGCCAGATCCTGCCCAGAAGCCATATTCTGCCCACCCCTATTCTATGGCTTGGATACAGGGAGGATTGTTTTGTGATCCACAGACTTGGAGACTATATAATTCTTCTGGGAAAATGCTCCCTTCACCAGGCACAGAATTTGCACAGAACAAAGCATTTAATGTCCTCTCCTCTGCAGAGGAATTCTCTATTATAAAACTGACCACTCAATACATGGACCATAGGGTATGGAAAGCTGATTTACATAAGTTCTCCATCTCAGAACACTCGGAGGTACGAGGATATGATGCCTCTTGGTTTTTCTGGGACGCTGAAGATTTGTTGCTTGCCACATAGAATTCAAGTTTGTTAAAGTAACCTTTCTCTCTAAATGTACGCACCAAGAATTCTCCCGCATGGACTTCATCCACTCTTGTATAAACTGCTGCAGCAAGAGCTGTGGGTAGTTCTCCATGCGGTGTGAGAATGGTTAGCTTCTTTCGTATAAGCCCCAATACTTCATTCTGAACAACTTCTCTCTCACCTTCATCCCCAATGAAGCTGTTGTCAAATCTACAAAGCCTTTAAAAATGTTAGAAATTTGAACCCATCTTTTCAGGCATTTATTGTGACACCATATCAAGCAACATAACTATTGTTTGTATCAAACAAAATATTAGAAGTTCTACACTTTTGTTACATGTATTCAAACCTAATAGCCTCTTCTCTACCCTCATTCTCCTTGATTTCTCTGTCACAAGTGGAAGTTCCCATCTCCTTTAGCACTTTTGGCCTCCTCTCCTATTTTTCCTTTCCCTGTCTGATCTCCCACAGGTTCTGAAGGCTCTTCTTCATCTAGGCCAGTGTTTCTCAACCCATGGGTCATAATTCAAAAGTGGGTTGGAAGAATTTTTTAAAGGGTCGCAAACAAACTTTAAAAAAGGATCAACAAAATGGATTTTCCTTTTAAGGAATAAAATGTGGGAAACCATGGCTTTTCCCTTGCAGGCTGTCAGAGTTCCAGCCTGCAACAGGCTACCTGGGGCCACCCATGCCCCACACACAGGGGGGCTAAGGCCTGGGGGCAGGGGGGCAGGAGTGAGGGGTGCTGGGTCGGGACTGACCAATGTTTACAAATGGGTCCTGGTACAAAAAAGTTTGAGAACCACTGATTTAGACTTCCCCCTTGGGTGACACTCCTTCATGCACATAACTTTAATTAGGGGTGTACTGATAAAGATTTTCTTGGCTGATATTGATGGCTGATTATTAACCAGCCATATTGGCCGATATTGATCTGATAGCCAACTTACAGGAATGCGGCTGGGCAGCTTGGAGAGCAGCATTCAGCCAGTAAGTCTGTTGGGGGAAAGGAGTGGGGGCAGGGAAGGGGTTTTGGAGGAGGGGTGATGGAGGCCCCCATGGTGAGAGAGTGAGTGGGGCAGGGGCAGGCACTGTCCATCCAGGGGGGTGAATGCAACCCTGGGGCCAGGACGAAGCATACCTGAAATTGAGCTTAATAGCTACTTTGCTATACTTATCCCTGCCCCCCGACTTCTGTCGTTGTCAATATCATCACAACTATTCTTTCTTTCTCTTCTTCTCTCTTCTTAGCCCTACATATATATCTTATTATTAACTCTTTTTTTGTATATACGTCCTTACATTACAGTAAATAAAGGGAGTTAATGTCTTTCTGTAAAAGTTGCAATGCTGGGTCCAGATCTTATTTAATTTTACACCATTGCCATTCCATGGTTTTCAGTAGAATTGTTCCAGCAGAACTGGTAGAACTGGTCAAAAAAGCTGAACTGGTCAAAAAATAAAAATCTAATTTTGTGATAAAACTTGAAATGTTCTTTACTTTAATTTGGAAGCATAAAAAATGCACTGCTTTTACTGAAACATCATTAAAATATTCTGATATTTTTATTGTAAACCTTATTTTTTGTTTCTGTAAAAAAAGTTTAATAATGTTTAGATAAAAATTTCACAAATCACAGGAGGATTCCAAAAACGAAAAATGTATACCACCCTCAATTATTCACAAAAAAAAATGTTTATGACAAGGCTGGCTTTGAAAATACTTGAAAAAAAATAAAAAAATAATTACTATTTATCAGATAAGGAACAGACTTACTACCATAGTTTCTTTCATACAACAGGCCCTGGAACATAATAAGCACCTTGTTTCTGAAAGGCAGAATAAAGGGAAAAAAAAGATTTTCCCAGAGCTATGGCTGCCTAGAAGAGGGACAGGCCCTAATCTTCACCTCATTCACCCTCCCTTTCCTGTTTCACTAATACTGAAACCCTACCTGCTGCTGAAGACTGGTCTTCATGGGTGGATCTAAGAATTTGAAAAGAGCTAAAGAGTCTCCAAGGCTCTAAAATAGGAGAAAAGTCTGGGAATAGCTATCAGACAACAATACTGGCCTTAAAAAGATTAGCTTAAATAGTGGAACATCAAGACCATTAAAAAGGAGAGCGAACTGTTAACATCTCTGGAGTGAAGAACAGTGACACATTAAGGCAATTAGGTGTATGCTATATGTGAAAAAACATAGTATATCTCAGAAACACTTTGTAAAAAATAAAAATGTCTTTATAGAAATATCAGCCATAAAATGAAAGCATGGGACAGTTACTTCTAATGTCCTAGATCAGCAAGATATGAAGGAACCCGTATTTCGTTCTACCTGTTTCTGTCATCTCTCTTTCGTTTCTCCAGCTTTCTGTTTATATTTTCATGTTTCCCATTTATAAAATGGATAGGTTTTTTAAAACATTCATCTCTGTGGTGCTTCAAAGGCAGGATATACAGAGATTTCAGATTACTCATGTCTTGTACAGGAAAGGATTTCCACATAAAATCATTGAATTTTTTTCTTCCTGTGGCACCTGCAGAGAAAGGAAGTTAAATCTCCTTTGTAAGTAGAGAGCTAAATTAGCCTACTAAAAGATCAGCCCTGTAAATGAATTCATCTACACAGACTTTTACACTTGACTGGAGCTCTGTAGAAGTCAAGGGGACATGATGTGAGCATAAACATTTACATGGGCATCCTTTGCAGGACTAATTAATCATTACAAGCTAATTATTTTAATGACTACTAGACCCTCTCATAAAGGTAATTCTCAGACACTTAGTGGACAATTAAACCTGCATGAATTTTCCAGTATCCCAAGAATGAAACAAGGTGTGACTATAAAAAAATCTCTTTCCTCAAAAAAATAGATTTGGGGACAGAATGCTGAAAAAAGAGGACTTTGACCATTTGTGTGGTGTACCCATGAGTTTCCACACTGAGCACAGGACTGAGGTGAAGTTTATCTTTGAATGCTTCTAGGGCTAAACATTCTTGCTGTTGAGTGTGGCAGGGCACCTTTGGTGCCTGCCACTTTTTAAGAGGCTTGAACAGGCTATGGAGCAGCCAGCAGGTTGGGTGTGGTTTAACAAGACAGTCATGTGACTGCAAGAGGGCTCCTGGATTGGAGGATGGGGCCGGGCCACTTCAGTATAAAACCAGGCCCTCAGAGCTAAGTGGGCAGTTGCAGTAGGGATGGCACTGGAGTAACATTGCCCAGCCAGCAATCTGCTGCTCCCAGAACATCTGGAGGTCAAGGATAGGAACTATGGGGATGGAGGGGGTTCCTGATCTTGGGGAATGACCTACAGCTACACCCTGCTAGGGCTGGATGATGTGGTGGGGCTGCCTGTGGCAGGATGGTCCCCAGGAAATGCCACATCAGTGCCTTCCTAGTGAAAAATGAGTATGGGGTACTGTATAGCCTCAGCCCCCACCATCTGGTGGGTTACCCTGGAGAGGGGACAGGAAAAGAGTTCAGGCATGTCATTAGGCTTGAGATCTAAGAGGCATAGGGCCTAGAGCCCCAGTGAGGGGCCAGAGTAGTGGGCCCAGGGCATTGGCAACACATAGCGGGTACACACAGGTACACATGCACCCCCTGAGAAACGTGGCACCAATGCTGCTGGTGGGACCTGCAGGCAGTAGCTGCTCACCCCTCCCCCGCTTCACCACTGATGAGATCTGCGGGTGGTCGCTGATTGCCGCTGGCCACCGCCAACACTGCTGGTGGCATCCGTGGCTGATCACTGACTGCTGGTTGGCATTCACCCCCCTCCCCCCCACCCCCACCGCTGACACCACTGTGGTCACCTGTGGGAGCTCCCTGCTTGCCACCGCCATGCCCCCACCACCACTGCTGCTGCCGGCAGGCAGTTGCTGTGCCCCACCAGCCTCTGGGGGCATGCATCATTCATGGCCCAGGGAGAGGGCAATGTGAGAAAGCAGTAGACTCAAGTGAGTAGGCTGTGTAGAGAAAGGTCCACATGGGTGGGCCTGAAGGACTGTGTGTGGGCCATGTAGAGTAGGGTCTGCATTGGTGGGCCTGAAGGAGTGCTCATAGGCTGGGCCTTAGAGATTGAGTGAGTTGTGTCTGGAGGGGCCTGAGAAGGCAGACGCATATGAAAGGAAGAGGGCTAGCTGCTCAAGAACCTAGCCAGGAAACCCTTGACTGGTCAATGCTGGGGCCAGGACCAGAACAGTTAAAGGGCAAGGGACAGCCAGAGGCCTGGAGTTCCGACTGGTCTAGAGGCAGGACCAGGGCCTCCAAGGCCAAAGGTCCCAGAGGAGGCCACTGCCGAGAGGAAAAGGGGTCTAGGGAGTTTGCAACCCGGAATGAAGGTGGCTATTAGACTGTCTGAGGAGAAGGGATCCAGGTGGGGTCCAAACTTCATAGAGTGAGGTCCACTGTGGGGTGAAGCCATTTAGTGATGCCATCTGCAAGGTATGGGACATGGTATAAGGGGAGGTTGAGAGCAGAGTATTATACCCTTGGCATCAGGCATTAAATGGGCAGCCTCCTGCTTTATAAACCACTTCTCTGAGTTACATCAAAGGTGTGGCAGGAAAGGCAGGTGGGTGGACTGCCCTAGACAGGTGGGCTGGCCAACAGTTAGAATACCCGCATGACAGCCCCCTGTCACACTGAGTTTTAACTGGTTTGTGTTACATACACCAGCTGGTGATGATTCCTTCTACCTTTAAAATCTATTAGGTTATAAATATATATATATATAGATGAGAAAACAACAGGAAGTTCTGATTCACTAACTACTAAACAACAGAATGGTAGCATGAGAACTTTCCAGATTATATGTTGCTAGAGATCAATATACCATACCCGTCTCCATTGTGGAATGAGGATTGTATTTGGGAAGATCCATTTGCTGACAGATCCACTTGTGATAGGATGGGCAAGCAGTGAGATCAACCAGATGTAAAACTTCACATGTTCCCTAATAAAGAGCAAGGCATAAGAAATTTTAACACTGGCACTACCTCTATTGTGGGGCATACCTTTGGACATGTCATTACATCACCTGTAATACAGAGATGATGATATTTCAGTTGAAAATGTTTCAAGATCTATGTATGAAAAATGCTGTATCACAGGGGTCGGTAACATTTTTGGACAGGGTGACAAAAACACCCACAACCTTGACCTGTAAGCAGTTGGCGTGCCAGGAGCAGATGGCGGGGGATCTACAAGGGGTCCAATCCTTGTGGCAGGGCAGCTCCAGCTCCTTCCCTGAGATGCACGTTCCAAGCAAAATGTCTTTGTGTGCCACACTCTGGCATGCGTACTGTGTGTTGCCTACTCCTGCTATAACAAATAGTATGTAGCATTACATCCACAGTTTATTAACTTCCAGTAATTATATTATTGTACTACCTGTACTGTAAGTTATCCAGGCAAGAGTAACAAATCTGTTCTAAATCAATGAGGAATCAATCCTACAACTCTGAGTCAAATGTATAATTTCGTTGGAGAAAGAGAGGTGACTTTTGTGAATAGAGTACTTGCTTGCAAAAGATTCATAAAATTGTGAGTTTTTCCATCAACCTGAGTGGGCTTTCAATAGATCCCTTATACCACAGTTTCTCAACCAGCGTGCTGCGAGATCCTTTTAAGGGTCGCACAGAGTATCACTCATTAGTAGCACTATGGTGTGCTAAAGCTTACACATGATTCACAACCTAAATCCAGAGATTTCAAATAGGGATCCATTCAAATAGAAAAATATTCTGACCTGTTGTGGCCTGAGCTCTCTACAACAGAAGTGTAGGCTGTAGATATGGTCAGTGATTGACAGACCACACTGACTAGTGCAGACTACAGCCCTAGCAAAGGCCCAAGTTATGAATGATACATACTTAAACTGGTATACACTCAACAGTCAATAAGCTTGCATTCAAATCACAATAGCCTGCGAAAGTAAAATAAAAATCTGTTTATTCAGCCTTTAATATTAGATTAACCCAAAAATTAATAACTGCATTTTGAAAAGGTGTGTAACAAATAGCTAACAACCAATGTTTTGTTTCATTAACCTGTTGTACACTATAATTGGTCTATTCAGCAAAGCAGAAGAAACAAAACATGGCAAGTAGCATTCCCAGATGGTGACGGAAAGAGACAAAAAGTCTTCCCTCCCATAACTCTACTCTTTTCAAGACCACAGATCCCAGCTAATTGGCATCATCCAAGACCACAGGAAAACTAGTTCAGTACAGGCCAAAGTTTCAGTTAAACAAATTTGAATAATGCCAGTCAGAATATTTATTTAGGTAACCCACATAAAAATATTGGGTGGAAACAGGGAATCTTTGGGAAGATCTCTGCAAAGTCAAAACAACCTTCTGCCAGCCTGCATGCCAGCTCCTTCCTCTTGAGTCTCCCCCAGCCAGATAAAAATCTGTATTGTGCTGTTGCAGGTAGCTAAATAGGCATAGAAACAAGGGTTTACGCTTATGGATTGAGTTATAATGAATAAAAAGTTGGGTTATAGACCTGTATCTTGACTCTTTGTCTGACTTGGGTGGTAGCAATGCTTTACCTGCTAAAAGGAAATGAAAAATCATTGAAAAAATGTGATTGTATCTTAACTTGGTTCACAAAAAGAGTAATCAGTAAGAAAATTGTAACTGTTCCTGAATTCTGAGTCTAAGCTTGCAAAAAAGTCCTAATCAGAGATATGCTGTAGTCTTGTCTCTGGAAAGACCATTTACCTCATTTTTGTTAACAAATTTTGTTACCTCATTTTTGGTAACAGAAGAATTGTTCAATATTTTTTCTGTAGTCAAAAAAATGAATGAAAATGAAGAGCTGGCACTTTCCAAGGGGTGCTTTTGAGTCTAACAAGCAATACCCTGAATCTAAAAAAGATTGAGAACCACTGCTTCATACCATAAATGCTAAGCAACAAAAAAGTGAATTGGGACAGTTGGGTCTTAGAAAGTCCTCTCAGCATATTTAACATATAATTTTTTGTTGCCAGAAAACAACCCTGAAAATAAACCATTAATTCAAACCTCAACCATCTCAAAACAGTTCATTTATGTAAAGACTACAATTATACCAATTATTCTGTCTTGTTTTGGATTTTCACAGGATGACCAAGCAAAAAAATATCACTGCTATATCATTATGCTCCATTTAATTTTCTTGGCATCTTTTTGAGTTGGTGTCTCAGTTAGTGCAATGCTGTTGTTATATATTTTAGCAAATCCAAAAGAAAGCTAGGCACCTCTCAGAAATATGTTATTGACTCAAATCTGTGGTCTAATGAGCTTTCTACAAACTTTTATATGCAACTCAACAAAGGTCAAAATGACAAGAACAGAAACGTAAATAGGAAAAAAGAAGGGTTAGAATAAACTGATTGCATTGCTTCTTCATTCCTTCAGGTTTTCAGTACCTTTGGCAAGATGGCAGAAATTATTTGATTTAAATTAAAATTTCATAAAACCCCTTATTTTTTTAAAGTTTCGCCTGTAGTACTATGCACACACATACATCATGCCAGCATAACCCATCTAGACATCTAGATGACCATAAGAGTAATGAAAGTTTGTGGAGTATTTAGTGAGATTATAAGCAAATATAATGCCTGCTTTCTTAAGAAGCAAGGGTGCTTTTTAAAATTAAATAAGTTTCTGACTGCCTACCTAGCTCAGACATTTCTGCTGTAGCCCATATTCCAATAGCAAGTTGTTAACTATTTAATGTGAACAAATGGTCCCATGAAAGCAATAAGAATGATTCCAAAGGAAAGAGATACGACCAGGAATAAGGAAGAAATCTGTGGTAGCAGAGTTGTTTTTTCCCCATAATACCTCCTGATAACTACTGTTAACATTTGTTTAGCACTAAAAATGAACTAGGTGCTGTACAGAGCATATCAGGGGTATACTTCTTGCTCTGAAGAGATTATGAGTTAAATTCTGATTGCTGTATTCATGTTGTCTAGTAATTGGCTCAGCACAAAAGCAAAGCCCTTATGCAAAGACAAGACAAAAGCTGTCTATTTGAAGAAGCCGTTCATTTCCCTGTTGTATCTGTCATAACCTATGGTCAATATTTTTTTCTGCTGGCCTGAGATGAACATTAGGTCTTTCAGTACTGGAATAATCTCTGAGGGATCATACCTTTGTAATGAATATTATGCTGGTTGACTCCACAATGTCCCTAACAATCACTTGTCCAGCATGAAACTTCTCTGCTCTGCAGTGATTAGCTATTCTCTCTACTGAGTACTCAGGCCATGTTCGAAAGAGATCTAAACCTCTGAAAAGGAAATATATGCAGATAATTTTTCATATGACCACTGTATCCTATCAAGAGAACTACTTTCACTGAGGAAAATGTGTTCTATTTGCTGTTGTAACTGATAGGAGAAAGCAGCATTAGTGGCTTTGGTTTACTGGCTTAGACTTTAGTTTTACTGGCTTAAGTCTTGGTTCTGTAAGTTACACTAGGCAGACAGACTCCTGAACATGCTTGAAACCTCAGTAAATTAACTAGGGCCCCATCTACACATTATACTTAAGGCATGGTTAACCAATTGTGACCGAGCTACATAGTCAATTAATTAATGGTATGATGAAACAAGGAATAAGCTACAAACTTATGCCACAAAAATGGGGAATAACTTTGTGGCTTGTTCTTATTATGCCATTAATTGAATGTGTGGCCATCTGATGGGGCTCCCAGCCATAGAGGAGTACCATCCACTGCAAGTCCTGCAGCTGATGGGGCTCACAGCAGGACCAGTGTTTTCTGTTGGAGTCCATGTGGAATGCTGGCCCTGTTGCAAACCTCTTCAGCTGATGGGGCTCACAACAGGGCCAGTGCTTGGAACCCATGTGGGTCACTCACCCCACTGTGAGCCTCATGAGGTGACAGGGCTCGCAGTGGGGGCAGTGCATTGAATGCTGGTCCTGCTGCAAGCCCCATCAGTTGATGAGGCTCGCAGCAGTGGCAGTGCATGGAATGCTGCCCCCACTGTGAGCCCATCAGCTGTGGGCCTTGCAGCAGTGGGAGCCAGTGCAGGGGAAGACCAGGATCATGATCCTGGGCTTTGCCTACACTGGCAATAAGGTGTGACTGGATCTGATGCTCAATCCCACAATCACACCTCCTGCTATTCACAAGTAGCACAGTAAGAGGTGTGACTGTGTGGATTGTCTGTCAGATCCTATCACCTAAACACCTGCAGGAGCCCTAGGATTGAGATCCTTAAAAGTGATATCCTTTTAAGGGGGCCAGAGGGTGCCACACAATATTAGCACTGTTAGATATGCAAACACCTACACAGAATTCACAAGATAAATCCAGATATTTCAAATAGGAATCCATAGTGTCAAAAACTTTCTGGCTTGTTATAGTCTTCATGAGCAATTTGCAAGAGAAGAACTGCTCTTTTATTTTTGTGCAGTCCAAAATGAGTGAAAGCCAAGAGCTGACATTTTCCAAGGGGTGTCTTGAATCTCATGAGAGTTGTCTTGAGTCTAAAAAGATTGAGAACCACTGCCTTGGAGTGTTCTAAAATTGCATATAGAGTGGATGTCAAGAGGATAATGTACATTAGAAAAGAATAAAAGCAAACTCATCCTTACATTGATAAAAAACTACAGACTTAATGTTCTATGAGAACATTCACTGTAATTCTCAAGTGTTTTTTTTCCCTGTTTCTTTCTAGGTATGATGAAAAACTTGCATGTTACAATATTTCTTCCTACCACTGTATTATTATGAGTGGGTGTAGTCACTACCATTTTTAGATATCCATAAGAAGCCATTAAAATCTTTTATACACCCAGGCCACACCCAAAGTACTTGACATTAGGTGTGCGCAAAACAGGCCATATTCAATTCAGATTCAGCCCAAACTGGGGACAGTGATTTGATTAGTTGATTTGGATCACTGTCCTGATTCGATTTGGCTGAATCTGAATCTGGAGATTCGATGTCGATTCGGAGAATCAGTGATTCGGCCATAGACACAGCTTTAAATGTTTTTTCTACATACCTTGAGGTACCAGGCGTGGCTTGTGAACGCTGCGATGGTGGAGCAGGTGGAATGTTCCACTGGAGCACAGGGGGTCCCCTGCATGCTCGGTGGTGGAAGTACTTCCGGTCGACTTCCGTGTCTGCCGCCAAGCCCACAGGGGATCCCCCGCCGCTCCCACCCACCTTGGCAATCAGCCATGGGGGGACCCTGGGTGCCCCCCTAGACCCAGGAGGCACCATTCGCTGAGCTGGGGGGGCGAGAGGGGTCCTTCACGTGCTCTGCAGCAGACCCAGAAGTCGACTGAAAGTGCTTCTAGTCCACTTCTGGGTCCACCACTGAGTGTGCTGGGGACCCCCCACACAAACTCCAATGGGTCGCTCCATCTGCCCCAGCATCTCAGCATTCACAGGCCACTTTGTACCTTGAGGTATGCACAAAAAACATTTAAACCTATGTCTATGTCTGAATCATCAAATCGATTCAAAGTGTTCCAATTTGATTTGGAGAGATTCCAGGGTCTCCCGATTCGATTCAGATTTGGAGATTCAGTTGCTGAATCGATCCAAATCTCCACCGAATCGAATCAGCAACTGAAGCTTCGTACAGCCCCACTTGGCAGTCTCACAAAACAAAGGCACATGGTAAAGCACACTTTATTCTTCCTGTGTTCACATATAAAGGATTTATTAGTGTCAATTTCTCTTCTTAATGAAAACACCCCACAATGCCTACATTTTTGATGACACTTGGGGCAAAAAGGGGAGAGAATATACAGTACCACGTCAGATTAAATTGTAGAAGTGTTATCACCTACAGAAAGTATGCATTAAACCTGCATCACCTTAAAAGAGGTATGATATTTCATCTTCAGTGAAAGCAGGACAATACTGTATGTAACAATATACCTTACCGTCTAGGCACTTAGTGGTGAACCTAGAATAAAAATACTGTACTTGAACAGTCAAATCATTAAGCAAGTAATAAAAATGCAGTGGCAGAGCCAGATACGAGTTATCTCATTGAAAGTAATTACTTGAAAAATGTGTAACGATACTGTAATTCTTTCTGAAGCTCTTCATCTAGTCTATTAGCAAAGAAGTCTTCTTTATCTACCACCAGCAGTTCAGTTTCTTCCATGCAGACAACCGTAGCGACTCTCCTTGTTCCCTTTAAAAGAGCAATCTCCTTTCATACAGAGAAGGAAGATGAACTGAGTTAGTATTAGCAATTGATCTTCCACTGTTACACTCCAAATGCTGACTTGGAAGATTTGAAGTCTATCTTATTTTGTATCCTGTCACCAACAGTAGCCAACAATAGACCTTCAGAAGAAGGTACAAGAAACCCTATAAAGGGCAGTTGAAAGATACCTTGTCTTCAGTGAAAATTTCTCCCTACTCCTCCATAGTTTAAATATCATAAGCCCAGAAACTTGAGGATTTATACACCTTCCGAAATGCTCAACTATTTATTTTGCCATTTAATAACTTTTCCTATGTCTCAACTGATGGGAGTTATACTAAAAACACTACTTACTCCAAATGCAGCACCCTTCCGAAGCAAAGTTGGATCTCCATCCAGAAAGGCACTGTTACCATCCTCATCCTCAGTAACAGCAACAGTACCAAAATAGATGAAGTAAAAAGTGTTTCCATAGTGCCCCTTCTTGATGATGACTCTTCTGCGTCCAAAGCTGGAAAACAGGAATGCAGCTTCTATTCCCTCCCAGCAGTAATGAGCCTGAACTAGAACCTCTTCTAATCAGACTCCCTATCCATTACTAATTATTGATCTCGGATCTCTCAAAAAGGTGCTGAACTGCACTGAACTGAAGCACCAAATCGGGGTGCTCCCAGAAACGTGTGAAAGGTCAGTTTAGAACTTCAGAACACTATTTTCTATCCACAGAATGGTATTGACTGAAAAGTATTTTGCTTGAGCATAAACAATCAGGGATATACTTATTTGTCTTGGTCAAAAAGAGATTGCTCAAAAAGTTATTGGCATTTGCTTCTGAGACTTGCGTTTTGTTCTCATTTCCAGTTATTTACTTGGCAAGGACAGAAGGCAGCCTTGCAAAACTAGCAGAGTCAGAATCTAAGGAGTGTCTCAGCTTATTCAACAGTAATAACTGCCAGCAAAGCAGAGTCAAAATTAGTTCATATATGGTCCTGTTAGGCTGGGATATGTGACTGGGAGAGAGGAGATAATACTGAAGTGGGAAAAATGGAATGCTTTCTAGAGCTGAGAGAGAAAAATACACCTCCATCTCCAGACTTTTAATAGAAACAAAAGGTCATGTGATCTTGTATTTCAGTCAAGCAATGAAATAAAGCCACCATAACACAGAAAAGTTTAAGACATTGGAAGAAAACTTAGTATCTTACAATGAAACAAGGATGATGGGTGAAGATGAAAAGTGAAAGATGCAGCACTGATATAGTGGTAGAGATTTATTATAAGCCACCAGAGTCAGGAAGAGAAGGTAAATGAGGCACTCTTTAAGCAGGTGACAAATCTATCCAAAAGCTATGGGATGGTACTGATAGGAAACTTCAATTTTCCATACATCTGCTAGAAGAACAATGCAGCCACGGCCATCCCTAGGGGGGTACGAATTGGTGCGACTGCCCTGGGCTCCATGCTTTGGGGGCCCCACAGAGCCGAGTGGAGTGACACAGTGACTCCGTGCCACTGCTGGCTTCACATCCGGCTGCTCGGCACACCCCCCGCACTTCCCTTGCTGCCAAATCTGCTGCTGAATCCAGTGCATCCAGTCACTTGCCACCCCACTCCGCTCCCACTGCCTAATCTGCCGCCGGCTTCCTCACATCCAGGGGCAGGGTCCTGCACAGGTTGATTTGTCCCGGGCCCCGCACCCTGCTCAAATCATCTCTGAATGCAGCCAAACCTAAAATGTCAAGCCATGTCCTAAATTGGGAAAGCACGAGGTCAGCAAAATTAGGGCGTTAGATTTCAAAAAGGCAGATTTCATCCGACTCAAGGAGTTAATAAGCATGGTGCCATGGAAAGATAGACTGAAAGATAAAGGCAGGAGAGCTGGGAGCTTCTAATGGGCACAGTACTGGAAGCCCAACAAGAAACTGTCCCCACACAATAAAAGCACAAGAAGAACAGCAAGAGACCAATGTGGCTGTACAAGGAGCTTTTAGGATTTCACAAATGCAAAAGGAAAGCATACAGGCAACGGAAGAATGGGCAGATCACCAAGGAAGCATACCAGGAAATAGCAAGAACCTTTAGGGACACAATAGGAAGGCAAAGATAAAAACTGAGCTGCCCCTGGCAAAGGCGGTTAAGGACAAGAAGAGGAGGCTCTGTAGTATGTTGGCCAGAAAAGAAGGACTAAGGCAGCTGTGAGTCCTTTGTTAACAAGCCTAACAGAAGAAGCTAAGAAGGTGGAGCTATTCAACAACTATGTTGCCTCAGTCTTCATAACAATATTAAGCTGAGGCCAGAAACCTAATAAGGGTTATCTGGATAAGGAAGGGAGCAAGCTGAGGGAGGAGATAACAAAAGAGATAGCCAGAGAGCTTTTGATAGGTCTGAATGAATTCGAGTCAGCAGGACTTGATGCCAGGGTACTGAAGGAACTGGCACAGGAGATCTTGGAACCCTTGGCTTCCAAGGCCTGTCTCCCTTGGCTTCATCTTCATGAAGTCATGGGAGACAGTCCAGGTGCCGGAGGACTGGAAAAGGGCCAACATAGAGCCCTTCTTTAAAAAAAGGCAAAAAGGAGGAGCTGGGGAACTACAGACTGGTTAGCCTCACCTTAATATGAGCGAAGTTACCAGAGCATATCATAAGGAAGGACATTTGCAAACATCTTAAGGAGGAAAGGCTGATCACAAACAGCCAGCATGGATCTATGAAAAAACAAATCATGTCAAACAAACTTGATCTCCTTCTTTGACAAAGTAACTATTTGGGTGGATGAAGGGAATGCTGTGGATATAATATATCTGGACTTCAGCAAGGCTTTTGATAAAGTCACCCACAACCTTCTCATAAACAAATTGGAGAAATGTGGGGTAGACAAAACTATTATAAGGTGGCTAGGTAACTGGCTCAATAGCTGCAAACAAAAGGTAAGTATTAACAGGTCCATGTCAGAATGGCAGGAGCTTTTAACCAGGGGTCTGTCCTGGGCCCAGTGCTGTCCAATGTGTTTATTAATGATTTGGATGTTGGCAGATAAAGCTTCTTGAGCAAGTCTGCAGATGACATGAAATTGGGAAGGATTGTGAACACACTGGAGGATGTGAGTGCAATTCAGAAGGATCTCAACAGATTGGACAGCTGGGCTAGAGCTAACAGGATGATGTTCAATATGGACAAATGTGTTACACCTTGGGAAGAATAATCAAAAACACAAATGAAAAAATGAGTGACACCTGGTTGCACAGCAGCACTACGGAAAAGGAGTCTTGGTAGAACACAGACTCAATCTAAGTCTGCAGTGTGATGCAGCTGCACAAATAGAAAATGTGGTTTTGGAACACATCAGTAGAAGCATTAGGTGCAAGACATGGGAGGTGAGAGTGCCTTTCTACTTGGCACTGGTTAGGTCTCATTTGAAGTAGTGTGTGCAGTTCTAGGCTACCCATTTTTTAGAAGATGTGGAGAAACTAGAGAGGGTCCAGAGGCAGGCAACAGAGATGATAAAGGGCTTAGAAAGCAAATCATATGAGGAGAGGCTGAAAGAGTTAGGTATGTTCAGCTTATGAAAAATGTGCTTAGGAGGGGACATGATAGCGGTCTTTAAATACCTGAAAGGCTGCCATAAAGAAAAGGGAAATCACCTTTTCTTTCCTGCTGCAGAGAGGAGGAAATGGATCAATGGCTTGAAGTTGCAGTAAAGTAAGTTTAGATTGGATATCAGGAAACACTTCTTCACGGTTAGACTAGTAAGGCAGTGGAATAGACTACCTAGGGAAGTTGTGGACTCTCCATCACTGGAGGTGGTCTAGAAGAGGTTAGACTGGGGATGATCCAGGCATTATTATACTTGTGTTCTACTATGGGTATTTCCCATGCTTCTAGGCTTTGCTGGTTGCCCCTGCCCATTCTTTCTGCTACCTGTGTCAGGGTATTTTTAAGTCTCCCTCAAAGGCTTTGGGTGTTGACTACGGCCAAGGCTGGGGATTTTGACTGAGGTATGCCAGTGCTAATGCTGGGACCAAAGCTAGAGGTTCCTGTTTGGATGATCTTGCCCTTCTGCTTAGGGTCCTGTACAGTGTTGGGTCCTGTATTTCAAGAAAGATTTGGCCTATTGGAAAGAGTTCAGAGGACAGCAACAACAATTAGAAGTTTAGAAAACATGATGTCAGGTGGTAGGTTGGAAGAACTGGATTTATTTAGTTTGGAGAAGATAAGATTTTTCTTCTTTTAAACAGCCTTCCTAGATATAAAAAAAGATTCTTATAAAGAGATTGTTATAATGATCAACTATTCTTTGGGTCTACAGGGAATAGGACAAGTAATACTGGGCTTTAATTTCAACACAGGACATGTAGGTTAGAATATTCTAACCATGAGTGGGGTTAAGTAGGGAAACAGATTACCCGAGAATGGGTCGGCAATGTTTCGCTTCTCTGCTGCAGGACACAAATCTCTGCTCTTTAGAGAGCTGCCTGCACTTTCCCTCACTGCAGATACTTGGCACTTCTTCAGCAAGCTAACTGTAGGCAGGAGATAGTAAGGGTGGGCTTTGGAGGAGAGTGCTGTTATGAGGAATGATGACTTGGCACAACTCTGTGCCAGTTAATTCCTTGTGCCACCACAGACCAGCTCAGACCTTCCTGGATCTAAACTCTTTGTGAGCCAGATTCAGCCCAGAAGCCATAGGTTGCCAACCCCTGACCTAGAAAGTTTGTGGAATCTCCATCATTATATGCTTTTAAGTGAAAGTTGAAGAAATAATGGGATAGTTTAGAGAGGGATGTTCCAGCCTTGAGCAGAAAATTGCACTAAATGAACTGCTGATGTCCCTTCCAGAACTATTTTTCTATGGTTCTATAACTACATTTATACCCAATGTAAACTCCTAATATGATTTTTTAGTTGAGATTTCAAGTCTCCAAGGAGACTTTGATACCTAATTCTTATTAATTTTAATGGAAATTGAATATCTAAATCCTTTAGTCTGTTTGAAAAATGTCAAGCTTTGGGATGGCTCTAGGCTTTAAGAGACATAACAGTATGTCATTATACATACAGAACAAATTAGATGACTGCATGTTCTTGCTGTCATTTATCGTACTCATTTACAGTCATTAGATGCCTAATAGACTGAAAATAAATAGAGAGATAACAATGTAGGGTTTTTTCCCTAAATTTAGGCTAAGATTCATATAATTTTTAATTTTGGAATATTGAGTTCTAAAAGTCAGCTTTAAACATTATTACCCATCCTTGAAAGAATATTTACCATTCAAAGCGAATCACCTTAGCCAGAAGATGCTGTAGATTTGGGCTATAATTTCGGTAGCTTTCAAGCAACTGCAAGCAGTTTTGTAACAGTTTAATTTCCTTCTCAGTCCTCCATTCTGGTTTCTTCTTCGTTATCTGGATTGCTCTGAGAGGAAGGTGATCCTGAGAAAGCATCCAACACATTAACTAATGGACCCTCAAATGAAACAAAGCCAAAAAGGAAACATCTGCATGCTCCAGAAGACTAATCAGAGTCATCTTCCAGAGATGTAAAGGAAATAATTCCAAACAGGTTTTTTTCTCTCTTTCATTTTAGCTTCAAAGAAAGGAATTTGTGCAAAATGGTTAAAACTTAAGTTTGTTTGATAATGCCCACATTAGTTTGCTTTTTAAAACAATTCTGAAATAAAACATTGGGTGCTCAGTTGCATGCCAGTGGATCTATTATTAGGCAAGTTTGCTGCTAATAAGATGAGTCATTACTGCTCAGGTTTTCAATGTCAAAATGGCTCAAAAGCTTTTTTTTGAAAAAGTAAAGTAAAATTAAGTAAAAAAAGAAAGCTTTCTTAAAAATGTCAAAAGCATTTAGTGTTACTTATGCCCAGTGAAGAAGGCCTACCTTTTCCATAATGGAGTCTCTAATACTTCAACTGCTTATTCCCATGACTCCAGCTCCCCCTACATATGCACGGTAGAGTCTGCAGACTCCATGCTTAATACTGTCACTGTTGTAATCTCTAGGTTCATACAGCCTGAGAACACTGCAGGCCAAGTTTTCAGAAAGGGCCTGACACCAGCCTAATGATGAAAAGCAGAGTTCCACACATCATTCCTGAAACAGTGAAAGAACAGCATGTGGAGCAAGCCAGAGCAAGGAACCTGCGAAGCTGGCATCCTCCTTGGTAGCATGCACTAGATTAAGCTATTTCTTCAGTGCTATGCAAGAGAAGGCCTGCAACACAATGTCAAAACTTGTCTATAGCTTGTACAGGGCCCACAGTGAGGAAGCTAAAATCCTTTGCTTTCCTTTCACAGTGCTCTGCAAAGAATCCAATTTCTCTGAGGTTTTTTCAGCACTTGGGACTTGGCCATCCATGGTCAGAACCAAGTTATCAGCACCAGTGTTTGCATTAATTGAACCATCCTCCTTTTTCCATGCAGGTGCTTTAGGCCAAACAAAAAAAAGTCTGTGTATATGAAATCTTCTTGGAAGAAAATATATGATTAAAAAGTTTGTGCTTCTGTCACATGTCTTAATTTATAGATTAAACAGAGGAAAAGGGAAATGCTCTCATGTGAAATAAGTGACAAAGCAAGGGATCTGGAATGAGTTATACAATGGTTTTGTTGGAAACCCCAGTTCCAATGCCTGCCTTGGAGACGGCCTTAAAACATTTTAAGGACTGGCACAGTAGATGGAAAGAGACTTGGCTCAAAGCAAAAAAGAAGGGCAATCAGACCTTTCTGATCTTGAACTCATTGTAGTTGAAGGACAGTTTGGTACACTTCTCGTCCTGAATTAAAAAAAAAGAGAGAGGAAAGAAAAGACAAAAAAAGAATTGGTTGAATTAGAAATGTCATAGTGTTAGCAGATAGGGACATTTCAACATGGCATTTTTTAACAATAATGTTAATTTTCAGTTCTTTAAAACACACACACATGCGTACACACCCACATACACTCAAATAAAAGTCTTCATTCACTTCAGTGAGCAATAAACACACTATTCATGTTATAAAAATATGTTACCTAGTACAAGACCAGAGATTCTACTGGGCTACAGGGACCTCCAACTCCATTTGGGAATAGCTGTGAACTGAGCATTGGTAAGTCATTACATTTAAGGTAACTGCTTATAGCACCTAGGTAACAGGCACACCTAAAACCGTGCACAAAGCCAACTAATAATTGATACTATTATAATGAAGGAGAGGCCTGCTTTATGTAAAAAAAATTCCTTACTTCCACACCAAAGGTCTGGCATGCTTCAGTAGTCATGTAAATGAACTGAAATTCTTTGAATCTTCTCAGTCCCTGCCAGAAGATTTTGCACACCCTGGTCTTGATCATGATGTCCAATGTAACCTTGTACAAACTCTTAAAAGTACAAGCACAGGAAATAATGAAGTCTAATGTAAGAATTCTAATATTATAAAAGCCTAAGTCTGTCGGTCTGTAACGCTTTATTCGCAAATGGCCAATCAGAGTGTGAACAAGCGTTCGAATAGGAGCTGGCGGCAGTGGAGCACTGCCATGACAGTCTGGACACAGGGAATGGAGGGGGGGCAAGGCCAGCCTCCCCTGCCCTGCTCCCTACAGGTGGCAAGAATGGAGCGGGGGGAAGGGGGGCGGTGAGACCTTGGGAGCTAGCCTCACCTCCCCCCCTTACTCCTTATAGGTGGCGGCAGTGCGGGGGGGAGCAACACCTTCTCCCCGCCCCACCTCTCCGTCAGCGGGCCTGCTCCTCCTGTTCCCCCTGCCGCCACTGGGCTGGCCCAGGCCTGCTGCTTCCCCCACTGCAGCGGGCTGGCTTCTCCCTACCCTTGGGCCCCCGCCTCCTGTGCATTGGGCCCAGATCCACTCCTTCCCTCCCCTCCCCTCCCCCCGGCGCTGTGGCATGGAGGCGGGGAGCAGGCCTGGACCCCAAGCAGCAAGGGGTAAAGGGGGAGTGGGTCCGGACAGTGGGGGAGGGGCAGAGGGCTCTGTCCCATGCTCCCCACCCCTTATTCCTGACGGGCAATTGGCTAGTAATCATTTATGTTTATAATGACTGGCAGCAGCATCTTATGGATGATACACCAGATTGAGAGTTTGGACATCTAGGTTCTAGTCCTTGGTTTTGCCATTCATTGACTTTGAGTCTTTGGACAAGTCACCTTCCTTCTCTAGGCCTGTTTCCCCCCCCCTCCCCCCACCTTTGTCTGTCATAGCTTTTTAGATGGTAAGTAACATAGAACAGACTTTCTCATGGTGTATACAGTACAATGTGGCCCTGATCTCCATAGGAGCCACTAAATATTGAACTCATTAATCTTTTATTTAAGAACATAACAGACATTTCAGCTTATTAATATTTTAGTGATATGAATAACTGTACAATTGCTGCTGATCTGCAAGATAAAGAACCCACAGGTGCCTTTGGAAGCACAAAGACCAGAAAGTTTTTATGGTCCACTATTGACAGATTTTTACTCAGGCACCTCAAAGTACCTCAAACGTAATTAATTATTATGCAATCACAATGTTACTATGAGATTGTTTTTCTTCAAGCTATGTCATTCTTGATCAGAAAAAGGTTCCAGGAAAAGAAGGTGGTTAAATGGCTTACTGTATGTAACATGTTGCTTGGCATTGGTAGGGAATGACAGTTATGTTCTATTAGCAATCAGTAAGACTCAGGGATGAATGTCAAGATGCCATTAATATATAAGCAGGTTACAAACCTTAGAGTGGGGCAAAATCTTGCTTTGCTTATGTTACTAGTATTATAACAAACAGAAGGGGAAGTGCAAGTGTTAAACATTTTAAGTTGCTGGTTGAATAGGGATCTGGAGAACTCTGCATTTTCAGAGTATTAACCAATCACCTAACCTTACTGAAACAAAGCACACTACGGCATCTTTACTGAAAACAGAAAAAGGTCATTCCAGGAGAAAAAAAGATACATTAGTCCACAGGCTGAATGGCTGCCTCAACCCACATGTACTTTTACACTAGATCAGTGATTCTCAATCTTTTTAGACTTGAGAAATCCTTTGGAAAATATCAGCTCCTAGCTTTCACTCATTTTTTGACTACACAAAAAAATAGAGCAATTCTCCTGTTGCAAAGAATTCAGAAAGGCCACAGCAGGTCAACATGTTTTTAGCATTATGGATTTCCATTTGAAATCTTTGGGTTTATTTTGTGGCTCACGTTTGCACATGTAACATGTATATTAGAGGGCTATACCCTATACAGGAGGGATCGTGTTGACAAAAGGGGCAGGGGTGTAGCTCTCTATGTGAAGGAAAGCTACATGTCCCTGCAAGCTGATGTTGGCGACCGGCATGGACAGCTAGAGACCCTCTGGGTAAAA
>NW_017728949.1:3857800-3877875 GCF_001723895.1 Crocodylus porosus | reverse complement strand
CTGCCCTTTGGGCAGGGGGCTGGACTCGATGATCTCCCGAGGTCCCTTCCAGCCCTAATGTCTATGAAATCTATGAAATCTATGAACTGTACTAACATTGCTTGGCACTGTAGCGCTCTTGAAAGGATTTCAAGGCACCCCAGGGTGCCACGGCACATCAGTTCAGAGTCATTTCATTAGACATAAGAAACATTTGAAAGAACTATCACAAACTTTGCTAAACAAACTAAACTGTAAAATATTAAATGCAAAATTTACATAGATTCCAATCCAGTTAATCAAAAACAAACTTTGATTCCTGGTTTTTCAAGTATCAAATAAAAAATAACAAATCAATTTTCTTCCTTTCCTAGCTGCTCTAAAAGTGATTTTATTAGAAAACATATCTACCAGGACCCTATAAACCTAATCATATATATTTCTTGTCCCCCATTCTTCTTATTTTTATTTTATAAAGTACACATTAAAAGCAGGTATGGGCATAGAACAAACACTAGTGAGAGCTTGTCTTTAAATAAAACCTAAAACCTGAGCTTGGAAGGTATATGGCACTCCTCCATAGGCTAAGCGTAGGGGGACCATGGGGGGGCACATGTGCCCCCTGAGATTAGCCCTCACTGGCTGGGGAGTGGGAGCTTTGAGAGAAGCACCGGCTGGTGCCCCCCTGAGATTGGTGCTGGCCAGGGACCCCAGGAGCCAAGAGAAGTGCCGGCAGCGCTTCCAGTTTTGCAGCTGGTGCTTCCCAGATTGGTGATCAGCTGCCTGGGGACCCCACCTCCCACCCACTCAGTCGGTGATCAGCCACTGGTGCCCTCTCAGACTGAGGAGGCACAAGTCACCCGTGCACTCCTCCCCTTTCAGGGCTTAAAACTTCCTTCAGTTATTGTACATTAGGACAGATCTTTCTGCAGGGGGCAGGTTATCCCAAAGTTTCTGACCACAGTGGGCATCTATACACGTGCTCCAGGGTGAAGGGGCGCTTTAATTAAAGAGGCTCTGAAAGCTGCTCGAATTAAAGCGCCTGCAGTGTCGCATGTATTCAGCATCCTCCACTTCGAAATGGTGGTGGCAGGCTCACAGCAGACTCAATTAATCAAGTCTGCTCCAACATGTGTCAGAGCAGAGCTCCGTCTCATGTATAGGTGCCCAGGATTTTTTGTTTCTGGCACAGGTCACTCTTGGTGATTCAGCACTAGATTAGCCAGATGACTCTGATCCAGCTGATTAATTCCTACATTCCTAACTCTGTCAGCCCCTTCACCTTACCACAGGAGCTCTCAAAGCTATGCTAGAGTAGCTAAATCTGCTTTGCATTGGGATGGCTTAGGATAAGGCCCTAATATGTCAAAATCCATTACTTTTTTTACTGCTTGGGTTTATCCTCCAAAGGGGTTCTGGAAAAACACATCATAACTGAATTATTTAAAGCTAACATACTACTTGAGAAAAGCACTAAATCAACTATCTTTTTCAAGAGGAGTTGTTTAACAGGTGATAAAAGTTGATAAACACTGAGGTATCAGCACAGAAAAGATCATACCTTAAAAGTTCTCTGCCAGTCAAATGAGGTGGCTAACTTCTGATCTATAAATCAATAATACAGCTTGTTTTAAACACTATTTTTAACACTCATTAATAAGACATACTACTGATGCTGGATAAAAGTTCATTCTTTCTGATCGGGTAGTCCAATTTAGTCTGGGTTTATGAAGCCTTTCCCACAACAGGACAGGTGGGTGACATTCCTTAGCCAAATGCCAAACAAGAGCAGTCTACACTCAGCTGCAATCCCAGTAATAGCACATCCAATCACTAACTGGCAAAGAAGCTAACTTTTCTGGGAGACCAGCTGGCTTGTTATATGGGGGCAGAGAACCTTATTTTATCAGTAGGGAGGGGAGCAGGTTGTTAGCTAGTAATCACTGAAGCATAGCCAAAAGGTGGCAAGGTAAAGAAGATGTTGTCGTTACCAGGGAAAGAGTAGTTTCTGAATCTAGATCTCTCTAGGTTTACTCTGTTCTAGACCTGGGTCAGAAAAGAAAGGCACAGAGAAGGAAGAGAACTGCCTGACTTTAGATCAAAACTGCCTCTTCCCACCATCACCATAAAAGCAGTTTAGTTGTTTAGTTGTGAGCATTGTAAGATAAAGTGGAGACCAGGAACTGACAAGTGCTAACCGACTGCTCCCATGGGAAGGGCAATTCCAAAAACAGAAAGCGGAAAGCAACTAAAACTGTGGCATCTGAAGTTGGTGGATTTGGATGGGGGCACTATTAAGTGAGCAGACTGAAGGAGGCCTAGGAGTATCAATGGAGATTATACATTTAGAGTAGAGGGCCATGGTGGAGGACTATAAAAGGAACTGTAGAGTAATGAGGGAAATTAAGCCTAGGAAAATAGCTATAGCCTCCTGCTAAGACTAAAGGGAGGCTTCAAAGCAAAAGTTTCTCTCCCGCACTTTAAGAGAAGCATGAATCTAGAGAAGGGCCATTATTTGACCCCAGTACCAACCGAACCAGGAACAATGTTGCTGGTTTCTGGGAAGCCTACGCCATTTCATCTGGTACATGGTTATGGCTCCCTGTACCGACCTTCCCCGGTCTCCAACAGCCACAGATTCCGCAGGTCTTTGTGACAAGTTCAGAATCCAGCTGCAGAACCCTATGGCCATCCCTGTATTGCAGCTCTCAGCACCATACATACCCCTTTGGGAAACTCACTTCCAAGAACTTATTCCCTCTGGAGACTCTTCTGTGAAAAGCCACCAAGGAAATACCCCAAGTTTTTTCAGAGAGACTCAGTCTCCCATCGTAGCTAGCATGTCTCTATGTCATTGACTTTACCATGGTCAAGAACTGCATCTTCCCGCTCTTGCCTTGAATCAGTCTGTGCCCTTCTATCTTGGGCAGCGATTCTCAACCAGGGTGCTGCAGTACCCCAGGGTGCTTTGAGATCCGTTTAGGGGTGACACACTGTATTTGCAGTTAGACATGCAAACACCTACATTCAATTCAAAAGATAAACCCAGAGATTTCAAATAGGAATCCATAGTGTCAAAAGCCTTCTGACCTCCTGTGTTCTTTCTGAGTTCCTTGCAACAGAAGAGCAAAGACTTAAGAGGTGGCATTTCCTGAAGGATGCCTTGAGTTTAAAAATGTTGAGAAACACTAGTCTTGGTGATGTCCCTTTTGTGCATCCCCTCCTTCCTGTAAAATAATTTAGGAAAACACAGCACAAGACAGCATTATCTTTGCCACTGAGCCCTCTCAGCCTTGTCCCTCTGTAGTGTCATCTAGGGGATATTTTTTGGCAAGCGCAGCCCCAAAGGAACCACACAGGCAGCAATGAAATAGGCCGTAATGAACAAATTGCTCAGAGAGATGAGCAACTTCCACAGAGATGTAAAACCCACAGGCTTAAATAGGGTTTAGGACCTACTTTGTGTCAAACTTAATTGCCTGATACAACAATGCGAAAGAATCTCAACTTTGTAGAAATTTTCAAAAACATCCAGTCCTACCAATGGACATTTTTTTTTTTTCCAGGATACAGCAAACTTGTGTGCTCTCAATCCAGCTTCAAACATCAAGCTGATTGTTACAGAGAAGTCCTTACATAGGCATGTACAGCAACATGCATACTTACAGTGTTATATAGATAACAAACAGAAAGTATTTGTACTGGGGATCTTTAACCCTCTGTATTTTTGTAGTTTTATTTTGGTGGAGGCCCCACCTCTGATTGGCTGAGGAGGCCTAGTGGCCCCACCCCTTGCTGCTGATTGAGGGAACTGTCCATCATGCAGCTCTGCCCCTTGCTGCTGATGGGCCAAGGGATGGCCCCAACCCTCACTGCTGCTTAGCGAAGAAGGGCAGGGCTGCACAACAGGCAGCCCTCAGCCAATTGGGCGGGGGGGAAGAGGGAAGAGAAAGAGGTGGCCACCATCTTGGCTACTCCCCTTCACATTGGCAGAACTCCTCCCGGCAGGATGCATGGCTGGGCCACAGCAGCCATGAGAACCACTGGCTCCCACAGGGGAGTCAGCATTTTTTCTTTTTTGCAGATATTGCCCTATTTCTCAACTATGCCTGATTTTACAATTTCTGTGAAACCTACAAAATTGAGACTTGAATAGTCATGAGCATGTGTGGGAGGAAACATAAAATGCCCTAGTTCAGGGGTTTTCAACCTAACAAGTGTACCCCTTCTCTCTCACAGTTCTAGCTCATATACCCCTTTATATTTTTTTTATTGTTTTTAAGCATGGGGGGAGGGGGCAGATTCAGGCCCCAAAAGGTGAGGGAGGGAGTGGGGCTGGGGCTGCACAGCCAGGGCAGAGCGCGGGATGCAGCCAGGAGTGAGTTGTTCGGGGGGGGATGCGGAGGGGGTGGTGGCTCCTGCCAGTGCATACACCCCAAGACGGCATGGGGGTGTGCGCCCCCGGATCTGCGCAGGGGAGGTGGGTTGCTGCTGCAGGCTGCGGCCAGTGCCAGGCTGTTCCTGGTGGGGGCTGAGTTGGGTTGGGCAGGCCAAGCTGTGCTTGGGGCAGGTGGCAGTGGGGCTGGAAGAGGGGTTTGGGAGGACTATGGCAAATATTAGGGTAGCCGCAGCCCACGCATAGCCCCCTTCCCAGCACCGCCACCACCGCCAGCCCCAAGCACAGCCCAGCCCAATCCCGTGTCGGGAAGAGCCTGGTGTAACCCTGGCCCCAGCCTGCGGCAGCATCTTGCTCTGCACAGATCCAGGGGCACATGCCCCCGTGCCTTCCTAGGGTGTGTGCAATGGCGGAAGCTGCCCTGGCCCACTCCCTCCTTTATTGTGGGGGCCTCGATTGAGGCAGCGAGCGGTTCATCTGGTGAGGGGTCAGCTTCTGCTGCTGCACGCATTTCAGGAGGGCTTGGGGGATGGATATGCCCCCTGATCTGCACTGGGCGGGGCAGGCTGCAGCTGTGGACTGGGCTGTTCAGAGTGGGGGGCTGGGCTGTACTCAGAGCAGACAGTTGCGGCACTGGGAGGGGGCTGTGGGGGTGCTATAGCAAATTCTAGAGTGGCTGCAGCCCCCCCATAGTCCCCTCCGAGGGCCTCTGCTGTCCACCCAGAGTGCAACCCAGCCCAACCCTTGCCCCAGCCCCACTCCCTCCCCTGCCACTAGCACCGTAATCTGTCCTCCCCACTTCTTCCCCCAGGCCCCTTCTCTCACAACACACTTACCAGCTGGACCTGGCTGCTCTTTTGGCTGCCTGCGTGCTGCACTGCAGCTGCACACATACACATGGCATTTATCAGCCACATTAGATCTGCGTACTCCCTTTTTAAGTAGCCCTAGAGGTACATGTACCCCTGGCTGACAACTGCTGCCCTGTTTATTTTAGCTTGTGATAAGTGTCCCTAGAAGCCTTTCACTTTAAAGGAGCTAATCTACTGTTATGCTGATAAGGGCCAGTTAGTTCTAGGCTTTTGATCTAAGACTTAATATTCTTCAAAGTCTGATGAATATACATACTAATGAGTTAGCAACAATAGTCATATTGAAAATGGTTATTTTATATAATCAGTATTAAGAAACAGCACTTCAACCAGGAAAAACACAACCAAAACTTGAAGAAAACACAACACACAGCTCTGTTTAAAAAAAATTTACAACCAAACAAGGAACACTATACATTAAGTTACAGTATATATATATATATATGTATATATATGTACACAAATGTATATATACAAACATACACGTACATTCCTCTCTTTAGACTTTGTACAAGATAAAAGTTTCCTCATAATCACACCATCAGGCTTGTGTCTCAATAGCACAAAAAAGAACAGATGACCAGTTGACTCTGTTGGCTTCCATCTGATAGGCTTCTAGCTTTGTACAGAAAACAGACTCACATCTCTCAAGTGTCTTTTCTGTATTTTAGCAGAGTTTTTTGCGAGCATGCACACACACAAAGCCCTTATGAAACTGCCCAATTGATGCCATTAGCCACTGATATACAGAGGAAAGATCAGTAAAGAATTAGACTGTTTTAAACAAATGTGGAAGCTCAACATTAGTAGGCATGGAAAGTAAAGTTTTGAACAGGCCAACCTTAAAGAAATGGAGGTAACATTAGAAACACTGCTACTGTAAACTGATAACCAACTGTTTTCAATGTAAACTCAAATCCAAATTTCTATGGATCTTACTGCAACATTCTCAAAAAAGCACTGGGCTTGATTGGTCTCTCACTCAACCAGTCTGACTGCATTAAAATCAATGCATTTTATTTCTGATTTACACAAGTATACATGAGAGGAGAAAGGTCTCTCCCAACTGTAACCTTCCACTGAAAACTAGTCCATTATCAATGTGAGTACAATGACTGGGCCTATATGCCCAGTTCACTTCAGTTTTTTGTGAAACGTGACACAAATTACATAAACATAACTTTGTATGAGGAAGAACTGTGGTATCTCAAAGGATGACACTAGCAAAAAACCTGAGTCCATATTTAAAGGATAGAAAAATCCGAATTTTGAGAAGCTAAAGTTTTTTGCAAACTATTGAGTTTCAGCAAAAAAAACAACAGTTCAAAATGAAAAACAAATGATTTTTCATGTTTCTATGAACAAACTAGAGAAATAGGCTTGTAAAATTTTTATTTCTGTTTGTAATTTATTCTACTACATGACTGCCCTTTAATATCTTATCTCCTTTTAATGGCAACATTTTTATTCTATTCTTTTCAGAGCAGTGTGCAATTCCAGGTAGATTATAAAAAGGCACTCAGGCTGCTACTGAAAATGAATGGAAGAAGTATTTCCTTTAACAGCCTGCATCACCATGGACAGAAGTTTATATCCTTGTTTACTGTAGATGAGATAATTAGTGACTCAAATTAGGGAGAACAGTAACTACTAAATGAGTATCCTGCTCCCTGGAGAAACAAGAATAGTGAGAATTTAAAATTGTTGTGAACCTAGGTTTTTAACTGTAAAACATCTGTAACCTAACACTGGTAACATGTAATTCTAGTTTGCTCTTTTGACTCAAAATTTCAGATTAATAATACTGAAGTATGGAAGAGGGTGTTTTAATTTGGAATGTATTGGTTGAAATAAAAAAAAAAAAACAAGCAGTAAAAGGTAACTGTTACTAAACAGCAGCTGAGGGGGAGGACGTATCAATTTTTAATGTACTGTTGACTAAATTTGAAAAAAAATAATTCTATATGCTGTGGACTCCAGTGCAGTGAATGAAGCAGGACTGAACATTAATTCATTCTAGATGTGCCACAATTTTAACAGAAATATAAATTGAAAGGCAAGATCTCATTGGATTTACTTATACAGAAATGTATGAGGCATACCACAAAAAGAAATGAGTTTAAACATAATATACGGCACTCCACAGAACTAGAGATTCTCAGCGTACCCACAATGTGCTCTTACCTAAGAAGAACACAGACCCTGTTTGAAATTTTAGATTAAACTAAACCATGAATATTAAAACAAACTGTGTTAGTAGTGTATGTTAAAAACTCACAGAAGTAAAAATATTTGGAGGTATGATTAAGCAGAATACTTACCTAACTGATCTGCAAGTAAAGTAATTTGGAGATCCTAAGTGTAATGGGAGCCTTCAAGGAGTTTTAGCTTAACTTCACAAAAGTAAGGACAGTCAAAAATTATTTCAAATGTCTAATAGTTATTGATTTTTGCACATTCTTTGCATATGTTAAGGATATCATTTTTTTTATCCTTACATCTATAAACACTTACAATTCTTTTTTTTCACCTCTGTAATTAAAATTGACAAGCTGTTTTTTGGAGATAAATATGTAAATGGAAAAAGTTCTTGGGTCAAGTTCTTGAAAGGCATAAGAGTTATGATGATTTATTAAAAATTACTGAGTTATCAATCACTTGAAATAGGGATTAATAGTGGAAATGCTGGTAAAGCTTTACCGACAGTGGTTGAGAATGATAGAATAAAACTCAGTAGCTGAAGCAAACCAATTAGAGTTAACTTGGAAGTTATAATGGACCTTTGTAAAATTTCACTTAGTGCTTAAACATGATTTGTACATACTTTCTGAAAGTATGAGGCATTTGTTAAGAATGCTGCTTGTCATGCTGACTATGACTATTTTTGCTGCTTAATAGGGGCCTAGCTAATGCTGGAATATGATGTAGAAAAAATTTTTTCTCTAATCTTAATTGAATTCACTCCTTAAATATACCTGTAATCTATTAGAAACAATATAGAACTGTTTTAAGTCCTAAAAGGACTTTTAACTGGTTTCTGGTTAAAATTTGAGACACTCATTTATTCTCTGAATACTGAAAACAGCATACTTATGCATATTGCTTTTATTTCTATTGCTTGTATCAATTCCTCAGGTAGCTAAAGGTCTGGGAGGCTCTTTTGTAGCATGGTACCACTGATACCATCCCTGTAAACAGCAATGTGTTAAACTGTATAATGCTTATCTGAATGCATGGTACAAGTGCACAAAGTAAAAGAGAAATAAACTGAAGTAATCATTCACCAAGAAACAGGACTGTTGCTTTTGGTTATTATGACCAGCTGGCAGCTGCCCTTTCAGAATAAAGACTGCAGGCTGAGAAAATAAACCCCATTGTAAATGCCAGAAGGCTAAATGTAAGTGGCAAAACATAAAGACTCCTTTACCACTTCAATCCATACACATCTGTTTATTATACATCTTTGCTTTCATGTGGCAACAGCACTTTCCCTTTTTTCTTTATCTTTACTTCACTAAAACTCCTAGAGTTCTACTCCACCTTTTTCAAAAGTCTGCTACCCCTCAGCACTCTAAAGTTTAGCATCTTGGTTTTCAAAGACATTAGTTTTCCCATGAAACTATTGTCATTGTAGATGCAATTAATATTTCAGGGCAGATTCTGTGTCTTTGGAGCACCAAGACAAGAAAAGGTTTCAAAGAGACTAGCAAGAGCAGCATTTAGACCCACATTATAGAATTCATGGATTTAATTTTGGAAGACCTGCTGAAACACTGACCAGTCTGGATAATATATGAATTACCCAAAATCTGGAAGGAAGAGGGAGGTCGTGCTCCACATGGGAACTGCATGACCTGGAATTGGCAGTGAACCGTATCAGCTGTAAATCAAAGCAGCTGCCTGTCAGAACTAGTGCATGGTGCCTACACTGAATGTCACAATGCCATTTGGAAGAATGGCATTATTTTGAGAATATCCGCCTTCTTTTCCAAGAAATGTAGAATCCTCCGAGTTGCAAATCCTTAAAGCATTCATAGATTTAAATAGTGGAGGAGCTGTGGCAGTCTCTGATTTTATCTCCCTCTACAGACAATGCTTGTTCCCTGGGTTCTTGTTTAACTTGGCCCACACATACGGTACCTTCTGGATTTTCTTCAACTTTGAAAACAAAAAAACAAAGGTTAAAATTCTAGTGTGTTAAATACGTGTGTTAAAAATAAGAGAACAAAAGAAACATTTTGATTCTATGATCTGTAGACATTTAGAAGCAAGATATAATGGTTGCAGTTCAGGAAATCATGGTAATTCAGTAATTTGAGGTAAAAGTTATGTCATCTGTCACGTTAAAAGATGAAACAAGCAGAAATCAATTCATTTCAATAATCAGCTCACAAATACAAAGCTAGAATAGCTTTATCCAGATAAAAGAACAGATAATACGATTAGTTTTTCCTGAAGAGATCCTTTCTTTTGTTAAAAGAATAGTCCATTCTCCAATTAATCCTATCTGAAAAATTTACTAGACTTCTACCAGCCCTGATGTACATAACTGCTTTGACAGCAAAAATACTGGAATTGCACTAAATTAAAAAGAGACTAAATGTGGTCCATCCATTTCAGTACGTCAGGTTGTCATCTTCACATAGTACTTTGGGGAAACAGGGTGTTACCAAACAGTTTTTTGCAGACTGCTAACACTTAGCTGTTTTATAAGTCCTGTTTTAAAGCAGCTGATACCTCACCCCAAAACAAAAATGATAACCATACCTACTTAGTTTGGATCAGTTAGTTAAAATACTATCATACTTAATGACCATTCACTAAAGGAAGGAGTGGGGGGGAATGATTATACAGGACAATTACAAGTGGTTTGCCCAGATTATGTATATGGGTGCTTGCACGCAGGGGAATGATACCTCAAAATGTATAATGTTAGGATCAGAAAGTTTGCTTATAAAATGTGCCCTCTTGTAAATGAGCTCAGATCGGGTTTGTTCCTTAATAGTCTTTTCTCTTGGAACTAGCCCTAATGTGTGTCCCGACCTCCTACTCTCTAGAGCAGCAGGAGGACTTGGCTCCTTGAGCAGAAGAAACATTTGTTTTGCACAGAGACAACTCTCTACAGGAGTAACACTGATATGCTCTGAAAGGGTTTCCTCATAGTTTACAAGTGTCTAACAGGATGGGGATTGTACACAGAAACCTTGCAGACAGAAGTAACAGAACTGTAGCATAAAAATGAATATCCCTCAAGAGTGGTGGAATGGCCTTTAGGAAAATATAGGACTGTTTTGCTTTGTTAAAACAGTTTATAGTTTAAATACAGTTTGCACAATTTTACTATCTTATTCAATAAGTGACTTTTCACACTTGGAAATGTGTAGGAAGTGATTTGGAATTGCAGAATGAGCAAATTATTCACTGAATATTGCTGCTAAACTGCTCAGTACATATGGTTAAAGACATTCACAGACAAAGAGAAAACTAGGAGTAACTTCCAACTATCATCCCTCAGACTGTCTGCAGACCCAGAAAGACATGACTGCATTGATTTGTTTGTAGTACACAATCAGAGAGTTTTCTTCACAACTGAAAGACCCAGAAACTTTTTAAATGCAAGTCTGGATTCTTAAAACACAGTTGTCAGTAGAACATGCATTCTGTATCTAATCTGGGATCCTGAGGATTTTTTAGGGGCTTTCTGTTTTAGGAAAGTGTAAGTCTGGCTTGATTATGTGATTTTCTTTTTAAAATAATGTTTGACAGCCCCACAAGTAACAATTAAAAAACCTCCAACTTCCAGCATCTCTGGAAGTATTTCAGCACAGGAAAGTACAGGAAGCACAAACTGAACCTTCCCAAAGAACAGAACAGGTCTTATACAAAGTAGTAGAGTGAAGGGGAGGGAAAGCCAAAAGAACCTGAAGTTACAGAGTTTGAAATGCATCTATGTTGGTTGATTTCCTTTTAATTGCTAGTTTAGAAAAGAAATAAAAATATTATTTCTGGAAAATCATAGTACTCAGGGTAAGAAAAATGAGAAATGTTCAATTAAAGGGTTATGAAAAACTGAATAAAGATTTAAAGTTTTAGAAAGTTAAGTTTTTAACAACACCGCTTTTGAACTTTTAACTTAAATAAATATAACTAGTTGCAGTAAAGCCTAAGTAAGATCAGCCAATTCAGTTACTTGAAGCAATAGCTTGGTAGTCATAAACTTCCTATAGCACCCCAGAACACACTTTCAGTCTATATTTTTTTTAATATCATTAACCAGACAAACTTACTAAGAGCTGTGTGGTTGTCCACTATCCGTATTGGAATTGTTTGTACATCTCCCAAAAGAATTTGATGGACACGTCCTTCCAAGTTTCCTGTGTCCTCTACACCTCTGACAGTTACCAGTTGGCCCATAGCAACCAAATTTTGATCTGGTACAGGCAGATTTCCAAGACTGGAAGCACTAATGTTGCCCTGCGTTAAATTGGCACCTGTTTGAAGGTTATGCCCTTGGCTGAGTACTAGAGAATGGTTAGTAATTGCACTCCCTATGGAATCCAGAAGGCTGGTGGGGCTGGGAAGAGAGTGGCTATTTACAGTTATGAGGGCTGTTGCTCCATCTGTGGAGGCATATGTTGGCTGCAGCTGTAATCCCTAAAAAAAGAAGACAGAAATAATTTAGTATTGACCAAGATTGATTCGACTGAAATCATGATTTAAAATCACTGGTCAGGAAGCCTTGATTTAATCATTGTTTTCTACAAAAAGTTTGAATTCTTGTTTGATATCCTCAATTTAACTTCTTGAAACTTTGCACTTTTAGAGAAAGGTAAGGGCTTGGCTGTGTATGCAAACTTGCAGAGAGATAGGAGGGCTGTAATCAGGTCTGTTACCTCTCATATCCATATACTGCTGTTAACAAGGATGTTATCTCTGAGGAGACAAATCCACAGTTTCAGACCCACTCCCAGCACCATCGCCAATCTCTGTGCAGGGAGGAGGCAGCTGCCATTGCAGGCTGGGCTTTACACCCCAAGCTCCGCTGCAGCTGCCCTGGGAGTGGCTCGATGCCACATGTGTCCTGCCGCTTGGCTAAGCTTCGTCTGCTGCCTGCCCAGTGGCGGGATGCACGTGACATTGGGCCAGTCCTGGGCAAGCTGCAGTGGGGCTTAGGGCACAAAGCCCAACCCTCAATGGCAGCCACCGTTGGTGCACATAGATTGGGGGGCCCTCCGTCAGGGTGTGCACAGTGGCGGGAGCCCCCCTGTGCCCCTGGATGAGCTGCCCAGGTTCGATCCTCCCATCACCTGCCTGGCCAGGGCCCCACCCACCTTACCTCTGCTCCTGTCTCTGCTGTACTTTGTCCCTCACTGTGGGGGCCTCAATCTGGCCCCGCCCCTTCCCTCCCCCATGGTCTGACCTACTGGGCTGGGGGGGGGGGGGGTGTGGGCATGCGTGCACTCAACCCCGCAGCCTCAGATCAACTGCCAGAGGCTCCATGATCAACCAGTCAGTCGCAATCGACTGGTTGGTGACCATTGATCTAGACTGAGCACTGAGCCCCATTTGGTACGATGGTTTTCTTTAATCTTTACTAATCTATAAAGGAGCCTCTGGGAACCCCACAAGAGGGCTTCTAATTAATTGGGCTTCTAATTAGTCCATGGCCTGGTGTGACCTATTTATAAAACTTTTCTAAAAAGGTTATATGAATATATTGTCTCAAATAGTATATAATTAAAAGTTATAATCCCTATTCCATGATGCCATCTTTGAGCTTTAATTTATTTTACTTTTTTTTTTTTTTTTTTTTTTTTAAGTAAACCTATATAAAAACAGTTTTAATGCATCTTAAAAAACAAAAAGATTAACTAAAAAAAATCAGCTTGTTACCATTGTTCTTTGTCATCCCAGGTGGTGCTGGGGAGAAAAGGGCTCTACCTATTTGCTGTTGATCTCCCCTGATGAGTTTGTAGGCAGCCACCAGGTCCCCCATCAGCCTCCTCTTGCTGAGGCTAAACAGGTTCAGGTCCCTCAGTCTCTCCTAACAGGACCTGTCCTGCTGCCCTCTCACCAAGCAGGTGGCCCTCCTCTAAACCCTCCCCAGGCCGGCCACATCCCTCTTGAAGTGCGGCAGCCAGTACTGGATGCAATACTCCAACTGCGGCCTGACCAAAGTCACATAGAGGGGAAGTATCACCTCTCTGGACTGGCTTGAGATGCATGACAAGGTATGGCTGGCCTTGCTGGCTGTGGTCTGGCATTGGTGGCTCATGTTCATCTTGGAGTCAACAATGACTCCAAGATCCCGTTCCACCTCTGTGCTTTCAAGAGGGGAACTCCCCAGCCTGTATATATGCTGTGGATTCCTTCTCCCAAGGTGCAGCACCCTGCATTTGTCTACGTTGAACCCCATCCTATTCTTATCTGCCCATTTTTGTAGTCTGTCTAAAGCTATTTGCAGCCTCTCTCTCCCTTCACGTGTATCCACCTTGCCCCACATCTTAGCGTCATCAGCAATGACACCCCATTAGAATGAGAGTTGGCTGGGAAAGAACAGAGGGCTGGAGCGATGTCATTTCCACAGCATGAAGAGGGGGAAATGAACAATAAAGTGGCTAATAGCAGAAAAGGCAGGAATTCAGGACACAGAGCACATAGAAGAAGGATATTAACAGGAAGCATCCCACAAAAACAGAAAAGGGGCAGTAATGGTTATTTTAAAGAGTTTTATAAGTTTTTAATGGCTTGAAGGAACACTGCAGACCCCCAGTACCTGAAATTAATGCATTAAGGGGTGAAAGAGGGAGAGAAGAGGAAGCAAGGCTACAAGAGAGTGTTTGAGGGGGACTGGGAAGAGGAGGCATAGAAAGCATCCCTGAAGAATAAGATAGAGGAAAGGATAGAGATTTGCAATTTTGGATGTTCATGGAAAGACAGATGAGTTCCTGGTAGGGGTGCATTGATAAAGATTTTTTAACCTGATACCAATGACCCATATTAGCCAATACCGATCCGATTGCCAATATGGATCTGATTGCCAATATGCAGCCCAACAGCTTAGGGAGCAGCATCCGACTGGTAAGTCTGTTGTGGGGGGAGGGGAGGGAATGGGTTGGAGGGCGGACAGATTGAGGCTCCTGTGGTGAGGGAGTGGGGCTGGGGCAAGCCCTGCCCAGCTGGGGCAGAGTGCAGGAGGGAGCCGTAGAGGAAGAGTATCATAGTTTCATAGTAGCTAGGGTCAGGAGGGACCTGAACAGATCATCTAGCCTGACCCCCTGCCACAGGCAGGAATTCATGCTGGATTCACAAGACCCTAGACAGGTGATCATCTAACCTCCTCTTGAATTTGCCCAAGGTAGAGGCGAGGACCATCTTCCTGGGAAGCTAGCTCCAGATTTTGGCCACCCTAACTGTAAAAAATTGCTTTCTGTTTCAGTGGAGATGAGCTGGAGGCTGATATAAAAAGAAAGAAAGCTGCCAGAGGAACAGTTGAGGTACTTCAGAATCTGGCTTTACCTAGCAAACATCCATGCAGGGAGTGTGCAATAGTGAAGATGAAACTCGCAGTCCCCAATCTCTATCAGGATTTCCACAATAAAACGTATTAGAATTCTGACTCTTTGAGGGAGGGTGTTTAAGAATGTAATTTTACCTGAAGTTGTGCAAATATCTTGGGCCGGAGTGATGAGAGTGAAGACAATAGCTGAGCTGTCTCCGGAGGCAAGGACTCCTCAGTCTGACTGGGTTCCACTTTGGTGATGACGGATTCTCCTGGTGAGCTCCCTGTAGCAGGAGAACAAACAGGTACAACAAATATTCTCTCTTTTGGTTTAAAGATTCCTTAAATAAATCTGATGTTCTAATGCTCAAATACATTACATCACAACACTGGAACACATATAGACTTACATTTAAATATATGTTTTTACTCTGCAAAGAATTTGAGACTAAAGGAATGAGAAAGGGTTAAATGAAGGGGGGAGGGGGAGAAGAGAAGTCAATCAGTAGCAAGATGACAGGCATATACATCAAGTCAGAGATAGTAAAATGAAGGAGGAGAAAAGCAACTGCTCTATACCATGCCTGTTGAATTCTAGGCAATGTAAAAAGTAAAAGAATTACTGTCAAAGCAAAAAGCAAACTGTCTTAATGCATACACACCCTAAAGGAACAGACATTAGGAGAAAAGTGGTATAAAAAGAACAAAAACAAAATGTACTATCCTTTGTAGTTTTCTGCAGTGCAGTTTCTACCTGCTCTGTGGAACTGGGATAACATCAGTACAGGTTTACTACTATGCCAACTTGAATTTGAAAGAAATCCCTTTTATCCATAAGCCTTCCTTTGCAGGTTATTGTATAGTATTTCCATATGGGAAGACATATTCTGGGGAAGTTTTATTGCCTCCATCTCCCCAAGCACTATTGTGAAAAAGCAAAACCAAAACAAAGACTTTATTATGACTGCTTCCCAAAAAAGTATCTTCCACTGGATGATCATATTTCCACTGTATAAGACCCAAAACAATTTTAATATATTTAATGACATTAAATTTATAGAGGCGTACAATTTAATCCCCAAAAATCAGCAGCAGACACAATCAGCAAGAAAAGCACTCATCCAAAATCTGTAATTATGAGAATTAGCTTGGTAAGTAGAAATACTGGAAACTGAGTAGTCAGAAATCACAAAACTTCTTTCAGCAAATCACATAAGCTTTTCCACCAATGTTACTATGTAAGGAGAGACCCTTTTACATACCCCGAGTTCAGAACTGGCCACCTATAAGATACAGTTCCCATTTCTGTTTAAGTCCAATTACCTTGCTATCCTATAGCTGGTACACTACTGCTGTAGATCAGTGGTTTTCAACCTTTTTCATTTGCAGACCCCCCCAAAATTTTTGAACGGAGGTGCAGACCCCTTTGAATTGTAAGTGTGGATAATCACATACCTTTGATTGACATAGACATCTTTCGCAGATCCCTTAGACAGTTTCAGGGTTCCACACATGACAGGCTGAAAACCACCGCTCAAAATCTTTATAATACTATATAATGCATCTATGCACATGTCACTGTGTGAAGCTGATTATTACCTTATGCCCCACAGTATAAGAATGGTACACTGTATTTAATACAATGTCTATGTATAAAATGTATGCATACTAGATACAAGAACAGTTCATTGAACTGAACAACACATTGCGAAGTTCCAATGTTTTGCCTCCTACTTAAATTAGAGCAATCATTAGCTATCTGGCATATTGGTTAAATGCCTAGCATCTTTCAGCACCACTGTCTACTATGAACTATAAAACTGTATTCCATTGAATTGTCTAATAATAGGTGCCAGAAATGCTTAAGTGGAAGCAGCTATCAAAGGGCTGTTATAAGAAGCCTTGAAATTGACAGAAGCTAATCAAGGCTCATTTTCCAGGATAAATACATACTCTGGTTAAGTGTATAGCCTTTTAACAGTTTCTGAAACTTTTTGCTCAAATACAGAACACTACTTCACAACGGAGTTGAAAGAACCTCTAGACTTACAAAGCTACAATGCAACATTGATTCTATGCTTTGGAGAGGACAAGCAAAGGGAGCCATACCATGAAGAACCCAAATGTAAAAGAATAGAGTATCTCTAACAGAGAAACAAACCAGCATTTCCTCCGCTGACACTTCTCCTTTGCAAGATAAGATTTTTCCACACTTGGGACAAACTGAAACCCCCCCACCGATACGAAAAGCAGTTTACTCGGGCATCAGTTGCTCTTTTCCACTTGCCATCATTTCAAATGCATGAAAGTGACTTGGGTATCCTCTCTTTTTACTTATTTTTTAAGTTAAATTATATACACCTATATTTGCTGTATCATAATCTATTTCTGCAAAAATTAATACAATGTTATAAATACCACAGACTCATTTGAGCAGGATTAAGATGACAAAACAGGCTGGAATGAAAAGTGTTAACTGTTAGACAACTGAGGCATCTAGTTAAGTTGTATAGACACCTGGGTAAACCCACATCTCTGAAACAGCATCTTGCTTCATGAGTTTGTGCTAGGGAGCCATTTGTGGGCTTTGAATAAAACGAGATTTGATCTTTCCACATTACTTCCTACCTTCAGGAACTAAATACCCTAGGACCACCCACTGATGACCTGCTCCTAAAAGCTTCTAAAGGCACAAACACCATGGGCCCAACTATAAAAACTAGTCACTAAGAAGCATGTGTATAAAGATAAACAGAAGTGATATGAAACTGATGCTTTCTAGGTTCCCTATGCTCTAAAATAAGCCTTCCTTAGAAGAGAAAAGCTATTCAAATTATTAAATCTAAAACTTGATCTCCTGTATTTTGACAGTTGTCCATCCTGAAATTCTTACCTTAAGAGTTCCAAGCGTAGGGGATGTTTTTCAGTTCAAATTGGTCCATTGCAACAGCAGCTAAAATAAAAATTAAAAACAAAAAACAAAGGCCTAACTTAGTGTGCAACTGGTTGTAAATGCACTGGTGTACACAACCTCTCACCATGAACTACGTTCACCAGGTCATTTATGAAAAATAACACATCACACATTAAGCCAAACTTTTGTTTTTGTACCTTTACTGCTACAATATCAAGAAGGATTAGATTAGGTTATAGGAAGAATCAAACCCATCAGGAATTCTTCAGGCAAGAACTGCAATGCAGGATAACTGTCAATACAGGTAAATCTTTAAGAATAATAACCTTGACAGTATTCCTTTAATAATCTAGAGAATCCTGTATCAAACACCTCTTGTAAGGTACTACAATGCCACATCCCAAAGACATAATGGAACACTGATATTAACTAAATTACAGATGCTTAGAGTCATTTTAACACACTGAAAATGATCATATATACAAGAGAAGGGAAAGAATAGGGAAGAGCCTTCTTTTGTGCCACAATGTTCTACTTTCAGGGTTAAACAGATTTAAAAATATGGAAACAGTCAATGGTCTAGATACAAGCCTTATCAGCAGGGATCTGGGTTTTCTGTTTCAGACAGAAAAACGAAGAAAAACACAGATTTCTCATTTTAATGAAGAAACACGTGGATTTTGCACTTTTGCAAAGAGTTCTCTGCAGACTGGCAGAGTTCCAGTGGGAGGAGGGTGGTCAGGCAGGGGGCACCATGTGCATGGACATTAGGCCTGTACGCATAAGGAAGTATTCTATTAGGATTCGGATTCAGCCGATTTGGAGGACAGTGATTCGATTCAGAGATTTAGATCACTGTCTTGAATCGATTTGGCCGAATCAGGTTTGGAAGATTCAGTGCTGATTTGGAGAGATTCGGCAATTTGGACCGGCTGGGGAGAGGCAGGCACAGCTGTGTGGCTGCACGTTCTCCCATGGCTCCTCCACCTGTGCCTGCCTCTCCCTGTGCAGGGGTGACCCACAGGAGAAGCCCCCATGGCTGCCTAGCCTGGCCCCATCCTCCAGCCAGCTCCAGCCTAGTCCCCACACTATTTTTTTTTTTTAAAAAAAAAAGAAGCCCCACACTCACCGACTGCAGCAACGGTGGTTGGGGCCTCTGGGTGCTCGTGGCAGAGCCTCCCACACATAACTTAGGGTAGTGGGGGGCAGTGGGGATCACCCACCCAGCAGCTGCCCTGTGGTACAGATGCAGTGCGGTTTGGCAGGGTACCATGCACTGTGAGGGAGCTGGGGTCACTGGGGCTGAGCAGTGCCAGGCTCTGGCTGGCAAGTGGAGCTGCCCCAGCTTTGGGATAGCGCACAGTGCCCTGTCAAGCCCTACTGCACCCACACCACAAGGCAGTTGCCACATGGGCGCCAGGCGGAGTGGGGCGTGATCCCTGCTGCCCTGCACTGCATGGGGGGGTCTCTGCCATGACTGCCCAGAGACCCCAATTGCCATTGTTGCAGCCAGTGAGGGCAGGCTTTTGTTTGTTTATTTTTGTTTAAAGCTCTGCATGCACAGGCTCTGGCACTGGCAACTGGGGCCTCTGGGGGCTTGCAGCAGAGCATCCCCACACAGCATGGGGCAAGGGGGGGCAGCAGGGTTCACCCACATCATGTGGGTGCAATGCAGCTCAGCAGGGCGCCATGCGCTGTCTGGGAGCTGGGGCGGAGTGGTACCAGGCTCCAGGTGATTGCTAGAGCCACCTCAGCTCCCAGACACAGCACAACACCCTGCTGAGCCATGCTGCACCCCTGTGATGCGACAGCTGCCGTGAGGGTGCCAAGTGGGGGATGCTATCCCCACTGCCCCCCACTGCATGGTGGGGCTCTGCCACAAGCCCTTAGAGGCCTTGATTGCCGCCACTACAGCCAGTGAGTATGGGGCTTTTTTTTTCCCCCCCAAGTGCCGGGAGGCTGGGGCTGGATGGAGGATGGGGCCAGGTAAGGCAGCCAGGGGGGCTTCTCCTATGGCTTCTCTGGCTGTGCCTGCCTCTGCCCTGGTGGAGGGGGCCATGGGGGCTTATGCCCTGCTGCCACTTGCCCAGCCGGTGTAGAGTGCTGTGTGTGATGCAGGTGCGGCTCACTTCAGGCAGCAGCAGGGCACAGACCCTGCTCCCAGTGCTGCTGCACCTGCATTAGCACTGGGTGCAGGGTCTCTGCCCTGCTGCCACCTGACGTGGGGGGTGCGGGATGCAGGTGTGGCAGTGCTGGGAGCAAGGGCTATGCCCTGCTACCACTTGCCCCCTTTCACCTGGAGTGAACCGTGCCTACATCCCACCCTCCTGCCCTGGCTGGGCAAGCGGCAGAGCCCCTGCTCCCAGCGCTGCCACACCGCATCCTGTGCCCCCTTGCTCCCCTCCCCAAGTA
>NW_017728949.1:3784390-3857521 GCF_001723895.1 Crocodylus porosus | reverse complement strand
GAGAGGGGAAGGGAGAAGAGAGGATTGAGGCCCCCATTGAGAGAGAGGGAGGGAGTTGGGCAGGGCTGGGGCTGGGACTGTTACCTAACTAGGCAGTGCATGGGGCTTGGGGCTGGAATGGATGGCCAAACGGCCCCAGTGAGGAGCGGGACAGGGATATGGGTGGCTCGTCCAGAGGGTGGGGGGGCCAGCTCCCCACTGCAGTGTGCAAAGTGTGCACTCCTGAGGGGGCAGGGGGGACCTGTATGTGGAGCAGGGGCTCCCCCTCTGCAGCCCAGCAGGTGGGACCAGGTACAGAAGGGCAAAGTGGGGCCAGGCGGGGAAGCTCCTTACCACTGCAAGCCCTGAATCACCCAGCCAAGGCATCCCCTGAGCACCTAGCAGCAGTAGTGCAGGCTTGTGCCCCTTGCTGCTGCTGGGCAAGCAGGGAATACATTGCACAGGGCTTGCAACAGCAAGGAGCTTCCTTGCCCAGCCCCACCCTGTCCTGCCATGACGGGTCCTGCCTGCAGAGGCAAGAAGGCCCTGGGGGAGGGTAGCAGGCAGCCTGCCCCAACCCCCTGAACAGATCTAGGGGGCACGGATCCCTCTGCCTCCCCACCCAAGCCCACAGCAGAAAGCACACCACTGCCCCGCCATGGGTTCCACTCCGGCCATGCCACCCACAGGGGGAGGGGAAGCCAGGCTCTGTGCTCTGCTCCACTGCAGGAGTGACCTCCCACTAGCAGACGCTGGGGCTCGGGTGCTGTGGACCTGGGTTCCTGGCCCCGTAGCCCTAGCAGCTGGAGGCCCCTCTCCAGCAGGGCTGGTGGGGTGGGGAGCAGAGGGCTGTGGGTGGGTGGTAAGAGGCACCAGCAGGGCCAGGGCCTGTTGGGGGGTGGGGAGGGAAGAGTGAGAGGTCTGGCCTGCAGTCTGTCAGTTAAGGGGCAGGGGGAGCTCTGGTTTTCCATGATAAAAAACCCAAAATCAAATACCAAAATGTAGAGGTATTTAGAATTTATTTTATTATAGTGACTGAGGCACTGGTAGGCTTCCAAACTGCTTTAAAATTGTAAATATATCAATGAAACATTGTATTCAATTGATACCTATCTATCTATCGTGGCGTTTCATTTTAATTGCAGATTTTTACGTTTTCATCAGATAATTTGCATTTTCATCAGAGAATCTGCCATTTTAATTGGAGAAAAACAGGATCTCTGCTCATCAAATAATCTGATCTAAAGCAATAATAGTCACCCACTTAAGGCAAAAGCATTATGTGCAATGAGCATCTCTCAACAGCTAATCTTGCGATATGACTCCATTCTGACAGAATGAACTCCTTCAGTAATCACATTGTGGCTTTTCTTCATTGCTCTGTTAATGGCACAGTAACTGCTGTGAAGAGATACTGCCTTCACAACGTGCTTTAACTAAGAGAGAGGTTACTTGACAAAAGTATTACTTAACAAAAAATGCATCTTGCTGAACTGATGTCGGCTAAAAATCTGTGTTTTATTATAATTACGACTAGGAAAAATTAAATTGCATTCCAGTGACAGAATCAGAGTCTTAAAGATTTGCATGTGAAATCAATATGCCACCAACTTCACTTGGTCCTGAGTCAGCAAGGTGCCCAGGTGTAGTTCTAAAGCCCGTGAGAGCTCACATATTTAAAGGGTCTCAGCAAACTGAACCCTATTGAGATCATCATACCCTGTCACAAACATCACTCCATGGAGCACGTTTCATGATTCTATATCCAGACATTATTAGTGTTTTCTGTGAATCAAAACTGAAGTAGCTCTTTAATATGCTCACACTACTATATTCATAGAAACCCAAATCTTGACATGTTAAAGGCTGTCTAGAAGGCAAAGTGTATGGTTTTAATGACTGCTACTTGCTATATTGGGAACTTCAAACACATTTCTCATGTGTAGTGAAGGGGGACAGGGGAAGGGGTGGGGGGGGAAATTCCTCTCCAATAGTCACTTCTTGCCATCATTTTTCCTTTAATGACTAAGTATGCTAAGCTCTCTGGCAGGAAGTTTTACTTTGTGACACCCCTGAAACAAAAATTGAAGACAACCAAGATATGATATGCTCCTACCCTCTGCAGGTGGTGATGCAAATGTAACAGTTACTGTCTCGGTGAGTACATTCCCACTGTCCGTGGTCCACTGCAGCTGAAAGGAGAAGAAAAAAAAAAGTCAGTCGTCTAAAATGGGAAAAGCACCCGCATATTCTCTATGATACTGCAAAGGTTCAAACCATAATGAAAACTAACAGCCAAAATATTACCTTCTTATTTCCTTATACTGTGTATTTTCTGAAGTCTTGGGTAATTTTTCAGATTCTTAAAGATAAAGTGCCATGTTTCAAAAGGATTTAAAACACTCTGTAACTGGTAGGTTAAACTGCCACAGGTTGTGGGTAGACTTTAAAACTGAAAATTAAACATATAAAAACAAATGATCTGAAAATAAGGTTTTTTTTAGTTACAGGGTAGGACTTGAATTCAAGATTCTGTTTGCATCTTGCAAAAGCAGAAAATATCACAAATGCCTATAAAAGAATAAAATAATTCTTCAGTGTGTCCTGTTTACGTATTTATGTCATTGTAGGAGAAACAGAGCCACGAATTCAGGTCTGGGCAAGTTAGAACAAAAAAAGAAAAAAAACCCTTAAAATTTACTTATAAAAATGTATTAATAAATTGAGCTTTGAAATGTAATTAAACATTTTTATTTATAAGAAACCCTAATACATCAACTGACTTCTAAATAGTGTAATTGAAGTTCTGTTACAGCAGTAACATACAAATCAGGGGTTGTTAAAAACCTCATTTAAGCCCTGCACACAACTTTCTGGGTTCAGAGTCGCATACTGCTTTCTCATTCAATTACTGCAATCTCCTTTCTCATCTCCTTGTCTCACTTCCTTTGCACTCATCCCAAATGCAACAGCCAGTATTTTCATCCTTCCTCACCACCTACACTAAGTCATCCCGCTCTTCAAACACCTTTACAAATAGATTTACTGGCTCCCCAAATCAAACTATCTGTTATAACATTTAATTTCATTCCCTTCACTCCATTGATGCAAGTCCCTTTCTTCCCTCATGCCTTCTTCCAAGCCATCCAATATGCATCAGACCTCTTATTCCCCAATACATGCAACTGTATTCAGATCTTGGCTGAAATCTTCCTCCTCTCATGAAGCATAAAAATAACCCACATCAACATAACATTCTCTCTCACCTCCCATTTTCTGTCTCTCGCGCACACACGCTTTCTGTCTCTCATGTATTGCTGCCGTCTCACTGTCCTGATATATCCTGTCTAGTCCACCTAGGCTGCTGACAGACATGGCAAAAAACCCCAAACAAATGCACTTTACTGGAAGAAGCACTGCATTAGTTTGACCCTTGTAGGAAACAAATTAGAAAGGCTAAGGTGGCGACTGAATTAAAATGAGCAACAGGAATCAAGGACAACAAGAAGTCCTTCTTTAGGTATGTAAGGAACTGAAATGGGAGTGTGGGGCCATTGCTCAACAATTCAGGACAGCTGGTTACCAGCACTCAGGAGAAAACTGAACTCCTGAATGACTACTTTGCTTTGGTCTTTCACCAAGCTAAGGGGAAAATCATACCAGATAGGGAACAGAATGAGGTCAGGAATGACTGCCTTCCTACTACTGCCGTAGAAGTGATGTGTGATCAATTAAAGAAATTAGACATATAAGTCAGCAGGACTGGATGAACTTCATCTGAGAGTGCTGAAGGAGCTGGCCAAAATCATCGTGGAACCCCTGGCAAACCTCTTCCAAAAACTCATGGCACTCCAGAGAGGTCCCTAAAGACTCCAAAGAGGACCAATGTTGTGCTCATCCTTCAAGAAGGGGAGGAGGAAGGACCTAGGTAACTATAGGCCAATTAACCTAACTTCTATCCCAGGGAAAATCCCGGAAAAATTCATTAGGGAATCTATGTGCGATAGGCTTGCAGAAGGTAGGATTCTGAATGATAGCTGGGATGGCTTCACTGACGGCGGGTCTTGTCTTACCAACCTCACCTCCTTTTATGATCAGATAACTTGCCACCCAGATAAGAGCGTTACATGGGTATCAAGCTGGCTGTGGGGTAGGACCCAGAGAGTCCTAATGAACGGATCTGTGTCATCCTGGCAAGAAGTGGCCAGAGGTGTCCCATGGGAGTTGGTGCTTGGTCCAGTACTTTTCAACGTCTTTATCAGTGATTGGGATGTGGGGGTGAAGAGCTCACTGGGCAAGCTCGCAGACAACACCAAGTTATGGGGAAATGTGGTCACACTTGAAGATAGGCTACAGATACAGGTGGATCTAGACAGGCTAGCAAGTTGGGCAGACTGGAACCAGATGAAGTTCAATGTTGAGAAATGCAAAGTGCTCCACCTGGGGAGGAACAACCCCCTAAACACCTACTGGCTTGGTGGTGCCAAACTGACCAGCACCACGAATGAAAGGGACCCGGGGGTAATAATATGAACATGAGCCAGCAGTGCGACACTGTAGCTGGCAGGGCAAATAACACTCTAGCATGCATCAATCGATGCATCTCCAGCAAAACCAAGGAAGCGATTCTTCCACTCTACTCAGCATTGGTGAGACCACAGCTGGAGCACTACTTCCAGTTCTAGGCACTACCACATCCTTGTTAAAGTGCAAAGCTTGAGAGAGTCCAGAGAAGGGTCACGTATGATCAGAGACTTGCATGGCAAGCCATATGAGGAAAGGTTTCATAGATTTCATAGACATTAGGGCTGGAAGGGACCTTGGAAGATCATCGAGTCCAGCTCCCCGCCCAAAGGGAAGGAAGTCAGTTGGGGTTATAGGATCCCAGCAAGATATGCATCCAATTTGCTCTTGAAGGTGTTCAATGTAGGTGCTTGAACCACCTCTGATGGCAGGCTGTTCCAGACCTTGGGGACTTGGACAGTAAAGAAATTCTTCCTTATGTCCAGCCTGAAATGGTCTTGCAGTACTTTAGAACTGTTTGACCTCGTCATCCCTTGGGGCACTCTGGTGAACAAACGTTGCCCCAGATACTGGTGTTCACCCGATAAACTTACAGGTGGCCATCAGATCACCCCTGAGCCTGTGCTTTTCTAGGCTGAAGAGCCCCATGGACCTGGGACTCTTCAGCCTGCAAAAGAGAAGACTGAGAGGGGACTTGGTAGCAGCTTAATGTTATATCAGGGGAATACATCAAGGGCTTGTTGAACAACTGTTCACAAGGGCACCCTTGGGAAAAACCAGGAAGAATGGCCACAAACTCCTGGAAGATTATTTCAGGCGCAACATTAGGAAAACCTTTACAGTTAGAGTGTCTAGATTGTGGAATAAGCTCCCTCCAGAGGTGGTGCAATCACATCTTCAAGGGGAGACTGGACGGTCACTTTGCTGGGGTCAGTTGACACCAGCTAATCTTTCCTGACTGGCGCAGGGGGTTGGACCTGATGATCTTCCGAGGTCCCTTCCAGCCTTACAGTCTATGAATCTATGACGCAGCTCCACAGCATCTATATGAATCATGCACTTTGGTGAGGGGGGTTTGGTGCTTTTACCTAAAGCTGATTCAATCAGCTATTAGATAAAAGCATCAAAAAAGTCCCACTGAAGCACCCGATGTATACAGATGTTGGGCAAGCTGGTTCAAACTAACATGATGCCTCTTCTGGCCATGATGTTAGGCTCAGCACAGGGGCACATGAAGCTTAAAGGAGAGTGCTATTTTGGGGGGCGTTTTATATCTGTAATAGCCTTAATGTTAACCACCAGACTAGGTACTGAAGATGCATCTATTCATTATGACCAGAAGTGCTGTGAAGCTGGGGGATATACCCTGGTTATCATGGCAACATATATTAAGCAATACAAAATCTTCACCATACTACATTCTGGCAGAAATGGGTTTACATCCTTGGAATTTCTTCATAGCCAATACATACTTTGCCTTTCAAACTAGAGAAATTACTGTCATTGTCTGTTCTAAATGACCCCACAGAAAATTAATGGACAATATACGTTACAGTTACTGCACAATTTTAAATATTTATTTTGTATTCAGTTTTAGGTATGCTAAGTAAATAGTACTTAGCACTACTATAGTCCTTTACCTGTTCGAAACACTACATAGGCATTAACTACCTCACATGAAGTAGGAAGGTATATTTCATCCATCTTTTCCAGAGGAAAAGCAAGAAATGACTTCAAGGCACTCAAGATGACAGGGCAAGAATTACAACCTCCCAATGATCATTCTTCTAGAAGACACCGCCTTCATTTCATGACTTCATTATATGAGACTACTGCACAAACTATCAACTGATGAGATAAATACAGCTATCAAAGGCCTAAAGACCCTTACTCAGATATTATTTATTACTTCCCAGGCCAAGTGTCCTTTGAAAATGTTATCATCAGGAATACAAGTCAGCAGAAACATTTACTTGAATCCTGAAATCCTTCAACCAAAGTTAAAAAAAAAAAGAAAAAAGAGGGATGGATAGAAGTGAGTATAGCACCAATAGTACCGTTGCTGGGATGCTTTCAGAGTTATACACCATCTCCCCATTTCTCAGGGACTTCTGCACCTCATGGATGTGGTTCTTGATGTCATTCACAGTGGGGAAAAAAGACAGGTTATGCCTCTCTGGCACTTCATCCGGTTTGAAAAGCTCTCGTTCCACATATTTTCTGTCATGTGTTAGAAAATGGAGGATGGCAAGGGGAAGCAGTTAAAAATATATTTGCATATTAGCAGATTTTACTTCCCCACACCCTCCCAACAGTCTTCTCCTCTTTCCACAAATAAGATCCAAACAAGAAGTTGCAGTATTTTCTCAGCTACAGGACAAGGTTTTTTCCCCATTCAATATGGATGGGAGTGGAAAACCTCATCTTGGATTTGATATACTGGCCTGAGGTTCACAGCTGCTGCAGCTCTGGCTATAGCCCCAACCTGGACCCAGGGGCAGAGCTGGAGCTCCTGCTGTCATAGCTGCATGACTAGGGCTAGAGCAGCTGCCTGCCCAGACCAGAAGCCACTGTGTGCTGTGTGCCTGGAGCCAGAACCAGAGCCAGAACTGTTGCACAGAGTAAGCAGCAGGGGCCAGAATGCCGTAGGGGTCAGGCTTCCTCTCCCCTTCATCATTTGCCACTCCACTGCCTGCATCCTCCTCCTCCTGCTAAAGCAGGGGGTGTAAATTTAAGGGGTAAATTTAAGACCTCCCTCCAATAATTTATTAAATTCTATATATAGAAAAATAACACATTTATAAGTTTTGTATGTAAAGAATCTAACTTTTGGAGGGCAGGGGTCATCTTAAATTCAAAGTTGTCTTTGATTTAGGTAAATATGGTAATATAGTCCACAGCATAACTCCCTTTGCATCTAATCTCATGACCTAAAATTTTTAGAGAGCTATTTTAGCAAAACTTGGGAGTTTCAACACTTGGAAGACCAGCCTTAAGCAATGATATATAATGAGGCAAGAGAAGACAACACACCTGATATTAACATGTAAGAGTAAAGGTTCAGTTAAAACAAATGCTAATATTATTTGTGGAGAAAAAAAAAGTCAGCCTTGCCCTACTGCTGCAAGGCAAATTAATGCAATGGTTGATACAGCACTATAGAAACAAGCTAACTGACTTAGAGCAGATTATGCTATACCTTAGTTGTTTTCTCACAGCATACACTTGTTCTATTCCCTGAGATACCAGTTCTCGGATTTTATCTGCTACTTGTGGATGAAGTCGAGAGGGCAAAGTGCAGTTCTCATCTCTCAGTCCATCTTCCTCTTCCTCAGGAGAGGATATGGGGAAATGGGAGGGTGAAAGAGGAAGGCAGGAGGGCTCCATTTCATGGTACTGGTGCGCTTGCTGCGTGGGTAACTGTACATACCACCTGACAAGAGAGAGAGAGTTTCCAGGTCCAGTTCCCAAGTAGAGACAGCAAAACAAGACTATTTAAATTCTTTTCCAGGTTTTGGAACAAAATCTAGTGACTGAGGCTCTCATCATTAAAGCCACCAACAGGATTTGAGGTATGTGCACCTATACCTCTACCATGTCTGAAACACCCTCACCCCAGTAGCATTAATTGTGGGCACTGATGCCGCACTTTCCAGATAGCTGATTTCCATAGCTGTTAAGATTTCAAAAGGTTACAGAGAGAATGGTAGAGCTGCACACCACAGCTCAGTGGCAAGGGGCATGCCAAACTGCACCCATTACTGCCTTTTTATCATGATTTTTGCATTAATCCCACAACATAACACCTTCTGCACTAAACAAGACTATTGGAAGCATCTTTCTGCTTTTTACAATAAAAATTTTAATCGTCTTGTGGGAAGAGGAAAAAACCCCCCCACACAAGCAACAAATTTGTTTATCATCAATTTGTCAAGATAATTAAACAGATGGAAATTTCACCTGAGAACCCCTCCTGCATCCATCAAATTCTTCTTCAGCATGTTGAATGCTTTCTCTTGCTCCACTCGTATGATTTTCTTGTCAATTTTGGGGTCAGTAGGAACTCTGTACTCGGGAAACTTTTGAACCTTTTTAATATAGATTCTTCCGGGGAATAAAACAGACCAGAAAACACCTGATTTCATTATACTTTTCTTCAGGAGGAGAGAGAAACACCAGCTATTTTGTTTCAGATTACAAAATTTATTGCAGAGAAGCTCTAGAGAAACCCCAGAAGTACACACAAAGGTTTGTTTGCAAGATAATAGGTGAACTGGAAGACTGCAGAACGAAAGCACAGAAAATTAATATCAAAAAGTTCACACAGAAGGAGGAAGAGGAGGATGGAGACTGGCAGATGTTGTTGGCATTAAATAAGAAGAAGTGCTTTGGTAAATTTGGATTCCATATGTAGTTTAGATAGATTTCTCCAATAAATCTGGGTCACTGCCATACTGCATTCTATCCCATCATTTTGATCAATTATTGGCTGCAAATCAGTCTGCATAGCTTCTGGATATATCAGTCTCCACAGGGTAATATAAAACACTATAAATTCATATGAAACTTTCATTTAAAAAAATTGCACACTTGCCATCAATTAATAACCCTAGTAACTTAGGAGGTTCCCCCCCCCATTCACCTAAAGTTCCCCATCCCCCAACTTCACAATAAACAATTTGACACTATGATCTATTGTCAAAGTTGATTTGAAAAAAATATATTCTTCCAAATTACTAGAGGCAAAACCAAACAGGTCAACCAAAATCTATAAGGCTTTTTTGCCCCTTTTAGAAAACTGAAATAACTGTTACCCAGCTTACACACTGCCAAAATGAAGACCAGAATAAATGCCAATAGCATTGTTATAAACTCCATGTATAATGATTTAAGAGCCTGTAAGGCAGGGGTGAACAAAATGGAGGATCCAGCCGGCAGCCAGACTTCATTTCCCAGCAGTCCCTGCCTGCATTGCTGTGGGTTTCCATGGAGACCCCACAAGCAGCAGAGTGGTCACAGTGTGGGGCCAGGGTTTCCATGGAGACTAGCCCCAGCAGGTCTGGCAGTGAGCATGGCTGGAGGGGCCTGGTCTGGTCTGGACTTATAAGGTATACTGGAATTCCTAGCAAGCGGGACCCAGAATAGAAGATTTAAGAAACTCATCGATTTTAACAACATCCACTCAGAAAATTATTCATCCTTCTTCTGAACATATATTTAACATAGACTGGTACTAACATCAGACTGGTATGTTAGGGTATCTTGTCATATTTTAGGCTTTAAAGTTGCACCTGTTTATACAGTGCTGAAACACAGTATTGTTTAAAGTTTCCTTTGTATCTAGCCTATAAAGTTCTGTATAGCCTCATGGTTCTAATCTGAACTTTTAATTTTGCTGGTGCTGGCAATATCAGCTGGCCGTGTTTCTTGCAAACAGCTTATGGCCTTAAGTTTGCTCGCATGATGTCTCTTTCCTTTTGCTATCACTGTGAGAAGTTTTTTTCTAACACAACATAGTAATAGTTTTGTTACTAGCTCAGATTAACTGAACTTGGCACTAACCAGCTGAATCAGAGGGATGAAATGATTGGATATGTTAATGAAGGTAATAAAGGAGACCAATGGACAATGCTTAAAATACACTGGAAAAAGGCCAAATTAAGAGGTGTGCTCGTAATGGGTCTGTTGAACAAAGGAACATGCTGACAGGACAAAATATGAACAATATGCTGACTGCAGAGAGACCAATCTGAAAGTAAGGAGTCAAAGGAGTCAAGTTTAAAGAAAAGCATAAAAGGGGGGAGCAAGAAAGTTAAGCACATCATCGCTGTTATCAGCATTTGCATTATGAATCCAACTTTCAACACCTGTCTGGATTGTCCCAGCCAACAACACACCCTTTGCTTCAGGAACTGAGTGGCCATCTTTTCTTTGAAGCAAAGTAACATCTGGGATTGAGTGAGATCACTGTACTAAGTGTTTTTTCTCTCTCTGAATATAGAAACTGCTAAGATAATACAGGCATACCTTGTTTTATTGCGCTTCGCAGATATTGCGTTTTTTTTACAAATTGAAGGTTTGTGGCAACCCTGCGTCGAGCAAGTCTATCAGCGCCATTTTTCCAACAGCGTTTGCTCACTTTGCAATATCTCCGAGGTATGCCTGTACTTGTTTTACTAATAAAGTTAGACTTTGATTGTAGGACACTTGAGTTGCCCGTGTTCATATTTCATGTTCCATTTAAGGGTTAATTGTGCTTTAATGATCCCTAAGCACTATCTGGTGGACAATGGCGTGAACTGGTACCAGGACCAAGACAAATGTCATTCTAATAGCGTACAGTTATCTGTCATATTTCTTGAGAAACAAGCTCGTGTAGCACTGGCAGCTTCTTCAGGCAACAGCCTCGGTTGGGATTTTTTTCAATTTTGTTGCTAATGCTTACCGTGCTGGACAAGTGGCTTTGTACAGATGGCCTGATGAATTTTCCCGCTCACCAGCTTTTCTGGGCTGGAAACCTTTCCTCCTTGGCCCATACTGGCACTCCATCACAATGGCTCTGCTTCCTGTGGATAGAAATTAACTGGCTCAACAATAAATTCAAGCGTCCAACAGTTCCATAAACCCTATTAAAAAAATTCTGAAGGAAAAAAATCTGAAACACTTTATTTAAATTATTTCCACATACTTTGAGCACTAGCGTGTTCAGGGTAGTAAATACCCAAGTTACAGAGTACCAGCATTTCTGAAAATGAAACTTGGCACTTACTGTACATTGTTCATAGCATTTTGCAAAATAATTATTCCTCAGAGTACTTCTATCAGGTGGGAAACTAAAATATTGCAACAACCATTTTACAGGGAGGCTAAAGGCCAGATTTTGACACCTTTACTCCTATTAGCATCTTTACTGTACATAATGATTCATTTTCTGAGCTAGTCACAGAATAAGATGCTGATAAGCATGAATAAGGGTAGGATCTTCCCTGAATTATAGGATCTGCCCTAAATTACACAGCAAATCGATTGTAAGAAAAAAAAATATCTGAACCTGATGTTCCTGGCCTCCCGTTCAAAGTTCTGTTCTTTTGACCACATTTGATCAATCCCTCACGTTAACCAATGTGACATAAATACAGAACCCCAAAAAGCATTACAAAACAGTACTTAATTTAGCTGTAAACTTCACTGATATAACCTCATTCTTTTATTCAGACATCTGATCAAGTGGAGTGAAATGCTGGTTACAGTTTGGCAGAACATAGCTAAGAAGGGAAATTATTTATCGTGAACACTTAAGTTTGATCCCTAGCACTTCTTTTCCCACAATCAAACTACCCTTGAACTCTTTTTTTATATGCCACTTCCTAGCTTGTGAAACAGCTACTGTTGAGACAAATGGTTCTACATGAATGGTAATCCCCTGTACAAGCATGTACCATTTAAAATAAAAAATGCACAGAAAACTAATTCAGAAACAGTTTAATGTACTTTGGTTCAATGAACCAAACCCTCAGAAAACAAGTTTTGGCTCATGTAACTTATGAGGAATAATTGTATCAAACTAGTCCCTGTTTACAGGCATTGCAAAAAATTGGCAGGACCTCAATTTTACAAAGGTATAGCATGTCTGAAATCTTAGTAAAGTCAGGATCTGGATGATCAGAACATCCTATTTTACAATATATGAAGCGAGCTACCTTTCTGAAGGCTACCTGCTTCAATAGAAGGAGAGGCAAAAAAGGTAACACAAAAACTCTACTTATGTAGAGGTTACAAGCTATTGAAGAATGGTACTTCAAGCGGGAACAGCTAGGGATCTCTGGAAGCCTGAAACTGTACCTCAGTAAAGCATTGGCAAGTTGTAACTCGGGAGTAGTGTCACTGACCTTCAGTTATTTAGGAATTTCAGATAACTAGAATTCAGTAAATCAGCCACTCTTGGTAACTGGCAGCCTCTGCTCTAAAGATTTTAATAGTGGGAATGTTGTGGGCTAGAACTAAAATGTGTTAGTAGAGTAGTATGTAGGACAGGGGTGGGCAAAATGCAGCCTCAGGGCAAGATGTGGCCTGCCAGGCCATTCTGTCTGGCCCACGGGGCCCCTAACAAATTTAGAAAAATAATATTAATCTGCCCTGGGCTGACGGTCATGCAGCCCTCGATGGCTTGCAGGAACTCAGTAAGCGTCCCTCTGCCCAAAATAATTGCCTGCCCCTGATGTAAGACATTACACAATCCCTCCTTGCTCTAAGTCTGACCAGGAAAGCATTATAATATTAGGGATGCGCGAAGCTTCAGTCTCTGATTCAAACTGGAGTAGATATGGCCAGATTCAGTGGCTGAATCTCTGAATCAAAATCAGGAGACTCATTAATCTCTCCAAATCGAATCAGAAGCTTCCAAATTGATTCAGAGAGATTTGAAGATTTGGCCATAGACACAGCTTTATGATTTTTTTTTATGTACCTCAAGGTACCAGGCGCAGCTCATGAATGCTGAGCTGGTGGGGCAGATGGAGTGTCACAGGGAGCACAGGGAGGTCCCCCACATGCTTGGTGGCACTTCTGGGTCCACCGCCAAGCGCGATGGGGACTGCCCTGCCCCCCAGCTTGGTGACTGGTGCCTCCTGGGTCTGGGGGAATACCTGCCAATTGCTGGGCCAGAGTGCCGCAGGGGAGGAGGGGATTCCCCCGCGCACTGGGTGGTGGACCTAGAAGTGGACTGGAAGTTCACTTCCACATCCGCCGCTGAGTGCATGGGGGACACCACTGTGCTCCCGTGGGACGCTCCATCCACCCCACCATCTCAGTGTGCCTGGTACCTCAAGGTACATAGAAAAAATCATATAAAGCTGTGTCTATGGCCAAATCACTGATTCAGAGAATCAGCATCAAATCTTCAGATTCGGCCAAATCAAATCAGGACAGTGATCTGAATCATTTAATCAAATCACGGTAGCCCGAATCCAAATATGAATCGAATACTGCACGCTTTGCACACCCCTATTACATATATTCTGATTCAAAGCCATCTACATTTTTTTGAACAAAGAAACAAAGTGATGAATTTAGCATGTTCCACCTCTAACCTTCTCATTTTGGGGAGGGAAGGAATTGCTCATTAGAGTGATCTTGTAAGTACCCCAAAACATCTGGCACATCTCTTGGAAAAAAGGCTTGTTTTTCTGTATTTGTCCTTTCTAGTCTTGTTTCACTTTATAGTTGGAAGGCTTATATGCCATTCAAGTGACAATTTTTTCCAATTACTTCCAGTACAAACACAACCTGGACCCAATCAGACACAATAATCACATCAAGTTACAATTGAGGGTTGATTAGTATGATCACATCTAAATGCTCACTCATTATTCTATCATATAATACCTGCTCCATAAATTAAAAAGTATAAAATTACTAAAAAATATATTTAAGGGCTATTTAAAATATTTTACAGGTTCTTGCTGTCCAAGGTTTTCAGTAAGCTGTCGAAACTGCATGACTGCTGGAACTGCCTTCTGAGAACTGCAATGTCCAAGCAGAGCACACAAAGCCTTCTTTTTAAAAGTCTCATTTAAAAAAAAGACTCCTGCCCCAGTGCTTAGTTAATCTACTTCTAATAAAAAAAAAAGCAAGAGACTCAAACATTTACATTACAATATGAACCTGTGGTTCCAGGAACCCATATGCATCAAATTTGAGGCTCAACTCACTACGTCAACTTTTTCCATGTTTGTGACTTGACTTTACCAATACCTAGTAATATTCTGCCAGAATACTGAGATACAGTCTCAGGTGGGTTCTTTTTAATGGCCAAAAGGTTTACAGATGTTGAAACTTTGAAAACCAGTTATTAAAGAAATGTAATTACCTGCATTGACAAAAGGGATCCCATCATATGGGACATACTGAGATTTCCACATCAACCGTGTGGCAGGTTTGGCTGGGCTTGGAGACTGGCGTGTCCCCCACACACTTTGTGTTTGCTGCTTGTGTAGCGTTAGAACACTCTCTAATTCTGTCTCACTCACACAATAGCCACGGTACGAGTCCCCAATTTTCTGCATGGAAAGGAGGTGAAATAATAGGATTATTCACCAATCCGACTGCTATTCAGTATACAAAAAAAAAAAAAAAAAATGCAGTCAAGGATTCTGGGATGCAAGCAGGTGAAGGTACTATCTAAAATGTTTGGGTGGGTTTTTTATTGGCTTTTGTACTAGTTGATTAACAGCCATATTTGCCAAAGAATGAACACCTGCCTTTGTTGAGTTGATAACATCACCAGCCTGACACACTAGGTGAAGTACTGCAAATGTCTCAGCAGTGGTTAAAATTGCTACACTACTATCTGGCTATATAGGAAGTAAAAACTCCCATTTTCTGAAGGGTCTGGAGATCTCTGAAACCTTTTAAGCACATACTAAGTTTTGGGCAAATGAGAACAAGGCATGCAACAAAGACTGAACTTCCTACTAACCAGTGGTTATATAAGCACCAAGACAGAATCAAGTTAATTCTTTCAGCCTGGATTTCTCTCCAGTTCCTGTTTTTCTAGTATAATTAATACTTATTACTAGTCAATTAATACTGGAAAAGGTGTTTTTGGTGAGTTACTGGCTATATTATGAAGAAGAACACATTAAGCATTTTATTCCTTGAAGACTTCAGTCACAGCCAGCCAGTCACATAATCTTGTATCATATTATCATCATCATCATATCACCACAGCCATCAAACATAGGATTTGCAGAGCGACCCTAGCTGGCTGACCAGGCTATCAGTGGACTATTGGAAGCTGGAAGGGAGGGAGGGGGGTAAGGGGAAGAGGCCTACCACCAAATTCAGGCCCCTTGGACACCACTGGCCATGGCCATCACCAGTGCCTCTGGAATCTTCCCCCAGATCCACTGCCACCACCAGGCCCCTGCACCCAAGCACCTCATTGCCTCTGGACCCACTGCACTTGCACCCCTCGCTGCTGCTGGCGCCAGACTCACCACCAATGCTGTGGTGGCCCTGGCAGCTGTCTGGGTGCCCCATGTTGGATCCTGCCCACAAGAAGTCCTGCAGTCCAAGGCGCCAGGTGACACCCCTAAGGGAGTCAAACTGTTCAACCCCACTTCCCCCTGCCCCAATGGGCTCAGTACTAAAACTGCCTCACTCCCCACCTGTTGGGGGTTTTTTTTGTTTTCTGCAAAGTACAATAATTCAGAATGGGCCACAGGATCACTGTATAGTGCAGGAGCAGGCAAGGTCTGGCACACGGGTTGGATCCTGCCACTCAGGGCCAGGGCTTCCATGGAGGCTGGCCCCAGCAGCACTGGCAGGCAGCAGTGGTGCCAGCCTCTTCCTGGTGGGGGGGCTGTGCTGTGGGCTGGAACGGAATGGGGCAGGCTCAGCTGCCACTCCCTGTGCCTGGTGGGCAGAGGCAGTGGTACCACCGAAGGGGTGGCTACAGGGGGCTATAGCCCCCCCCACGTCTCCCCCTAGTGTTGCCCCTGCTCTGGAGACCAGCTGGGATCTTGCAGTGGTGACAGCTTGATTCAGAGCAAGGACAGAGCCACAATCTGTATCCTGCACGCTCTGGCCAGGGGTGTGCAGGCTGCAGATCATAGCTCTGGACCATGCCGTCTCTGCTACAAGATCCCAGCTGGGCTCTGGAGCAGTTCTGCACCCTGCCACACCTCCTACCAGCGCTGCTGGAGTCAGTCTCCACAGAAACCACAGCCTCGCGATATCACAGTGCGGCTGCTGCTGGGGTCTCCACAGAAACTGGCCCCAGCCACGTGGGCAGGGGCTGCTGGGAAATGGATTCTGGCTGCTTGCTTGTTCCACTATTTTGCCTACACCTGGTATAATGCTACACTCCACCTAGAGATCAAACTTTTGAAGAGAGGCGATCATTTGAGTCTATATCCCAAAAGACCTACCAATTAAAAAGAGATGAGAAAGCATCAGAAGAGAAAAGCAGGGAACAAGTGCTATCTAGCACAAAGTGAACAACAAGGGAATCTATCAGTTCTCTGCAAACTGTTCTGGAGCGGACACAAAAAGAAAGAAAAGGAATTTGTAGAGTCAAACTCAACCCCATAGACAGAACTGCACTGAAGACAACGGAGTTGTGCAAAACTACAACACAAGTTAGATTAGTCCAACAAACATACCACTAACATTTAGAGAGTGCTCATTCTTGCAAAGGAGGAATAAAATAGTCTTTATAATCTGTAGATCCTCATAAGCATAACACTGAGATCCTTGAAGCCAAGTTTGTACTAAAAATAGATTTGATATTTCCTGTGCGAAGAGGGAGGCAACTGAAGACAGACACAGATTCTGCTATAAATCTTTACTTATAATTTCTAAGCTTAAATTTAAGAAAATTTCTTTAAATCCATATGCATGGAGGACAGGAAGAGGAAGCAGGGTGGAGAAGATATGGGAGGCATAATAATTCACTGCTTTTTACAGCCCAAGATACCAAAAGGATATAATTTCTTCTTCCCTTCCCCTCCCCGCAATCTGCTCTATATAGGAAGTAAAAAACAGGAGTCCACAGCCTAAGAAATCACAGAAAACATTCACTTCTCTCTAGATATTCTAGGTATTTTAAAGCAAAATACAGCTAAAATATAAAAAAAATCAGTTGCATATAAAGAAAATTATATTGGAATGTTTCCTGCACCAAACACCTGATCAGGAAAATCATGTTTATACATAGACTGATTTTAAGGACAACATTTAAATAACGGGAATGTGATTTTTTAAAAAAAAATAATTTTTAAAATTTTGCTTGAGTTCATTCTTTTTAGATTTTTGTTTTGTTTTTAAAAAGCTACCTTATGTATTTTAGGTTCTATTATTTTGTACTGTATTAAGAAAAACATTTCCCATTGAATCTGGAAAACCTAGCCCATGCCAGCTATGTGCCTCAATCTCAAGCTGACCACAAAAAAAAAGTTATATGCATTTTCTGGTGATAGTTATTTTATTTAATAGATTTTATAGATGTTAGGGCTGGAAGGGACCTCGATGATGATCAAGTCCAGCCCCCTGCCCCAGGGTCAGGAAGTCAGCTAGGGTCAAAGGATCCTAGTAAGATAAGCATCCAAGTGTTAACGAGTAGATGCCTGCACCAGTCCTGAAGGGAGTCTATTCCAGGTCTTGGGGGCTTGGACTGTAAAGAAATTTTTTCTTATGTCCAGCCTAAAGTGGTCTTGGAGGAGTTTTTAACTGTTGGCCCTTGTTTTTCCTTGGGGTGCTCTGGTGAACAGATGTTCTCCCAGGTCCTGATGTACATGCCTTATGTACTTCTAAACAGCCAGGTCCCCCCTGAACCTAAGCTTTTCCAGACTGAAGAGTCCCATGGCTCTTAGCCTTTCTTCATAAGGCCTATTCTTTTGCTCTCTGATCATGTGCGTGGCTCTCCTCTGGACTCTCTCAAGTTTCTCAACATCCTTCTTGAATTGTGGAGCCCAGAATTGGATGGGGCCACTCCAGCTGTGGCCTCACCAAGGTCGAGTACAACGGGAGGATGACATCCTGTGATTTACTTGAGAAGCATCCATAGATGCAAGCCAGAGTTTTGTTGGCTTTACCAGCTGTGACATCACATTGGTGGCTCATGTTCATCTTGTGGTCAATCATGACTCCCAAGTCTCTTTCAGCAGTGGTGCTAGCAAGAGTAGCACTGCCAAGCCTAAGTATGCTGCATGTTCCCCACCCTCCCAAGGTGGAGTACCTTACATTTATCAGTATTGAACTTCATCAGGTTTGTATCTGCCCACTTACTAAATTTATCCAAGTCAGCCTGGATCTCTAGCCTGTCCTCAGGTGTGGATGCTATGACACTAAACTTTGGGGCAAAGGTGAACTTAGCCAGTGCGCTTCTGACACCAATGTCCACATCGTTGATAAAGATGTTAAAGAGAACTGGTCCAAGGACAGAGCCTTGGGGGACACCACTGGTCACAGAGCACCATGATTTGCTACCATCGTCCACTACTCCCTGGGTCCAACCTCAGAGCCAATTTCCCAGCCATTGGACTGTGGTGTAGCCGAGGCCACGTTTGGCCAATTTTTCCATGAGGAGGTCATGAGACACCAGATCAAAGGTTTTTTTAAAGGCCAGATATATGACATCAATCTTTTCTCCCTTGCCCAGGTGATATGTCACCTAGTCATAGAAGGAGATGAGATCGGTCAGGCAAGACCTACCTGCGACAAACCCGTGCTGGCTGTCCCTCAGGACGTTGCCCTCAGCCAGCTTATCCAGAAGGGTCTCCTTGATAATTTTCTGCAGAAGTTCACCAGGGACTGAGGTCAAGCTGACTGGCCTGTAATTCCCAGGATCTATTTTTTGCCCTTCCTTGAAGATGGGTACCACATTGGCCTTCTTCCAGTCTTAGGTACTTCACATGAGCGCCACAAGTTTTCAAATATTTTTGCCAATGGTTGGGCTATGACATCTGCCAGTGCCCTTGAATACTCTAGGGTGTAATGTGTCAGGAGCAGCTGACTTGAAGGTGTCCAGCCTCTCAAGGTGATCCTTTACTAGATCAACACCAATGCTGGGTATAAATACACTCTCACCCTAGCCATCCCACATCTTGCTAGGCAGGGCTGTCCCACTGGACTGATGAAAGATCGATGCAAAGTACCCGTTAAGCAGATTGGCCCTTTCCTGGGTGTCGGTTATCAGCTGTCCTGTTTGGTTCAGCAGGGGTCCAATGGTACCCTTGCATTTTTTCTACCTCTCTACATATCTGAAAAAGGACTTTTGTTATCCTTGATATGTGAAGCTAGATGGAGCTCGGTTGCAGACTTGGCTTTCCTGATCCGCTCACTGCAGGTACAGACCAGTACTGAGTACTCCTCCTTGGTAGTAATTCCAGCCTTCCATCCTTTATAAGTCTCTCTTTTGAGGCGTAGGAGGTCCTAAAGTTCCCTGGTGAGCCAAGGGGGTCACTGTGTCCTTTTGCTACCCTTCTTCCAAGATGAAATGGCCATCCCTTATGCTGTCAGGATCGCTCCCTTGAGGAGCAACCACTCCTCTTGCACTGCTCTTCCTGTTGAGTCATGGTCCATTAGGGCCTTGACAACAAGCCTTCTGAGCTTGTCAAAGTTGACTTTTCTGAAGTTGAGGACTTCTGTCTTGCTGATTGACTTGCCAGCTTTGTGATGGATAGTAAAGGTTTTCAGCTTGTGGTCACTATCACCCAGTTTTCCATCAGTTCTTAGGGTCACTGACTAGGTCATCCCCTTTGGCCAGTACCAGGTCCAGCAAGGCTTTACCTCTCATTGGCCCACAGACTTCTTGAGTCAGGTAGAGTTCATCCATGCACATGAGGAAGCTTTGTGACCAACTGGATTTGGCTGAGTGCTCTTCCCATGAGATGTCCAGGTAGTTAAAGTCTCCCATAACAACCATGCACCGAGAGCATGCAGCCTCAGCCAGTTCCCTGGCGAATTGCTGGTCCAAGTCTTGTTTCTGGTTAGGAGGTCTGTAGTAAACTCCTACCACGATGTCCCCTGTGCCATGTTCAGTGTGGCAGAAGGCCACCTGTTTCTCCCCAAAAACTCTGCTCTGTGACAATTTGGTTAGTATGGGCCCTGCAGAGGGTACACACCTTACCCTACCTCTTCAGGTAACCTGAGCTGGATACATTCCTGAGGGAGGAGGGAAACCTGCTCCCTCTGCCTACATGACTGACATGATATGGCTGGGTGAGGGGCTTGGGCTCCCTGGTGGGCTAGAGACTGCCAGTCTGCCCAGCAACCAGTGATGCATTTCAAATTGGTTGGCTGACAGCCAACAGCTGCTGGCCTCCATTGGACCAGGTAAATGAGGTCATAAGGGCTATATAAGTTAAGGACTGGCCAGAAAGAGGAGCAGTAGCCATGAGGAAAACTCAGAGAGAGAGAGCGCGAAGAGCTGGACCATCTGAAACTTGCTCTCTCTCTCAAAACTCATGATCAATGAGCTGCCTGCCTCCAGAGGGAACCTCCACCTGCCTCTGGATGATACTTGTGAGTAAGCTACCTGAGATCTAACTAAATATGTAAACTTGCAGTAACTCAGATGCGTGATCAAAGGCTACTCCAGCCACCCTGTTTGCTCTATGGAATTTATCTGATACTACTCAACTCTGTACCCTATTCGAACTCTACTCCTAGTAACCAATAAAGTTCTCCTTTGTACCTAGCATGGGAGATTTATTGGGAGTAGGTCTAGATTATGCTTTGGAGTCCCCCTGGTTTGGCTGACTAAGGGAGACCACTACTTGTGCTTCCGACTGAGGGAAGCACCCCAAGTACTTGAAGTGAGTCAAGTACCCTTGAGGGCTACAAGGCCTGTGTTTCCCAGGGGCTGCAGTGCCAGAATCAAGCCCAGCCCTGAGTGGTGGCATCTGTACCCCCAGACTAGCAGGTGTGCTCCAGGAAGGGGGTCAGTCAGATGCGAGGTGCCCCCAGGGAGGCACTCAGAGCCTGGAAGGTAGTCAGGCACAGTGAGGTGGGTGGCTCAGTGCAGGAGTACCCCCTTAATGGCCCGACACATTCCCATGTATTCTAACCCAGAGACTCCAGTTGTCCTTCTTGGGTGCCAATGTCAATTTTCAGGGATGTGTAGCTGTAGCACACCCACCCCTTTTATCCATGCAATCTCACCTGTACAGGGTATAGCTGTCTATACCTGTGGCCCAGTCACAGGTGGACTCCCACCAGGTCTCCGTTATCCCTATGAGGTCATAGTCATTCTTGTTTAGCAGGAGGACCAGTTCCTCCTATTTATTCCCCAAGTTCCTGGCATTGGTGTACAGGCAGGTAAGTGTCCCACAGAAGCTAAATCATACTAATTTAACCCTGCTTTACTCAGAGGTATGCTGCCCCACTAAGTTCTGCTTACCATGGGATGGGAATAGATGTGTGAAATGGTCACGGTGAATTCACAGCTGAACAGTACTAATTGTGCTACTCCTTTAAAACAGCAGCATTACTCTTCTAGACCATTTTTCATGAAAACCTACTCTGAGCAGATCTGTCTGCTAGCAGCAGGGAATGTGTTATATCTAAATGCTTATTGCAGTTTAGCTCTCATGTCATCTAATCTTGTATCTTTTTACTCAGCACCCAAGCCTATGCTAGAAAATAAAATACTGAACAACTTCCCTCAAACTTGTAATAAACCCATTCCTATAACCATTATCAGGAAAACATGAAAAAAGTAATCCTTATTCCATGCCCTGAAAAATCTATAAATTGGACTTGCTCCTCTGTTCAAATCATGGGTACTACTAGCCCAGATGCTGGAGGCTCTGTTTAAACCACTGCAACGCTGCAGAGGGAACCTTGTGCAGGGAGGACCCACAGCACAGAAGGTTCTGTTGAACACACAAAATACCTTGTATTGCACCAAGAAGTGAAACAGAACTCAATCTGCAGAAGTTAGAGCAACATGTTCCCTGCAACCAGATCTGCTCTTTAAATTGGTGATTGTATGTATTCTGCATTCAGTTTCTAAGTCTTTAAGGATAGCCCCATCTAGAATCCACAGCAACAATCCAAACTGAAGGTTACAAAAGCATGCATATAATAGAGGAAACACAAAAGAAAGACAGTTTGGTAGTTAGAATATTAGTCTGAGACTATGGAAACCAGAGTTCAGTTCTCTGCTCCACCAGGTTTTTTGTAACTCCTTAGGCAAGTTGCTTTTAGGCTATAAACAGGCATTGCATTTGTACAGGGAAAAAGAGTCTTTTGTCCCAGGATTGTACAGATATACAACATAATCCACTGTCTTGTAGCCATTTTAAAAAAGTCAAAACTTCACCATAACACAAGGAGTAACAGCTACAGCAGATGAATCTGCTGTTTCTCTCAAGAGGATCGGAGAGGCGACTGAGCCTACGTACAAAGATTGCTCTGATTTTGTCAGATTACCAGAAACATGCATTTAAGAAGGCAACTTAATCAAGTGGTCTATGGCAGTGACTTTTAAAAAGACAGAAAGCTAGACAGTCATGGTAGTCTAGAGTCGGCAGAAGGCAGGGTAGTTATGTACCTCAAACTAGCTAACTAAGATATATAGAAAGAGCATAAGCTTTCATAAACTTATGCCCCATGTACTCCACTTCACAGCCCCTGAAGACATACTATTGGGCAGAGGACTGTGTCTGCTGTGGCAAAAGCTCCTGGGGCAAGGTGCCATTCCCCTCACCCAACATCCCTCATCATCTACACTCAGGGTTAGTGTCTCATTCACATCCTCCCACTCTCCATCATGTTACTGGACACAGTTCCGTCTTTTAATATGTGTAGGAAGCAATTTCCTATCAGAATCACTTTTACAATGATTAACAACAAAAGCCAAGTGTGAAGGACTATAGATTTTATTGTGGTATTTATGTGTTAACTGTGTTCATGTTGTTATAACATCTACAATTCAATTTCCTGTGCAAAGAAAATAAAAGGGTTATGTGCTAGGGCTGCCTACATGCAGGATGAGACAAGGTGGACCCTTTGCATCAAGTTTTAAAAGGTTTTGCTGACATATTAATCCAAGAAGTGTCCAGAGGAAATAAAATTGAAAATGGAGGCGCAGGAAAGGCAACCTGTCAGCTCCTGGCCAGAAAGACTGGAGGACAGAGAAGTGAAGGAGCTTTGGGGAGTTGGAAAGGGAACAATTGAGTATCTTTGGGGATGCCTGGGGCTGTGTGGACTGGACTGGGGATAGAGGGACTGCTTAACTCCTTTGGAACAGGTAGAGAACCACTAGCTGGATGGCCCTTGCCCCAGTAAATGCCTTTAATAAAGAGACTGGCTTCTGTGCTGCTTGGAATTTTTGGCTGCACTTAACTCCTGCAAGGAGGAAAAGCCTCTCTCTCAGGAAAGAAACTAGATGCTAGCTCCTTGAGTCAGGACCATGGAGAACCAGGGAGAGTGAGGAACCAAAATGCCAAGATTCTCAAAGCTGGAAGGAGCCTGATATGCCACATGCTCTAAAAGCCAAGCCTAGTGGCTTCAGGGGGGCAAGGTGATACTCTCAGAGGCCAAAAAGGGTGGTCCCTGAGCACTCTCCCTCACTCCAGAGGGTGCTCAGGGTCAAATACTTGATAGAGTAGGTGTTTACCTACCACAGCCTCTGTTTGTACATGACCAGCTACGTTGCAAATATCAAGAATGAAATAATTTGACAAGCTGAAAATGCAAATTATACAGAGATGAACAAGAATAATACCAAACTTGGAAGCATGTATACAAAAAACGTGGCATTCCACAAAATCCTCCAACAAAATTTGTAATTCCAAATTCACCCCCCTCAAGATCAGAAGCTGTTTTTCTGTCCTTCATGACTCGCAAAATGACCAAACTTGTTTATGTTTAAATGATGGGCTTAAACACCCTTTGGAAGCAACTCAAAGTTCAAGTGATTTCAAAATGTAAGTGGAATATTTTGTTATATTTTGAACGCCAGTTTTCTCTTACTATTGTGGAAATAAAGTTGTTTTCTTCAAAATAAATCACTCCATCAGCTGTATGATAAAGCTGAAAAGGGTCAAAAGGCTGCCATAGATGGGCAATTTTTAAATAGAGTTGAATAAATATAGTATCATTTCTAGATGACCCTGAATTTAAGACAACCCTCAATAATTAGATTCTATACATGGAAAATGTGCAAGTTTGTAATAATTTTTCATGTATAGAATCTAATTATTGGAAGATTGTCTCTAATTCAGAGATGGGAAGAAGGGGCTGCAGGGGGGATATATATATGTCAACAGCCAATCATTGTGAGATAGATAACTACACTGTTCGCCTGTCTTATTTCCAAGCAAAGCATCAGCTCTTCCCCTTTTCCGCACCATTTGCTTCAGTGAAATGAATATAAAATCTTATATGATCATAGTTTTGCTTATGTGAAACATGTGCAGGAAGCAATAGCATCAGCATGCAGAAGTCCTAAGGGACTGGGAGCCAACCTTTTTGGCAGGCATGCCACAAGTGAGCCCAAAGGACCCTTTCCGAGGCCAATCCAATCCCCTTCCCTTGCCTGATCTGCTAAGATTTCCTGCTTCCTGTCCTCTGCTCCCTACCTGATCTGGTATTCTGCTTCCTGCTCTACCTGCTGCTGTGCTAACCTGTCTCCTCCTTGATATGCCACATGCCACACAAAGATGGCCTTATCTCAAGCCAACTTGTGGCACACATGGCACCCAAAGGCCAGCTGTGTGTGTAGAGCAGATATAGGCAGAATAATTCAAGTGGGCTCAGGGAGAGCACCGTTATCAGGATTCCTTTATATCTCTTGAAAAGTGAAGCTTTTGCTGCTAAAAATCAGCATTACAGCACTGGCCAGATTACTCTTCACCCTTTGGAGCAAAAGAATGTTACTGACTGCTAAGGGCTGAGCCTACTATTCAAAGAAACCATGGATTCATAGTCGTGCCAGTTATTATACATGGCCAATGGCATACTGCCACTGCATTCACTTGCTCTCTTCCCTCTCAGCATACACACACAGTCTGACATAGTTTAAAGCTGGTTCTAGCCCGCCAAGTGACTGAAAAAATGGAATTGATGGGTGCCCTGTTTTGGGTTCAAGGATTTCTGCTGCAAGCATGTTCAACTGTGAAATAAAAAGAAGTTCTCTCTCAAACTTAACAGTCCTACAAACTCAGCCCATATTCTTTTTACCTTACCATTAAGTTTCTGCAGGACAGGAGGGAACAGGTTACGCCCCCAAAAAATTCCATTGTCTCCATACTATATCCTTGGTGACATCAGTACAACCCAACTGCCTTTAGTGGATTTACACAGTGCAAACATCTGGAGTTTAATAAAACGTGTCAGCTGGTCATACATACAGAATGGAATTCAGCTAGTTTCTCCTTAGCCCTGTTGGGTCTGAGGGACAAATAGGAACAAGAAAAAAATAAATAAAATCAGAAAAAAATGTTTCTATTACTAAGAGGTGAAGATGCCTCTGAATACACGCACAGAATAGTTCTGTTGAGTAGTAGAGATTTTACACCCTCACAGTAGAACTGCCCCTTTAAGCAGTGGCAGAGATCTATCTATCTATCTATTTTTTTTTTTTTTAAAGAAAAAGAAAAATTAAGCAACTACTGTATTGTTCCAAGAAGGCAACCTCACATTTTCAGGTTCAAAATTTAGGGGAAGGAGACAACACAACTCCCCAGCCTCCCCACCAGATGTGACAGCATTCACAGTACTAGTCTGTTCAATGTTTCTGCAGGGGTTGCAGCATGATTACTACTGGATTGTCAGGGGCCCACTTATAAGTCAATTTTGCATACAATTTGAATGCAATTTTTATGGTTATTTTTATTTTGGGGTGGGGGGGCAGGAAGCAGGGGCAGCAGACGTCAGAACACTATGGTACCTGAACACTATGCTAATGTGATTTTTATATAGATTTTTTAAAGGACTCAACAGAGACAGATACCTAACTGCCACTTACTTTTTTAAAGTCTTTTATATAAAAATAAAGAGCAAGATTAAATGATTAAATAGGTATTGCAAGCCTGAACAGGTGTTACAGACAAGAATAGCATATTCATGATAAACAGGATAGAAGGAATTAAATAATTATATGAAATGGATTGATCCCTGAACTCTAACAAGCAGCCATTTGTTTACAATAATCAATCATTTATTAACACCTTTTAAGTATTTATAAAAGCAACTTTAATGCAAGGTGCAGCCTTTCACCATAAGTAGTAGTTATCCTCTCACACAAATAGGAAATGCACAGGACCACAGGCCTGTGAATGAGAGAGCCTGGCATCAGGAAGCCTCTGGCTTAAGTCTAGGGATCAAGAGTAAGGGACAATCATTCAACCTATAGTTATAAAATTAACTATAAAATTGTATGCAAGTGTTAAGAACTGCATACTGAACAATAAGGAATACGTAATTTCCTGAATTTTGGGAAATGTTGAGGAACATAAAGGAATTAACTGTTGCAAAATTGCAACCACATTTTCAAAATGATTGACATAGCAAACAGCTGTCTAGTTACTTCAAGGAGGAAAATATCTGTGATAAAGTAAGAAAATCCTTTTGATTAATGAAACAAACAAGCAAGCATTGTGTTGTCTGTGGAGAGTACCATTAAGCAAAATCACAAGATACTTTTCAAACATCTCAGATCATTTAGAGTACTTATACAAATGGCTCTATCCTGCAACCATGCAGGGAATTCTTTTACTTTTGTAAATAGGTTGAACTCAACTGCTACAGGGTACAGTTAACTACATACAGTTGCAGAATTGGGCCCTCAGGAAGAAATACTTTAATCCAAGGATTATTCAATAAAATAAAAAGAAGCAATATCTGAATAAGCATCTGAGTTTGCACAACACTCATGAATGGCTCTAAAACATTTCCATTTTAAAAAGTCACCAGACATTTTTAATATAGTTGTGAAATTTAAAAACACAAAAAAATTCTACATCTAACATTTTATTTCTTTGGGTATTCCTCAGGTTAGATGAATTGAAAAAGTTAGGATTGTTTGCAGCCCACCTCGCAGTGCCTGAGACGACGAGCCCATGCAGGAGTGTTTGGGGGCAGTGGTTGAAGAGGGACAGGAAAGGGGTCTTCCACCATCCTGAAAAGAAAAGTCAACAACATAGATAAGCAGGAGAGGAGAGCAACATCTAAATCAAATCTACAGGTAATATAGAATTCCTTTGTTTTATATCATTGCATTATAACTATGGTTAATGTTTATCATGAAACTGTAGTCATGGTAGCCACTCCCGTGATTTTGGCAATTGTTTTTAAAACAGTTGATAGTTTTTCTCATAATATATTTTTCTGCAAGTTACTGCTAAAATAATTAACAATTATATAACCAGCAATGCCATATTTAAACTACAACTGACTTTTGTATTCACCCAAGCTGTCATTCAATAAAAAAACAGAAGTATATCCTTATATTAGAACTTTTTAGCTTCACTGGCAAATACTACATTTTTTTCATAATGTTTGCTGATAGAATGAATAAATAAATAAATCACAGCCAGAACACTTTTAAGACAAACAGACCAATCTTGTTGGAGATTTACTGACATTTGTAGCAGAACTCTGGAGACTGAATCAAGTGTTTAAATTGAGAATTGCGTTTCCATGCTTCCTTCAGCAGCGAGATGCAACATCTGTTAAGGGAATATTTCTAGCCCCCTAAAACCTGCATCTGTCTTACCATTCAAAGACCTAAGTTAACCACCATACCCTAAAAATCAAGCTGCAGACCTGCCAAACTCTTGGGAGTTTCAATATTTAACATCTTCAAAACTTTAAAAATGAATCCAAGCATCCATTCACAAAATATTTCCTTACATTTTATGGAAGTCTTTAGTGTACTCAATATGTAAAATAAATGTTACTTTACATGGTTAAGATTATTGTAAATTTCTACGTCTTTTCTGTTTTCATCAAATATTTTTGTAAGATAACATGCTCACCAGATAGGGAAGAAAGACCAGGAAAAAATCTAAATTAATATTTATAAGGTTTTTTTGTTTTTTCTAAAACAAAAAGAAAATTTGTATATAAAGAAAAATACTAAACTTCTCTCAGCTAGAGACTTTAGACAAAGTTTATCAGTGTACTGGAACACAACAGATGTAAGTCACACTAGATCTTTGAAAAGCCATTTCAAGATCAAGCTCTTACCTATGATTCATAAAAAAAAAAAAAATAATCATCAATGCAAATACAAGGAATTGTATTCCCTCAAACTCTCACTGCTCTTTTTCACGCACTGGACCATTTTCCATTCTCATTACACAAATATCAGTCTGGAATAACTTTAATGGTCAAAATGGAGTACACTGCTGTTGAGATCAGACTACATGCCTCTCTATTTACATTTAACATCCATCTCTCTTTCACTGTCAGATTTATAGACATTTCTTACCTGCTATATTGAAACCTTTTGTATGTCACTCAATAGTAGTAACAGACTAATATCTTGGAAAGGGGGAGGAAGAAGGGGGGAATTCTGTGATAGTTCTGCACAAAAACATAAATTTAATTAATGAAAAACACTAACTGTAGAGGCACTAGTGATACAAAGTGGTAGCTGTCTAACTTCTGACCTACCTGGAACCTGTCTTTCTGGAGACCGTGAGGGATGCATGAGGATGAAGGATATAACTGCTTGTACCATCTGCAATAGCAGCCACTGCAACAGTCTGTAAGTTCCCAGCATTGCGTTTATCTTCTGAAACATCTTTGCAAAAATAAAAAATCCTCCCATTTAATAACTGAACCACAGAATGGGAAAATGACAAGGTCTGATTAATCTTGATCTGCAGGGAAAGTAAACATTTTTGCACATGAAACAAGATTATGGAGGTGGCAGTTTCTGGAGATGTTTAATAATTAATTATGTATCATTACTGATGAAGTCTAGGGATGTGTATACAAATGTGGATGTTTACTATTAGGTTACAGACATGGGTACATTTCAAAAGGACTGAAGCTATTATGTTCCTTTTATTATATGTGGACAAGATGGGAATGATAAAATGTTTCAAAACTGCTCCAACTTAAACCCTGAATGAAATAATGTTAAAAGCTGGAGCGTTTTTGCAACATCTGCACTGTTCCTGGCTTGCCCACAATAAAAGAAACATAACAGCTAGTGCTTATTTGAAACTGTTCCAAATGTATGCGGTCTCCATACCCTTATATTGTTGTATTTGGTAACCCCATTATAGAAGGTTAATTTTGCATAACGAAGCAAATAACTGCATACAACTTACTACAAAAAATCTGTCTTGCATTTTAACAAAAAGGTATCAGGGTTGCATTACACGTTGATTGTTACACACTAGTTCACTTTGTAATAAGAATGTCTTAAGAAGCTAAAAGCAGTGTCTCTCATAAAAAGGAATACCAAAAAAATGGAGAGGCAAAGACCTTAGATAATTCCATTTGAGTGAGCAAAGGCATCTCCACTGTACATTAATTATGGTGGGTCATTACAGTCATTTGCATGTGAAAGTGATAATACACTCACAGCTCTTTTTGTCATCAAAGCATTTAACAACATGATTAAGTCTTCAAATCCCTGGCAAAGTCAGGATTTTTTTTATTACTACCCCCCCCACACACACACACCCCCCAAAAATTTTCGGATAGAGATGATGGTAGATAAGTCTGCAAGCAGTTTGGAAGCTGTTTAAACAGACCATATTAGAGGCTCAGGAGAAGTTTATATGCCACAAATCAAAAAGGGTACAAAGTGGACCAATAAAACTCGTGTATGATTTAAAAGCAGAATTAAAGAGGCCATTCAAGGCAAAAGGCATTCTTCAAACAAACAGGTATGTGCAAGTAAAAAAACAAACAAACCAGAAAGCTCATAAACTCTGGCACATCAAGCACAAAAATGACATAAAGCAACTCAAAAAACAAATTTGGGAAGTGTCTAGCAAAAGATGCTAAAGCTAATATAGAAACCTGCTTAAATACATCAGGAGCAGCAAGTCAGCTAGAGAATCCGTGGGACCATTAGATGACCAGGTGGTAAAAGGTACACTCAGAGATGATAAGGTCATAGCAGAGAAGCTAAATGAATTATCTGCATCAGTGTTTACTGAAAATGCTGGGCAACTTCCCAAGCCAAGTCAAGCTTTTTTAGTATATAGGTCTCATTAAATATTATTAAAGTCACCAGGACTGGATGACATTCACCCACGAGTTCTAAAGGAACTCAAAGGAGAAATTGCAGAACTGTTGACAATAGTACATAACCTATCATTACAAATGGCTTCTGTGCCAGAGGACCGATAAGATGCCAACATAACACCCAATCTTCAAAAAAGGCTGCTGGGACCCTACAGACTAATGAGTCTCATTTCCATTCTTAGTAAATTGATAGAATATATAATAAAGAATCAAATCAGCAGTCACATGGACAAGTATGATCTGCTGGGGAAGAGTCAGTGGTTTTTTTTGTAAAAAAAATCCTGCCTCACCAATCTACTGGATTTGTAGAAGGTGTCAACAAGCATGTGGACAAGAGGGACCTAGCTGACATAATATATTTGGGCTTTCAGAAAAAGTTTTTGACAAGGTCCCTCACCAAAGGCTTAACAAAGCAAACAAAAAAACCCCAAACTAATGTTGCCATGGGATTGGATGGCAGGTTCTTTTGTGGCTTGAGAGCTTGTTAAAAGATAGGAATCAAAGAGCAGGGCTAAATAGTCACTTTTCAGGCTGGAGGGAAATCAAAAGTGGACCTATAGGGATCCATGCTGGGTTTTACATTGTTCAACATTTTCATTCATGACTTGGAAACGGGGGTGCACAGTGAAATCTCCAATTTTGCAGATGACACCAAATTATTCCAGGTAGTTAAGCCCCAAAGCTGACAGAGAGGCTGCAGAAAGATCTAACCACTCTAAGTGAGTGGGCAGAAAAAGTGGTAGATGAACTTCAGTATCGATAAATGCAAAATAATGGAGGGTGGGGGGCAAAACCACCTCAACTACACACACACAGTGCTGGGTCCTGAACTAGCTGTTGACTCAGGAAAGAAACCTTGGCGTGCAACCAAAAAAGAAACCTGTGCAGTGGCAACCAAAAAAAGCCAATAACTCCTGGCATCATTAAGGGGGGGAATAAAAAGCAAAACAATGAACGTCATCATGCCATTGTAACAAATTCATGATGCGCCCACATCTTGAATGCTATGTGCAGTTTTAGTATCCAAATCCCAAAAAGGAGGTAAAAGAACTAGAAAAGATAGAGAGGGGCAACCAAAATGATCATGAGTACAGAACAATTATCATGCCAGGACACTAAAAATACCAGGACTCTTCAGTTTGGAAAGAAGTCAGCTGAGGGGGGATATGACAGAGGTCTATGAAATCATGAAGGGTGTGGACCATGTGACAGGGATCTTTTGCACACCAAATCCCAGAATACTAGAACTAGGGGGCACCCACTGAAATTAGGAGACCAGTTTAAAAACTAACATGATGACATACTTCAAAAGGTACTGGGATAATTCATGGATCATCTATTGATAAGTGTTGAACAGAACAGTTGGAGATGTTTCTTCTCACATCTCTAAAATCAATAACGATGGATGCCAGGGAAGGTACCAGATAAGGAATAGAGCACTCTGGTTCAATGCTGTCCCTCGATAGCATTGACTTCTGCCACTGTCAGAAACATGATACTGAGCTAGATGGACCATTGGTACGGCACTTCTTGTGTTCTTATTTTAAGATGACAGAACAGTGTTGGAACTCAGATTAAATCAAAAATCTTGCTTTCAGTCTACATTCCTTTATGGAAAAATGGAATGATTATTCAACTATTAGCTCAGATAAATATTTATGTTTCATTCACAAAAAGTATTTTGTACAGATAACACATCCTCTAAGATCAATGTAAATCGAATTTGCCTATGCAGTTAAAGAAAAATTTGTAGAAAAATTATGTAGCTGACACTAGAGTACTGCATCCAGTTCTGGGCTCCACAATTTAAAAAGGATGTGGAAAAGCTTGAAAGTCTCGAGGAGAGCCATGTGCATGATCAGAGGGCAAGAAAACAGGCCTTATGAGGAGAGGCTAAGAGCCATGGGACTCTTCAGTTTGCAAAGCACAGGCTCAGGGGGGACCTGGTGGAGGCCTATAAGTATATAAGGGGTGTACATCAGGAGATGGGGGAAACAGCTGTTCACTAGGGCACCCCATGGGATGACAAGGTCTAACGGTCACAAACTTCTCCAAGACCATTTCAGGCTGGACATAAGGGACAACTTCTTTACTGTCCAAGTCCCCAAGGCCTGAAACGCACTGCTACCAGAGGCGGTGCAAGCACCTACTCTGGACTTCTTTAAGAGGCAAATGGACATATATCTTGCTGGGATCCTGTGACCCCAGCTGATTTCCTGCCCTTGGGGTAGGGGGCTGGACTCGAAGATCTTCCAAGGTCCCTTCCAGCCCTAATGTCTATGAATCTGTCCCCAGCAACAGTAAAAGCAAATTCTTTTTAACTATGGATTTTTCTTTAGGTTATAAAAGAAAAATATTAGCCCAAATTCAGGGGCAGGTTTCAGTGCTTAGTGTGTTCATTGACAAATAGACATAGGTAGGGTTCAAATTACACTTACTCGGGGGGGGCGGGGGAGCCTGCACCCATGGCAGCTGAAAGGAGCCACTGCCACTACCTGGGATGCTTAGAAAGACATAGCGTGGGCCAGTGGCTGACTGTGGTGGGGTGGGGGTCCTCATCTTTTATGGTCAAGAGCTACTTCTTAATATGAAACCTGTACATAGTCCCCTTTAAGTGAACAATTTCTGCACTATGTAAACAACTTTAGTAGTAGTCTCTTTTCTTCATAGGAGACTTACTTTGTAAGCACAAACAGGCCTATAGCTTTGTGTTCAACCTACAACAACTCGTGAAAATTTTGAAATGCCATTACATTCCTAAATTGTTCCTAAGAAAAACCTAGGACTTCTTTGCATATGCAAGTGTACGCTTACTTGAACTTGCATGAAATACATTTCTGACAGTGAGAAAAAAAAGCTGGCAAGTTGTTTTCTTCTATGGAGTAGCATTTCCCCTAAATAGTCTGCATTCAGTTTCACAGCAGATTTCAATCATCTTCAATGGCCTTTGGAGCAGGACCAAAATGCATGAGTACAACCTTCTACATTTTACTGCTTTGAAAACAGCTACTGAACTTTATAAAAAATTAAACAATGATACAAATTACTACAAACTACCAATATTTTAGTAAGAAATCAAAGTTTGATTTGTTTAATTCATCCCAGACTATTTTTTTCTTCAGATACTCCTGCAACTCACTCTAAGCATGGCATCCCAAATAGCTCACATTTGCAGGCCTAGCTGACTAATACAACCTGATTTTAAGTTCTTTAAAAAAATTCCATTTTGGAAAATTCTAAAATCTAACAGATTTTTCATTTCCCTTTTTCTAACAGCTCATGCTGCAACATAAAAAATTGCCAAACCCCTAAACACTAAAACTGTCTATACACGTGCTCTGAGGTAGAAGAGGGGCACTTTAATTAATTAGAACTGCTCTCAGAGCCACTCTCTAAAGTGCCCGCGGCATCACATGTATTCAGCATCCCATACATCAAAATGGCATTGGGAGCGCTTTAACTAAAGCTTGTTTGACGCGCTTTACTTAGAGCGCCCCCATCGCCATATTGAAGTGTAGGGATGCTGAATAGACGTAATGTGGAGGCTGCTGGAGTTCACTAATTACCATGCTCCAGTAGAATCAATTGAGTCTGCTCCAATGTGTGCCAATTAACATGCATTGGAGCAGACATCTAACATGTGCATAGATGCCCTTACAATAAGAAGGAATTCCCTTTCTGAAGGTTTTCCTTGCTTTTAAGAAAAGGTCGTTTTAAAGCAGGAGTAGGCAATTATTTCAGGTGGAGGACCACTTAATGGAGGTTTGGTGAGCTGTCAAGGGCCACATGGGTAGCCCCACCCCTTGGCAGGTGCCCCACCTCCTGGCTGTCATCTTGGCAGTCCCACCCCTAACCCCTGACCTTTGCCACCAAAAGTCCCTCCCCTTGCCCACCAAAAATACTCCTTTGGTGGGGGGAGGGGGGGTTGCCACCTTAGAACCAGAAAAAAAAACCTAATTGTACATTAAAAGTTAAACACCTACTATAACATATTTTAATTTTATTGAAAAAAATATTTTTGTCATGATTTGTGTTTTTGTACTATATATAGAAGTGACTGCATAACTCAAAAATAAATTCTTAGTCTTTTGTATTGTGCAGGGGGTGTAGTTGGGGTGTGTGTGCATGTGGTTTGTGGGGTATGAGGACCCCCCATCACACTCCCCCATGGTGCAGCCACGTGCAGGGGCACTGGTGCTTGGCTCCAGCCAGCTCTGAATGTTGCAATGAGGAATGCAGCCCCTGCTGTGCTGTTTGTTTCCCTGGCGCTGCCTGTACTTGTACGGCACAGGAGGGAAGCCCCAGGCGCTGGAGCCGGCTGCTTTCCCCGCTCCAGCCTGCTCCAGTGCCTGGGGCTTCTCTCCTGTGCCCCGTAAGTACAGGCAGCACTAGGAAAACAAACAACCCAGCAGGAGCTGCACTCCTTGCAGCGCTGGCCGGAGCCAGGCACCAGTGCCAAGCAGAGCACCCCCCTCGGCTTCCCCCACTACTACTGCTGCCCCCGCTGCCTGCCATGGGGGGGGGTTGGGAGGGGGCACGGGAGGGGTCCCCATACCCCTCACACCCACACCCTGCCCAGCCGAGCTCTGAGCTGCTGCCACAGCCCTGGGCACAAGCTCTGCACTGCAGCCAGAACCCAGCCCCAGGCTGCAGCCCTGCTTCCTTCCCTACCTGTTGCCTGGAGAGAGCCAGACACTGGAGAAGCCTGCAGTAGCGGCATCGCCCCATGCTAGCAAAGCCAGCCCTTCTGCCCACGAGAATGGGAGTGAGACATAATAAGGTATGTTGAGGGTGGGTGTAGTCACCTCACTCCTACCCCTGCACGCAGAAGAGACGGATGGGGCACAATTCATTGGGGGGGGGGGAGAATATGTGCCACAGACTGGATGAAAGATGAAAGTGCCTAGAGGGCTGGATGCAGCCCACAGGCTGTATTTTGCCCACCCCTGTTTTAAAGGTATGTTAAAAGAAAACTTGAAAGTTGTGACTACTGTTAAAGTCATGTTTCAAATTTGGGACTAACTAAAAATAAAGCAAAAAATCAAAGTGAGAGCTGGAGAATGTACAATACTTACTTGATTCTAGGATAAGCCCTCCCTTACCTGGTCCCATTTAACATGGGGGAAACAACTCCCCATCTCAGAATCATGTACAAATGCAATGGGGTATCAGGGAGCTGCTATGACTCTGGCTCCACCCCTACCCAGAGTCAGGGTCATAGCTGCAGCAATTGCCTCCCTCCACTGTCCCTGAACCCCACCATTTGCCCCCTACATCCTCTCCCCCCCAGTCTCCTCCATCTCCCTCCCCACAATTACCCTTGCTCTGTACCAACAGGCTCCATTCACACTGCAGCCTGGGGCACTGACCACAGCCCCTGCCTGGCCCAGCAACGACAGGGCACAGCCTGTACAGCTGCTATGATGGCTGAGCCAGGGCTGCACTTAGTCCCCAAAGCTAGATGGGAATGGAGCCTCTTCCTGTTGGGGCATGGACTCCATGGGAGTAGCGGGTGACCCTTGTGCCACTTATAAGTTGGCACCCATAGGTGGTGCCCCTCTTGCCTATCCCTAGTTACAGGGCTGATTTGGGAACTCTCATTGATTTTTCACAGGTTTTTTGGATTGTGGGACTGACTAAAAGCTCATTGAAGTTAATGTTCTGTTTCAACTTATATATATGTTACATGTGAGCAAATACAGTAATTAAACAACACAGCTGTATACTTGAAATCAGGCCAGAAGGCAAAGGTTGTTTTTCATTTACCTCGAGTAAGTTTTAAGTCACCAAGCTTTGGCAATTCTTGTGTGTTCTAATCCTTATGTTGCAATCCTAACATGCCCCATAATAAGAGACACTTCATTTCTGAAAAGCAGGATGCAGAAAAAAAGGATCTTTCCTTGAAAATACTAGTAAGTTGCAGCAAGTATCTGAGTTATCACAGTTAGGAAGACCAGCAAGCCCATTACGCTGCTCCCTGCGAAGTAGCACAGGTTACTTTCACTTTCCAAGGGAAAAAACTGACCATACAGAAACTACTGTTGCTATATTTCCTCATTTATAATGCACCCCACAACTTCCACTGGCTGACTTTTGGGGGGGGGGGGAAGGGGAAGGAGGAGAGTGCTATATGTAAGAAAAACGCAGTAATTTGACTTATGTAGTTATTAGTTTACGAACAATGTAAGAACTATTAGATTTATTTTCAGGCTATAACAACAACTCAATGCATAAACCTGAGCAAGGTCTTAGTCAAATACTCTGTGGACTCTCACAAAAAGGTATGGGACAATACAGAATGTAAATCAGGATAGAATTTCGCTCTCAGTATCTCCACTTCCCCATAACATGACTAGAGATGAGCATAATGCACAACACTTGTTCCATAGGAACCCAGTCCATTTTAAATAATATTTGTAATGTGCATTAAGATCTTCAGATTACAGTTGCTATAAATGCAAGTTCTTGGCATTATATGCCTAATTGTGACTGAAGATAGAAGAAAGTGCAAGAAGCTCATCAGAAGGGATCATCCGATATGTTGGGTCACAAAAATACACAACCCTCAAGCCCCACAGATAAAACTGACCTTGAGCGCTGGTTACATCCAAAAGTTGCCCTTGAGGGATAATCACTTGTGCCATTCCTGGCTGTGTAGACGGTATTACATGTAGTACCTGTCCATTTTCTGACTGGCTGGCAACAATCATCTTTAAAGTAAGCACACAAGATGTGTGGGGCTAGTTACTAACTGAGCCATGATGTAGTTAACGGGTTTGTATTTTCATTAACATACTTGGGTTACTACCACTAAATCAATTCCTTTTGAAAAGGTTTTACATTTGCTTTCATAATCCCAATTTGATTTCACAACATGAATAAAACTGCTAGTTTATGATGGAAGAGAATACCACCCTGCAGTATAGGTACAATTGATTGCCAGATGCTTAATTACTTTTTAAAATGTAATATTTAATTAGCTCAAAAGCAGAGGTAACCACATGTGACTTTTTGTGGTATGCAGCCTTATTTAAAACTTTGAACATAACTAATAGCTCTATCAACAAGAACTTTGAAAATGGTATTTACCATCTTAAGTTGCCCTCATTCCCTTAAATTAAAGCATCATAGCCAGGCACAGCATCCACAAGCTTACAGTTTTGCAAAATCATTTTTTTAAATGCCCTAATAAATAGTTGTCTTCTAGGGGTGTAGGTTGTAACTGTGCTAGTCTAGGGACATAGAAAAAGCACACACCAACTGCTGAAACTTCTTTAGCCTGACAAAAGGTTTTTGAACCCAAAAGCTTGCTCAATAATTGTTTTCCAACTATTTAAATTGGTCTAATAAAAGATATCAGATTCACCCAAAGAACCTTGTCTGCCTACTTGTCTTCTATGTTTTCAAAGTTTTTCCCCACTTTAGTAATTCTAATAAGATGTATTTTTAATTTCTCTCTGTAGACATTCAAGAGATACCAAAAAACTCTCGCTCAGAGATGTGTCTTTATTGAAAAAAGGTTTCAGATTTGCAAGGCATTGTTTGAAGCTTTCTTTTACATACAAATTAATCAGATGGCAGAAAGATGGAGGGCTGTAGCTGGCTAATTTACTGCTGATGTCATAATTCCACTCAAAGGACAAGCATTCAGCATAGGAGAACAGAGGAGAAGAGGGGGAATTAAAGCAGGAAAGCATCACAGACCATGCTCACTCTAAGATGGGCTTCCATGTGTTTTAAGAACATCTATATACTGTCTTTTTATTTCAGAAAAAAGATAGTGATGGCTTATTTTGGGAATTTAAGACCTGAGAGGAGAAAACTGGGAAGTTAATTAAACCATTCTGAAATTTTTCTATAAAATGTTTAAAAAAAAAAAAAAATCACATTAAGACATTTGTCCTTAAAACTTGCTCTTCTTTTGGGAGCTCAGTGTCTATGTGGATTCAGCTGTACTCACCATCTGTGTACTGGAACCCCCTATTGACTGAAGCTCATAAAGAGGCTGGCCATTCGGGTCTACTAGATGAAATTCTCCTGTGGAAGGAGGCTGCTGCTGGGACAAGTGAACTGCTGTATTTGAAGGTGCAGAAGAACTGTCCGAAACATGCACTGTAATGGGCAAGACTGTTGGAGAGTCGTTCTGTCCAAATGATGGATCTCTGGAATCCATGCAGGTTAGATGCTTTCACAAAGGAAAGACAGTAAAATATATTTTAAAGAATCATATTTGACGTGGTATTTGCCACATTGTATTGCCACAACTTTTATTGTCCTCGCTTTTTTCCCCCGCCAACTGCTCAAGTGACTACTTTCTGTTCTTATTCCCCTGAAAGCTAGCCCTTCATGTCTCTTAGAATGACGACTCCCTACTACAGTAAAACAAAATACGCTCAATGCTTCTTGTACAACAAGAAAAAAGAGAGAAAGCTAATTATTTCAAATTATTAGATTGCTCCAGAAGACTTAAGAATAATGCTTAAAAAGTTAAAAAGGGAAACAATCCCAACTAATACCTGCTCCAAAAGTAAATTTTAAAGTATGAAGCTTTTTTAAAAAGTTATAAATATGACGTCACTTGAATTTCAAATGAACAAACCTTTAACTTTCTATCCATAGCCAAAATAAAACTAAAACAAACACACTTTTTTTTCAATTTTCATAGCATTATCAAGCAATGGTAACAATACAAAGTATAACATATATACTCAGTAGGTTGAATAAACCTATTAAATATAAACAGCGTATTGATTTCACAAAGCCTGTAGATTTGGTATAATCGTACCACATCACGTTTTCCTTTCTGAACCTTGCGCACTAACTGGCAACTTAGTGTTTTTCTTTCACGTTAGTATGGTTTTTGAAAACTAATGAATGGCTTGTCTATTTGTATAATGGACTGTTTGAATCTCATTTGAACAATATGAAGACAAGTGGAGTTTGTTTAGCTTTTTCTAGTAATCATATGTCCATTAATTATTGTATGGTGCTTTATAAACTAATCACTATGACAACACAAAGTTTGTTTATTCACTAGTTCTAATATATGAAAAAAAGAAAAAAAGTTTCTAAATTCTATACCAAGGTCAAAAACATTGCAAATCAGGAGTGTCAAATCCGAGTGTCACTAGGCCCTCATGGCTGGCACAGGGTGTGCGCTATCTGTACTATGGGCAGTACAGATTAGTCCAGGATGCTGCATCCACCCCATGTGCTGGGCCCTTGTACCACGTGAAGAGTCTAAGCCAAACACCTGTGCCAGCCTTGTGCACAAGAAGTCCTGAAGCCAGTGCATGCTGCATTGGACTGGCCACACTTGTTATACATGGTACAGGGGGCCAGCACAGGCCATGCACTCCATGCAGCACCTTGCTGGACTGGCACCATGTGCTGACTTTGGCATGGCTCAAACTAGACCAGCTCCGAAGTCAGCATGCAGAACCAGATTGACCCGTTGTGCTGCATGGAAGGTGCACAGCCAGCTCAATCCCACATTACGTACAGCAAGCACCAGCCCTGAGGTTCGGTGTGTACGTGGTTCCTGAGGCTGGAAAGGGACACATGCTACCCACAGTCTGGACCCAGCACTGCACGCAGCAGAGTTCCAGGACATGGGCTACATGTGGCACCCCAACCAACCCCCCATGCTGTCCACAGTGTCTGGAGCCAGCACATGGAGGTTGGGCCCATGATCTATGGCAGGGGTAGGCAAAATACGGCTCATGGGCCAGATTCAGCCCGCAAGGCTGTTCTACCCAGCCCATGGGGCACCTAAAAAAAAATTTAGAAAATGAATATTTACCTGTCTTTGGTTCCTGTCAAAAATGACAGGAACCAGGGGCAGTAGGGCCCAGGGGAAGCCCCAGTGGGCTCCAGCAACAGCAGGGCCTGCCCAGCCCTGCCCCCACAGCCGGCAGCCCCAGCAGGGGTTTCCGGCCTGGGAACATGTGGCTACACCCACACCGGAAACTCAGGTAAGGTGGGGGGAGCATGCCTTGCATGTGAGCTCCGGGTAGGCAGCAGCAGCAAACACTGCCTGGTGCGGCAAGTGGGGGGGGTCACAGCTGCTGCTGCTGCAGCACAGCCCTGACAGGCAAGCCCAGCCTGGCAGCAGAGGCAGGTTACAAGCTGGTGCTAGGGCCATTTTTCCCTGGGCTCAGCACCAGCTTGTAAGCCACCCCTGCTGCCAGCCTGGGCCCCGCACTGGCTCTGGGCTTGCCCATCAGGGCTGCACCATGGCGGCAGCAGCTGCAGCCCCCTCGCTTGCCACGCCGGGCAGTGTTTGCTGCTGCCTGCCCAAAGCTCACACACTGCGCAGCCCAGAGGTGGCGGTGGCAAACACTTCCCAGCACAGCACAGCCCTGACAGGCAAGCCCAGAGCCGACGCAGGGCCCAGGCAGGCAGCGGGGGTGGGTTACAAGCTGGTGCTAAGCGTGGGGAAAAGTGGCCCCTCAGCTGCTGTGTGGCCAGCAGCCCGTGCTGCAGTGGCTTGCAGCCCACATGGGGCTGCCTGTACCTGGTCAGGACAGCCCCGTGTGGGCTGTGAGCAGCTGCAGCAGGGAGCACCAGCCACAGGGCAGGGCCACTTTTACCCGTGCTCAGAACCAGTTCTTTCCCTCCCGGGAAGCAGAGAGGTCAGGGCTGCGCACTGCCCCCTATCTGTACCACGGGGCTGGGGGGCACTGGGAGTGAGCAGATATATAGGGCCCACACAAGTGTCCTGGGGCCAGTGCCAGCAGGGCCCAGAAGCTCTATGGAACTGGGCCAGCTCCCCCCTCTCCCTACTGGTACAACCCAGCCTGGCTCTGCAGACCCCTGCCAGCATGCGCCCCGCTCTGGCCCCCACCAGTGCTGGTCCTGAGACATTGGTCCCAAGACATTGGGACATGGGTCCCAAGATGGTGACTGGGGGGGGGGAGGGGGGTGGCACCTGTCAAGGGGCAGGGCTACCCATGTGGCCCTTGAGAGCTTGCCAAAACAGGGTTAAGCAGCCCTCCGCCAGAAATAATTGCCCTCCCTAGCCTATGGGCTAGATCATATAGCTCCACAGGTCGGATCCAGCCAGCAGGCCATACGTTTGACGCTCCTCCTCTAAATAGAATGGTCTTAACTCTAAACACCTATTTTGCTCTTTCAGGAAAGAGGATTGATGACTTGCTCTATTCAATTAAATCAGAACAATGATAACTCATTTATTGTATTAGTTGCTTTAACATACTATACGAGGAACAAAATACATTATTTTATTTTGAGAACGTGGCCATCTTGGAATGCACAAAACTGTAAAATGAACAAAGGAACATTAATGCATATTTTCAGGAACTGGATGAAAATACTTTGATAGAAGACAGATGGCAACAGCCAGAAGAGCCCCTGGTAGCTAAACAAGCTTCTAAATGCATATTTAGATACCAATATAAGCAGACTGATTTTCAGAAGCGTTGAACACCCACCACTCTCATCCACTCCAGTTAGTATTTCTTTCAGAAATCTTTCAATAACTTTTTTTAAGTAACACAAGCATACCATCCTTGAGAGATCTGCAGTTTATTAAATTCATTACCAGAATGCAATCCGATTAAAATTAACACCCAGACAGCCATTCATTCTAAATTAAACAGTATTAAAAATCAAAGTAAGACAAGTCTGTACATTAAAGTTAAGTAATGAGAGGAAGAATAGATGAGATTTATTGATATGCAATGCAAACAGATTATTGCTGTGTTATAAACTCTTCACAGATGGTGGAAATAAGTTACTGGGACAACTATATTCCAGTTTGTCTCACCTGATACGAATGGCCATGCGTTTCTGACTCTCCTGTCCTATTCAAGTTGACTAGCAGTAAGTCTTTGGTTCTCTCCATGCTGACATCATGATCAACTCCATTGTTTTCCATTACAAGGCAGCCTGGGAAAAAAAACTGCAGCACTTCATTTGAGCCTCTTATTCAGAGTGCACTTTACCTCAGCTTAGAGACATTGCTTCCTAATTGCTTTTTAAAATGTAAATCTTGTAAGTTTAGGCCAAAATCTAGCCTCCTTGGAACTCAAAGACAAAACTTCCATGGTATTTTCCACAAAAGTTCTAAACCTTTACATTTCTTACCCAAGTAAAATTACAGTTGTTTTCTTCTAGAGAATTAAAGTTAGGCCCTGAATGCAAAACATTTTGCCTTCTCTGAATTAGCACACTTTGACTCCCTGTGTGTATGCATATATATAAGCACTTTTATAAATAATCTGACATTTATATAATATCCTCTCTCCAAAAGGACATCAAAATGCTATAAAAATTCGAATGGATTTTCACAAAGGCACCCACACCAACTCTGTAGCAAAATTCAGCAAAACTATTTCAGAGCAACACTAAACAACAGCAACTTGTAAGCAAACACTCAATGGAAGCCAATCAACTACTGGACCCAGGTAATTCCCTTTCCCTTAGGCACAAGGCTTAACAATTTAGTAGAAAGCTATGAAATACAATGGAACTACTTAACAGAAATATTTAGTTTTAAGGACGTTTTAAAATTAAACTTATTGAGAATGAGTTCTACTTTCATACCAGCTGCTGTATTGGACTTTAATTCATAAATATATAAACTTAATGCGTGCACTGTGCTTAGTTGAAAGCTGTAGCTTCTTCATATTCTTCAAAACAAATATAGTACCAGCAGTTCCAACACCCCAAAAAGGATAGTTTGTAGCACACGCTACACTAAGTAACTTAAAAATGTAGCTGTATTACTATCAGCTGGAAGCGCTAGTGTGGACTAGGTCAGGGTTAGGCAACCCCTGGCATGCATGACACGCAAAGGAATTTTGCTTGGCACATGTGCCTTGGGGCAGGGGTGGGGAAGGGGCCAGGGGTGCACTACCGCAACAAGGATCAGGCCCCTCGTGGTCCTATCGCCATCCACCCCTGGCACATGAACATCTTACAAGTTGAGGTTGTGGGTGTTTCCAGCACTGCCCAAAAATGTTGTCCTGGACTAGATGATGATGATTACCATCAGATCTCTAGTATGCTCATCAAGTAGACCTGAGAAGGGTTAGACATGTTTAAACTAATGATCACCCTTACCTGAAGTAACTCATTGGGGGCCACCTTTTTGGACAGGCGTGCCGGAAATCGGCCCTGCACCCTCCCTGCCTGCTATTTCGATTCCTTTCCCTGGCCCAATCTGCTGCTTCCTGCTCCCAGCCCGAGCTGCCATTCTGCTGCCTGTTCCTGCCCCAGTCACTTAGTGCCACAGGTCAGCCAGCCCTGTCCAACACCAACTGCAGCACAGCTAGCAGGCTCAGGCCAACACATTAGCACTCTACTTCAGCAGTTCCCAAACCCTGACACACTGCGCACCACCAATTTAAAGTGATACAACCTTAAATACCAACGATACAACTGTAAGTACCACCAGCAAATTTTTGTCATATAAAAGTAATTACAGTAAATCCATTAATGCATACCATTAACAGGTTGTCTGCGTACCACTGGTGGCGCATGTACCACAGATTGGAAACTGCTGATCTACTTGGCACAGAGACGTAATGGGCACAAATGAAGTGTAACAGGGAAAAAAGGCCAGGCAGAGTCACGCCCTCGTGCACTCAAATAACAGTGTTACCTTGGCTGGGTCCATTCTTAAACCAGCACCGGTGCGCTGCCCTCCTCCTTCAGATGACCACCAGGGAAGGCCCAGCCTGGAGCCCTGCTGCTGCAGCAGCCTCCGAGCTGCCCCACTCCCCAGGATGGCAGAGCCAGATGGGCCTCGAAGAGGAGAAGCAGGCGGGAAAGCTTCTGCGCGGCCTTTCTGCAAGAAACGGATCATGGTGGGGGCTTGAAAACGTGAACAGGAAAGCACGGGTATGGGGGCTTCGTGCCACCTGCGGGGAGAGCGCTCGGGTCCTGGCTCCTCACAACCTGGTTCGCCTGTCCCGCCGGCGGCCCCGGGGCCCCGCGCAGCCCGCGACGGGCCCAGCTGGGACCCCGGCACCGCCGGCTCCCCCCCGGGCCTCACAGAGCAGCTGGGTGGGGTAAGTCTGAGACCCCGGTCGGCGGTGGGGCGGGGGCGCCACGCACCACATAGCGGGGGTCGTCGCGGGCCCACGAACATCGCCCTCGCCCCCCACGGGGCCCCGCGGGTACTGGCGCCGACCCTCAGCCGCGGGCGGCCCGGGGAGCGAGGGCTGAGAGAGGGAAGGAAGGGGAGGGGGCTGGGCGCGGCCGACGGAGGATCCAGAACGAGTCTACTCAACCTCGTCTTGGCTCCCGCCGGCGCCACCATGGAGACCGCCGTACCGCGCAGGTGCAAGCCCGCACGTTCCCCGCGGGGCACCGTAGTGCCCGGAAGGAAGGGCCGCTCCCGTCTGCCGCCCTCACCTGAAGCCACCGGCAGGTCCTGGCAAAGCAGGGGCGACGCAGCAAAGCCGGGAGCGGCGAGGCGCGCGGCATGCTGGGAAATGTGGTCCCTCGCGCGGGGACTCCTGGGAGTCGCAGTCTTTCCCGAGCTCCCTGCCGGCCGCGTGCGGGCACAAGCAGGTTCCTGGAGCGGCTGCGCGAGGACGGACCTGCCCTGGGCCTTTAAGGACAGGCACGACAAGCCGCTTGCGGGACGGTCGATTGGAGTAGCCGTGTGGGCCCGAGCGATCGATCGACCGACCGTGGCGTTACGGCACGTGGACAGGCACGGTTTTCAGCCGCCCGCCGCCGACTGGGACCGCTCGCGGCCATGGCGCAACTGCAGGCCCGGTTTCTCACGGACAATCAGAAGTGAGTGCGGGGTCGCCGCGAGGGGCGGTCCCGCTCCCGGCGGGGCCCGAGTACGGGCAGGCGCCGCCAAGGGGCGGCCGGGTGTGGGAGCCGAGGTGGTATCTCTTTTGCCCTCGTCTCCCAGCCATAGGAGTCGCTTCATAAAACCCTAGAGCCGCCTCGATGCTGCTTACACACAGGCGCCTGCTGGTCCCTGCAGGACGTGTAGACACCCAGTGGCTTGATGCTGCGTCCGCTGGGTCACGTCGGTGTGAGAGGCACTTCAGAAAATCATGGCAAAGGGTAGGGCAGGTCGTAGGGGCCACTTGAATATCAGCTTTGTTCACCACGGGGGTGATAGACTGGCGAAGAAAAGACACGTAACATGCAACTAATGAATTTGCTGCCTGCTTGTTGTGTGATTTTTGTCTGCGTGTCTGAAAAGTTCATCCTGATTTCTTTTCTCCGTAGGTACATAGTAGACAACGTCCCATTCTCTGTCCCTGCCGCCTCGGAAATCGCTGACCTCAGTAACATCATCAATAAATTGCTGGAAGCTAAAAATGGTATGTGCTTAGAAAGTAACTTACTAATTTGAGAAGACGTATATTCTTGTAGCTAAGAACATGCTGATGTATTCAGAATCTCTTCTTAAAAACCTGTACTGTAGAGCAGTGGTTTTTCACCTTTTTTATTTCTGGACCCTTGTTGAATCTCATGAGGTTCAATAAGGACAAGTGCAAAGTCCTGTATTTAGGACAGAAGAATCCCATATGCTGGTACAGGCTGGGGGCTGAGTGGCTGGGCAGCAGTTCTGCAGAAAAGGACCTGGGGGTTACAGTGGTCAGTAGTCTGAATGTGAGCCAAAAGAGGTGTGCCCTTGTTGCAAAGAAAGCTAATGGCATACTGGGCTGCATTGGTAGGAGCATTGCCAGCAGACTGAGGGAAGTGATTATTCTCCTATTCAGCACTGGTGAGGCCACATCTGGAGTACTGTGTTTAGTTTTGGAGCCCCCACTACAGAAAGGATCTGGACAAATGGGAGAGTCCAGCAGAGGGTGACAAAAATGGTAAGGGGCCTGGGGAACGTGACTTACGAGAGAGACTGAGGGAACTGGAATTATTTAGTCTAGGGAAGAGAAGAGCAAGGGGATTTAATAGCAGTCTTCAACTGCCTGGTGGGGTGGGGTTCAAAAGAAGATGAAGCTAGATTGTTCTCATGGTGAACAATAACAGAACAAGGAGCAGCAGTCTCACATTGCAGCAAGGGAAGTTTAGGTTAGATATTAGGAAAAGTTTTCTTATTAGGAGGGTAGTAAAACTCTGGAACAGGTTACCCGGAGAGGTGATGGCAACTCCATCCTTGGCGGTTTTTAAAACCCACCTAGACAAAGCTTTGGCTGGGATGATCCTGTTGGGGATGGTCCTGCTTTGAACAGGGGCAGTGGCAATGCATAGCGGGTGCCCGTGTGCCCCATGATAGGCTATGCTCCCTGGTTAAGCAACAGGCAGGGAGGACCGGCAGGAGCACCGGTGCCCTCCCCCGTGAGCACTGGCTAAGGAGTGGGAGCATCGAATGAAACGCAGCTGCTTCCAGGAGTGCCATGGCCAGTTCGTGGTTGGCATGATTGGCCGTGGGGGCACCCTGACTCTGGTTGGTGAGATTGGCCACGGGGGGGGCGTATCCCTCTTCCCCCCCGGACTAAGGTGGCACCAGTTGCCCATGAGCAGTGGGCTGGACTAGATGATCTCTTAAGGTCCCTTCCATTGCTAACTTTCCATGATTCTATACCCCTTTGGAAATTTTGAATGGAAGTATGGACCCCTTTGTATTCTAAGCCTGGGTATTCAAATGCGTTTGATTACAGTAATCTTTTGAAGATTCCTTAAACATAGTCTGCAGACCCCCAGGGGTCTACTGACCACAAGTTGAAAACCACTGCTACAGAGATTTAAATTAGAAGGATCTGGATCTTACAAGTTTATGCATATGAATAAAGTTAAGTATGCAAATAAGCCTTTGCAAGTTATATTAGATACGAATCAATAGTTATATCAAAGATCACCAAATTCCCTATAAATATTCATGAGGGAAAATAGTTGTCATTCCCGTACTTGTGTGACTATACCTGCCTTATGTGAAATGTAACAGTTTCTTGGTATTGTACAATGGTCATTGAAGATGTAGATCCTGCAAGAGTGTCCGTGCAGATGAACCTTTGCTTCTGTGCAGAGTTTCACTTAAGCAAGTGGAACTGTGTGCATACAGAAGGGGCCAGTTGCACAGAACTGATCGTAGGTGGCATTGGGACAATCCAGAGTGTAAGACACACAGACAGTTCTGTCCTTCTTTATAGTCTGCAAGCTTTTGAGGCGGGGACTGTCTTCATTTTGTTAGTGGGGTCCTGATCTAGCGTTGGGGGCATGTTCAAAATAAAACCAATAATGAAACTTTCTGAGGCATCAAATTAAAGGAGAGATGAGAAATGGAAACAAAAAATTCAGTTCCCTGCCTAAATAATAAAATCTTGCAATATGATTTGAAACTCGCCAGAGTTCAGTTGTGGTGTGCAAACAAACGGGATACAAGTTTCAAGGGCTGAATAACCCAAATTCCAGATACTAACTACTGAAATGTTTGAGCAGATGTGAATGGAAGTGGTCTTTCAAATAAGTACCTTTCCATCCAAAAATGGCTTTAAATTGTTTCTGGCCTCTGGAATTAAATGTGTGTGTTGTATTCTCCATTTACCCATAACATTTTGAAGGTGTGCATTAAATACTTAATGTTTAAAGCTAAGAGGTCTTCAGAGGCTACCCCTCCTGGTGGTGATTACCGTGGTCCTACCTGATGTTGATGAAGAGTAGCAGTAACAAACTCTAAAGACCTTAATGAATCACATTCGCTGCTGTATATCCAGGTGCATTTAGGGGACATGAGCAGGATTCCATGGACGTAACAATATTGAAGGCAAGATATGCTTTCTGAATCTGAGAGGAGTATCTTACCTTAAAACAGGGATCAGCAACCACTGGCACACACACCAGAGTATGACATGTGAGGCCATTTTCCTTGGCATGCCATAGCCGGCCTGGGCTCTAGGTAGCTGCCACCAGCCACAGAGCCCAGGCTGCTCGCAGAAGGCAGCTGGGAGGCTGCAAGCAGCCTGGGCTCTGCAGCAGGCGGCAGCTGTCCAGAACCTGGGCCAGCTGCAACTGGGAGGCTACAAACAGCTGTGCCACTCTCCACAGCCCTAGCACCAGGTCTGCAGCTGCAGTGGCTCCAGCACATGGCCAGGAAGGGACCCAAGGGCAGTGCAACCCTGGCACCACCCCTGCTGTCTGCCCGGAAGGACACGCGCAGCCACTGCTGCCACAGAGCTGGTGCTGCGGAGTTCAGCACAGCTGTTTACAGCCTGCCTGCCACCTGCTGTAGTTGCCCAGAGCCTGGGTTGGCTGTACCAGGCATCTGCTGCAAACTGCTGCACTGGGTTCCCTGACCCGGCTTTGTGCTGGTGGCAGCTGCACCTTGGGATGGACAGCAGGGGAGGGACCAGAGTTGTGCTGCCCCAGACCCTTTCCTGGCTTTGGACCCAGAGGCACACATGCAGCTACCACCATGGAGTTGGTACCAGGGCTATGGAGCCTGGTGCAGCTGTTTGCAGCCTGCCACAGCTGGCCCAGGCTTTGGGCACTGCAGCAGGTGGTTGGCAGGCTGCAAACATCTGTGCTAGACTCCAAAGCCTCGACACCAGCTGCGGCAGCGGCAGGTGCATGCACGCTTCACAGCACATGGTGAGAAAGGGGCCCAGGCAGAACAACCCTGGCCTCTCCCCTGCCATCCGCCCAGGAGCATATGTGCAGCCACTGCCAACAATGAGGATTGGGCCCCTCGCAGGCTTGGACTTCGGCACACCAAGCCAAGACATGGGTGGAGGTTTGGGTGTTTTTGGAACTCCTGCCAAAAACGTGGCCAACCCCTGCCTTAAATAGTTTACTTTGATATGAACTTACAAAGATTTTGTGTATTTGGCAGTGATGGTGAAAAATGAACTATAATATGACAGGATTAAGAAATACAGCTTTGCTTTACAGCCCTCTTTCTTTGCCTTGATTTCTTATTACCACTTTATGTGGAACTACCAAAATGCTGCTTAAAATATTCTATGGATATTTGTTATAACACTTCTTGAGCACAGTTCTATCTGGAAAAAGAAGCTGGCTTTGCATTTAATTTAAATGAACTGTTGGCTTCATTTTCTAAAAATTGCCATTGCTGAATCCTTTTCTTGAGAGTATGAATTAAGTTATGAAATACTAAAACTTATTGTTTCTTTCTGTTTCTTCAGAGAACCACAAATATGTGGAATTTGACTTCCTTATCAAAGGCCAATTCCTGCGTATGTCATTGGTCAAACACATAGAACTGGAAAACATTTTAACAGTAAGTCATGCTCACTTTCTCTGGACCTCGCTCTTGGACAACAGCATTTCAAAGATTCTAGGTAGTTTACTTGATTCAATTCAGGTTTCAAAGGTAAACAAGATGAAAGTTGAAAATTGCTACTCTAATATGTAAAGGTAACCTGATTCTGAATGTTCTGTGTATTTTCCTTTCTTAGTATTCTTTCACTTCTGCAGGAATACAGATTATTTCCCATTTTTTCCTTCTGATGTGCTTGCAGTTCATAAGAATCTAGTTCTGCAGACAAGGATGTCTATAATTTTACTCATCTTAGTCATTGATTTCAGTGGGACTGCTTCCCGAGTAAAGTTACCCTCACCTTTAAATATTTGTAGGATTGGCCCCTTAAGGCATGTCTACACATGCATTTGATCTGGGATCAGTTTACTTGGGAGTAAACTACTCATAAGTAAATGTTCCTGGGCAGGGAAGTGGGAGCAGATTGTGCTAATGGCAACAAACTGCTCCCATTTCTTGGGACCCTCCAGTGGGCCCCTGCTGCCACCAGGAGGAGCTCTAGGCTCCCTCTGGGTGCTAGCCAAGGGGCTGGCAGGGAGCACCAGGCCAGAAGACATCTTTCTCCTGCCCGGACTGGGACATTACATGAAGCTGCCTGCTGCTGGGGCAGGGACAATGTCCTCCTAGGCCTGGCTCCCTGATCAGAGGCAGGGGACTTAGAAAAAGCTGCAGTGGGGGCAGGTCCCAGCTGTCTGCCCCAATCCACTGGTGGGGCAGCAGGCTGGGATCTACCCCACCCCTGAAGCTCTTTCCAAGACCCATGCCTCGTTCATCTGATCAGGGCACTGGGCTGAAACCTGGCCCTAACCAAGAAAATTCCCAGCCCCCCACCCCACATGTGGGGTGGAGGCTGGGGAGCTTGTTCCCTGCTTAGCTCTATGGGCATGGGTGAAGCTTGGTGGATAACAGGCTGGGGAGCTTGTTCCCCACTCAGCTTCACGAGTGTGGAACTGGGTGGGGAACAGGCTGGGCAGCAAGCTCCCTAGTGTGTTCCTTGCCCAGCTCCTCACTCATAGAGCCAAGTGGGGAACAGAGTGGGGGGCATGGAGTTCCCAACTGGCAGAGCAAAGGAACATAGTCCCTGCCCAGGGTTTGGTGGTGGAGCCCACCCCAGCATCAGGCGGCTCCCAGGGGCAGGGAGCAATCTCCTGCCCCCTGGTGGCCAGCTGAATGGGAATAGATTCACTCCTGGTCAGGCAACTACACAAGCCCTACTGCACCATTACTAATCGCAAGTAAATTTGCTACTTGCATTTGCAGGTAGTTAATTTACTCTTGATTAGTGAGGTCCTGATGTATTGCTGTTATCTTCTTGATGTTCAGTTGTGCATATTTTTGTCTGTCATGGAGTCAGGGCTGCCTATAATCCCATTTATAGTAGTAACTCCAATGTTGTGCCAGAGAAGAGGCTTACATCTATATGGAGGGCAGGATGCTTGTATAGTTAAGATCTTTGGCTGATCAGTTGGACTATATTTTTGCTGCTGAAACAACAGAAAAAAGAAAAACAAGTCCCCCAAACTGACCATATTTTTGTCTTTGAGAGTTTAGGAGGAAGTGGTAGAAATTGAGTATGTGGAGAAGTACACGGCACCTCAACCTGAAGAGTGCATGTTCCATGACGACTGGATTAGTTCTGTGGAAGCTACTGAAGAATGGTATCAGCCAGTCTTACATTTCCACTTTTTGTCCTGTTCTCAGTAACTGATGCTATAGTTCTGTTTATTGGTACCTTCTCTGTCTCCCATTTCTGCCTTTTAAAAAAAAAAAAAAAAAACGGGTATTTCTGCCTGTCAGGTTTAGACATCATATGGCTGGGAAAGTAGCTGAAGTCTGAATAGCTCTTTACCTTGAGGGCGCATCTACATGTTGCTGTGACTCCGTGCTTTAGTACTTCCTTTTAGAAGTAGTTATATTAAAGTACTTCCTCTTGGAAGTACTAAAGCATGGTGCAGCATGGGTGGTTACTGTGCTGTGTGCATGGTTAAGCCTCTGCATTGCTGTAGCAGTGCAGTACACCCAGAGAGCACATCACTACGTTGCTGTAGGGTGACATGTAAACGTGCCCTAAAAGTAGCTTTAACCCAAGTGGAAAATTACCATGGTTAGGAGAGGATGAGCCAGTATTGATTGTATACATTAATATTAATAAATGCTACTCAGTTTTTTTGTTTCTTTAAACTTATTAATTAAACCATATTTCAAATATAATGTCTATGTAATGATGACAAATATAATTACTGACACCTCGCCTGAAGTACTTTTAAAAAAAATTCAGAAGAAGAATGTAACCATGCCAATATTATTTCCAGATCTTATATTCACTGTTGACTGTGAATCCTTTGTTAATTAGAAAAACTCAAAGCACTTTCAAACCATTAATCATAAGATATTATCAAAGTATTAATAAATAATTTTATAATAATTGGGCTTGACCTAGATATAAAGCTTCAGAATTTCATATACAAGATGTTCAGTATTCATACTTATCTCTCTCTTCTTTCTTTTTTCCTTTATTTTTAGTCTGCATGTTTTAATGCTGTCCTTAATAGGAAGGTATAAGCTCTATTATTGAATAAAATGTCTTTTTTTTTTTTTGTGTTTGCAAACAAGCCTTTTTGCATTCAACGGGGACAAAGATTGCTATCGAGCTATTTTTCTTTATTCACATTTTTAATCGGTTATTGGTTAATATTGTCCTCACAGAAAAAAATGTCCTCTGAAGCAGCATTAGCTGCAAAGATAAACATGTTTCACCTTTTATATCCTGCAGGATTTTAACTGGCTCTTATGATCACACTGCTCGAATATGGTCTCTAGAAGGAAAACCCATCATGACTATTGCTGGGCACACAGAAGTTGTGAAAGATGTGGCATGGGTCAAAAAAGGTCAGTACATCACCTTCTGATTTGGAGAGAGATTAGATTAACATTTATCAAAACAAAACAACCACCCCGCTACCACTCCCCGCCGCCCCCCCCCCCCCAAAAAAAACCCAAACAAACCCTTGATACTTATAGTTATTGTAAGTACTGTGTCATAAGCAGAGATCTGGGTTTTCAGTTTCCAGCACAAAAAACCACCAATGATTTTTTTTTTTTTCCTCTCAACTGAGAAACGTACACATTTTCCATTTTAACAGGGAAACACATGAATTTTCCACTTTTGCAAAGACCCCTCTGCAGGCTGGCAGAGTCCTGTCTACAAGCAGCTGAGGAGAGCAGGAGGAGGATGGTCAGTTAGGGGGTGCCATGTGCATGCTCACATATGCACATGGCAGGTGGGGGTGGAATTGAGGACCCCATAGGCAGGGAGGGAAGGAGCTGGGCAGGGCTGGGGATGCTGCCCTGCCTAGGCAGTGCATGAAGCTTGGGGTCTGGGGCTAGAATGTGCAGCCACAGGTCCCACAGGGAGTGGGTTGGAGCTGTCGGCCTCTTGTCCGGAGGGCCAGGGGCTGGCTCCCTGCCACTGAATGCATTTCCAAAGGGGGCTATGGGGGTATGTGCCCCCAGATATGTTCACAGGGCAGGGGTGGGCTCCCCATCCTGCTGCCCTGCTCCTGGGGCCTCCATGGCCCAGTGGGTGGGACCCTCCACAGCAGGGCTAGACAGGAAAGCTCTGTGCCACTGCTGCAAGCCCCACACCACCATAGCAAGGTGTCTCTGGCCCTCCTGGCAGCAGCAGAGGTGGTGGCATGGAGTTGTGCCCCTTGCTACCAGGTGGGCAGGGGGTGCCTCTCCATGGCAGCATGGGGCTTATGATGGGAGCACCAAGCTTCCCTGCCCTGCTCTGCCATGATGCACTGGGTCTTACCTGCTGGGCCACACAGGCCCCAGGGGGAGGGCAGCAGGGCAGGGAGCTCAAGCCTGCAGCCTGCATCCACTTCCCACCACGGGCTCTGCTCCAGCCTTAATACCCATGGAGGACTGGGAAGGGGAGCTGAGCCCTGTGCTCTGCTCCACCGCAGCAGCTGCCGCCTCCCACAGGCAACAGCCAGGGCTTGGGCGCTGCTGTAAAGGGCTGCAGACCTGGGTCCCTGGCCCCAATAGCTCCTGGCAGTTGGGAGCCCCCTCTGGCAGGGCTGAGGACTGTGGGTGGGCAGTGAGGGGCACCAGCAGGGCTAGGGGCTGTGGCTTGGGAGTGAGGGACCTAGACCTACATCCTGGTGAGCGAAGGGGGCAGGGGGAGCTCTGATTTTTTTTTTTTTTTTTTTTTTCCCCATGATTAAAAAAACCCCCCAAAATCAAATACCAAAATGTATAGTTACTTAGAATTTATTTTACTGTAGTGATTGAGGCACTGTGACAGGCTTCCAAATTGCTTTAAAATTGTAAATATATCAATAAACATTGTGTTTAATTGATACCTATATATATATATATATAGTGGTGTTTCATTTTAATTATGGATTTTAAGTTTTTTTAATCTGAGAACTTGCAATTCTCTCTTAAAAAAAAAAAAAAAAAACACAGAGAATTTGCAGTTTTTAAACTGAGAAAACCCTGGTCATAAGTTAGAAACTGAATAATCACCTCATTAATGAAATCCCTTTATGAAGTCAAAAGCCATATTTTTAAAAATGATCATATATGCTAATAATTGTTTAACTGTTTAAATACTGCTAAAAATTAACTTTGGGCACTTTTCATAGTACTTACAAATTTAGAGTCTTACATGAGGTCATTTCTATACATTCTGTAAAAGAGTTTTTTAAAAAGACTGCTGTAAGTGGATTTATATAGGAGTATTTGTTTTCTTCCTTCCTCAGATAGTTTGTCATGCCTGCTACTTAGTGCCTCTATGGACCAAACTATCCTGCTATGGGAGTGGAATATAGAAAGGAACAAAGTGCGAGCCCTTCACTGCTGCAGAGGACATGCTGGAAGTGTTGACTCTATAGCTGTTGACTGCACAAGAACAAAAGTAGGTCACTAACTCAAAGACCTTCCCCTACAAATAACTTAGGTGTTATGTGTAGATTGTATACATATACACTTTCTTATTCTCTGCATACATATTGATCATTGTGCATTATCAAGGATTGGAAATGCATGGTGTTAGTACATGTCTGTGCATTAATAGGAGATACCAAGACTTTTATAAATTAGTGATAACATAGCATTTGATGTAAAAGTGTGCTATATGGGAAAGACTCGCATAGTTCTCAGTATTGCACCCACAACCTGAAGGTAGCTTCAGATATTGACACTCCGTTATTGAGCTACACAGTTAATTTGGCTTTTAGGAGTAGAGCTGTGCAAAATATTTTCAGTGTATAGTATTTTTGTTAGAAAATACATGTTTTGTTGTACTGGAATTATTTGTTAATTTTTCCCAAATTTTACTAAATGGATTCAGATGGGAAAAGTTTTTCACAAAACTGGGAGGAAACGAAGACCATTCATCTTATCCACTAGTTATAGCACTCTACTTTGTCTGTAGGGGTTTTGGGTTAAATTTTCTCTTCTGGCTGAGGAGAATTGAACCCACCTCCCAAACAAGTGTCCTAACCACCAGGCTCCAATATTCCGGATTAGCAGAGCTCTCACTGTCTCTGTTGCCACTCACTGCTCTATTATGCCAATAATTCAAATACCTGGATTTCAGCTTTAATCCCATAAATCTGTATCTCACTTTTAACCTGAGTGTCCTAACCACCAGGCCAGGGAAACACTCACCCTGACTCACTGCTTATTGCAGGGGTGGGCAAAATGCTGCCCGCCAGGCCATTCTATCCAGCCTGTGGGGCCCCTAAAAAATTAATAAAATTAATATTTATCTGCCCCTGGCTGCCTATCATGTGGCCCTTGATGGGTTGCCAAAACTCAGTAAGTGGCCCTCTTCCCAAAATAATTGCCCGCTCCTGGCTTTTTGGGAAATAAGGTATACAAATTGGAGAAGCTCAAACAGGAGGCATGGTGGAACACCCATATCAGAATATTTCCTATCCAAGTGGTTTGGATACAGACCTGAAAGATATAATGAAACATTGGTTCAGACTGCACCACTTTCTTTCCTTGGAGTTTGTGGGGATTCACTAAAATGAATGTAACATTTAGGTCAATTGAAGTGAAGTCTTATTCAGGTTTTGTTTCTGCAAAAAAAAAAGTTACATCTAGTCCAATCTGAACCAAAGTGTTTGTGCTTTTTGATTTGGCAGCCAATCCAAAAAATGAACTAATTGCACAGCCTTATTTAGGAGTGAGAAGAGAAGAGTCCAGGACAACTCATCCATTTTTTGATTCATTGTACAATAAAATGTATGGGTGAACATTTTGTGGCAAGATTACTTCCTATGGCTTCTGAGAGCTAGTTGGATTTTTATTTTTTTTTAATAAACATTTCTATTTATCTAGTTCTGCAGTGGATCTTGGGATAAGATGTTAAAAATCTGGTCTGCAGGTAAGATTTATTACTAAACCTTCTCTGGAATTCTTGCCATCTTGAATTGTAAAATAATTCTGAAAGTTCTGTAAAAACTGAAAGTGAATATTTTACTTTTTTTTTTTAAATTAACAAATCTAAGTGAAAATTTCAGTTTCTTTCAGGGGAGTTATATAAAGATCCCTAGCTCTTTAAAATACGATACAACCAGTTATTCAGTTACACCAGAAAGTCATATTTTCAAATGCTACAGCTTGTATATAACTTTCATTTAGAATGTAAGAGATGCCTGGTTTTGTATTTAACTTTAGTTATTGTAGTTTAGTTGCTTCTGAGCTGTTTTGAGGATTAATTAAGATCTGTCAACAGCCCCAGTAAATCTGAGGCCCCAATTCTGGAAACTCTTATGCATTTGCTTAAGTTTACTATTGTGAAAGTTAGGTTAATGCAGAAAGAACAGAATGAGTTAAAAAAACTACCCCTTTCAGCCATTTTGCATTGGATTGTCTAGCCTCCCCTTCCTGACAGTTTTGCAAAAAATGAAGACACATTCTGGGACCTGTTCCTTGTCCATATGGTTTCTCTCCATATGCTGATTCCTAACATATCAGTAGTATGATGTTTTGAGTTTATATTTGCAACAAACTGTTAACCATAATAACAAATAGATAACTAGTAAAATGAAATCACTGAATCTTAATTTGACAAATGTACCATGACAAGAGAGGTATCTCTTGCAATGTGGGGAGAGAATTGCAAGAGGGATATTTGTGCAAGGTAGTAAGCATTTACCAGATATTAGGTCGATGTGTTCCAGGACTGAGTACTGTGCTCAGCTGTGTCTAAACCAAGAAGTTCCCTATTTTCTAACCCAGCAAAATGCCCTGGCATGATTACTTTGTATATATGCATTTCTTTTCTCAAGATAAAACAGTTGACTTCAAACACATTCTGGACTCTAATATTTTTACAGAATGATAGCTAGAAAAAGGTGGAGCTTGCAGAGTTCAACCAAAAGCTATATGTGAAATTCATAGGAGTTTATTAGAGATACAACAACATATCAATCACATATTGGATCAGTACCAGTAACAGGAAAACTAACATTATTGCCAATTGGCGTTTTTGGGCTGGTGTAGCCGATAATGTCACTGATAAATGCCGCCTGCATGCACGCAGCTGCACACGTACATATGGCCACAAATGCAGCTGGGCAGCTTGAAGTGCAGCATCCAGCTGGTAAGTCTGTGGGGGGAAGGGGCTTCGGAGGAAGTGGGGCAAGGGTAGGTGATGCCCAACCAGGGCAGTGAATGTAACCCTGCTGGGAGCAGGACCGAGCTGCAGGAGACTTGTCTGGAACCTGTGGGGGGAGGGTGGGGCAGGAGAGCTCCAGCCTCTTTGTGGGGGAAGAGGGGGTTGGGCCAGGGCTGTGCTCAGGGCAGACAGGAGTGGGGCAACAGTGCTAGGAGGGATGGCTACAGGGTGGACTATAGCAACCCCAAAATTCCCTGTAGCCACCCCTCCCAGCTCCTCCATCCAGCCCTTGGCCCTGAGCCTACAGTGGGCAGCCCACCCTCACCCCAAGCACAAATCTGAGGGAGCACATGCCCTGCATACCTCACCCACACTCCGTGGATGAGTCGTTTACACTTCTGTCCTATGCCCTGCCCTAGGGTTGCATTCGCCATCCTGGCTGGGCAGCGCCTGCCCCAGCCCCCACCCCGCTCTGTCCCTCATCGTGGAGGCCTTGATCTGTACCCCCCCCCCACATGCCCCTTTCCCTCCACAGACTTACCAGCTGGATGCTGCTATCCAAGCTGCCTGCTGCATTCCTGTAAATTGGCTATCAGATCGGTATTGGCTGATATGGCCATCGGTATTGACCAAGAAAATCTTTATTGGTGGCTCCCCTCATTTTAATAATTTATTTGCTGCTTTTCCTGCAATAGTGGACATTTGGTCACCTTAAACAGATTATGGCTTTAATCCATGTAAAGATGTCACAGTCTAGCCAAACAGCATGCTGTCTTAAACACTCATCTGAGTACTAGTTGGATGTATATACACACTACAGCAAAAGCTCTGTTATCTTGCATCCCCCAGGAATGGGGGATGCTGGTTAATCAGATATGCCAGTTAAATATGCACCGTCTGGTGCGCTCCCTGGCATCAGTGTGCCAAGGGACAGGGAATGGGGCTCCACACAGGCTGCTTTGCTGGGTCATGGGCCGAAGAAGTAGTGAAGTGAAGAAAAAGAAGAACTCAGCTCATGGCGGTGAAACCAGAAGTGGGACTTCTGGTTTTGCTTTTGCCACGTCCCTCAGATGCCAGTTAGTGGAGCTTTTCAGTTGATAAAGTGCCCAATAACATGGCTTTTGCTGTAGTTACTCTGAGGTAGAAGGTTGGGGATTTACTGCACATTAGCTGTTACGTAATAACTGTGTGCATTCTTTTGCTTTTCATTGGGCATGTCTACACATGCCCCGACAATGCAGTTACTACTGCACTGACATTTAGTACTTGCTTTAGGAAGTACTGTATAACAACACATAACAGCTGCTACTGTGCTGTCCCAGCAGTGCACAGTTATTTTTAGCAACTACATTGCTGTAGCTGTGCACTATAGCAAGGCAGCTCATCACTACAGCGACGTAACGTCAGTGTCATGGTTTGTGCCCACCAATGCTACGTTGCCATAGCACATTGCTATAGCAACATAGTATCACGTGTAGATGTACCCATTGAGGACTAAGCTACTCAAGTTTAGCTTCTGTCTACCACAGTGGGAACATGCACACAGGTAGTTACCATAAAGCATCTGATGTTTTGTAAAGTCTAATCTGTTTTTTACCTCCTGATAATTTGTTCATGTGCGCATGTCCTTAGCTATCATGTGGCTCATAGCTGCCTACAGCTGTTTTCTTTTTTTATTTCCCCATCCATTCCCAAAATATTTTTGACACATTTTAGCATTTAATCAGCTTGTATAGTCTTAGAGTTATTACTTCTCCTTTCCTAATCTTTCATTTGCATCCTGAATTGTGAGAGAATAATCTCAGTAAGCTGATCCTCTCTCAGAAATAAAAGATACTTATCCAGGTTCCCTACTCCAAATGACTGTCACTGTTTCTTTTCATAATACCCGTTTATATTTATTTAGCCTGTAACTTTAAACGTGTGTCTGTTGTCTGTTTGTGTACTTTCAACTTTAAAATAGTGAGCATGCAATATAGGATGGATGTACTGTGAGTTTTTCTATGAGGAAGGATAACTTTATTCAGCTGGGACTTTGGAAAGGTCACAATCCATTTGTTTTAAGTGCACCGTGTGTAAAGCAACAATACTAATCTAGGAGTATTGAACATAAATACATTCAAGTTTGGAGGGCTAGTGAATTCTGTGGGCATTGGGACACATCACAGCTTAGATAAAAAAAGTTGTCCAGCTTGATTTATTAAAGCTCTGGGATTTGTTTCTGTCATAGTACCTACAGATGAAGAGGATGAAATGGAAGAAGCAACAAACAGACCAAGAAAGAAGCAGAAAACTGAACAACTTGGACTAACAAGGGTATGGTTAAGTTAGAAGTTGCATGGACATTCAGTTCAAAAGCATGGCATTGGCAGTTTCTGTCTTTGCTAAATGTATCTGAAGAAAAGTTTTTGTTGGAATCTCTGCAACTGCATTTACATTAACATTAATGAAATAATGGGCTTTTCTCCTTCAACTAATCCAGATTTTTTCTCATCCTTAATTTATAGACTCCCATAGCAACCCTCTCTGGTCATACAGAAGCCATCTCCTCTGTGCTGTGGTCAGATGCTGAAGAAATTTGCAGTGGATCATGGGACCACACAATTAAGATATGGGATGTTGAAACAGGAGGTCTCAGATCAACTTTGGTGAGATACAGTATCCAATGCATGAAGCTGATAGGTTTTTTTGACAAATTCCTGTCTGCCGTAACTCAGATTAGATGAAGAACTTTTTACAAGGATGAAGTTGGTCCTATTTCATAGCCAAATTTTTCTTATGCAGACAGGAAATAAAGTGTTTAACTCTATCTCCTACTCACCGCTATGTCGGCGTCTCGCATCTGGGAGCTCTGACAGACACATCAGACTGTGGGATCCCCGCAGTAAAGGTAAGCTGAAGGAACACTGATATCCTGCATTCTCTAATTTGTCTCATTTAATTTGTTTCAAGAGATGCACATTTAAGTTTGATATTGAATGTAGCAGGGTTTTCTAAGCATGAATACCATTTAGCTAAAATACGACAGGAACAATGAAGGCTGGGGAAAGCTGTATGAACGAGGGTCTGCTACGTACCATAATCTATAGTCATGGGAGCATGCTTGTATTGAGTGGTGAGAAACCATCATTCCTTCCCTGCTGACCAGAGTAGAAGCTTGTACTTGCTTGGTTTTTCAGATTATTTATGCTCTTTGTCTTTTGGTCCATGCTTTTTTCATTTCTTAGAAGTTACCTTGGAAAATTAATCTAATCTTTCTTTTATGTTATTTTCCCCCCTATTTAATCTTAAAAGTTATCTAAATAACAGTTGTGAAACCTAAAGTTACTATTTATAAAATAAATGCAACTGTCTTGCTGGCACGTCTGAGTCTTTCAGTAGGAGGGACCTTTCTTAGAAGTGCAGGCGTAGCTGATCCCATATCTATCCATTTTTAGATTTCTTACAGAGTCTCATAAGGTTGCCAGTCATTGCAATTCAGGATATAGACTGAGATTACCATATTCATTTCATAGACAGGAATTCTATTTAGTTTATACAAATATAGGCCAGATTTAAACATTATTTAGAGATAAGACTCTCTTATCCCAGTCCTGATACTTTGAGTTGTTCATTACTTTTCAAAGAAATCCTTCAAAAGTGAAGATAATCTCTGTATAATAATAACAACATGATGAGTTTTGGTTTCTTGTTCTCTCTATAGGAGCTTATATTGCTTTTATGTCTTCGTTTTAATATCTCTGGCTTTCTGAAAAGTTCATGTGGAATGCTAGAAGCAAAAATAATTACCCCAAACCCATATACGTTAACTTTTACTATCTTGCTGTATCTTGTTAGGATCATAAACTGACCTGTTGTAGAAATCTAAAGTCGGGGTTGACAGAATTTCTGTTTCTCTGTCCAGATGGCTCCTTGGTTCTCCTCTCTCTGACCTCTCACACTGGTTGGGTCATGTCTGTTAAGTGGTCCCCAACACATGAGCAACAGCTGATCTCAGGTTCTCTAGACAACGTTGTCAAGCTGTGGGACACAAGGAGGTAAAAAACGTTGACACATTCACAGATGACACTTGCAGGTTCAAGTAGTTTAATATACATTGAAAATATATTGGGCAGCTAAGTGGAGATTCTCCTGGAGTTTATGAAATGCCTAAAGCAATGGGAGAACAGGTGTATAGTGGAGGGCAAGATGCACTTCTCTCTTGTGCATGCCAAATCTGTCTTGCTGTTCTTATCAGGTGTCTAATCTTCCAACACAGGATTTTTATGACAATAAAAATTGAATTAATGAGACTTGCAGGGAGGTTTCACGAACAAAATTGCTATTAGGTTTGAGAATCAGGGAATCAATGTTGCTATTCCAACAAAATTTTTTAGGAATAAAACATGCTCTCTCTCTTCACTTCAGGAAGAGCTTAACATTACATGCAGTTTGACTTGCTCCACGTAATAGACGTTTCATGAGACTTGTCTCCAAGGAGAGGTTGGTTTGTATCTTGAGATGTGGAGAAGTGAGAGGTCTAAATTAAGCTTGAAAGGGGAAGTGTCAAAGGGAACAAAATAGCCTATGTTTTGAGTGCATAATCAAGTCTTTTATTTTAAAAAAGCTGTGTACCTTAATCTCAATTTAACTAGTTACAGACAGGTGAAAATATTTCTGCATTTCCATGTAGGGGTGGTGATAAAAACTCACAGTAATTTGCGTTGTGTTAGAGGTGGTGTCTCAGACTTCATAGACCTGCCTGTATGTGTCTGCTGTTCATGTTACCATACGTGTCTCCAAATAACAGTTCCCAGTAAAGACTTTTCAGATCTCAAATGGTGCTCTACTTCACTTGTATCTAACTGGGGTAGTTAGCCACCATAGAACTATTGCCAATTTTTCCACAGTGAGCTGAGCTTTCAACTTTTTAGGGTGATGCAGTAGCAACAGGACTTGTTCATCCAAAGAACAGATAACTTTCTTCTCCTTTTTCTCCCCAGTGAATATAATTCTCAAGTATTGCATAAAAGCTAGTTATTCAAAATCCTTGGTAAGAAAGAAACGTGGGTTAAGTGTTTGTTCCTGGCTTCCATTTTGAGAAGAAACAAGGCGATAATATCACTACTCAGAGCCTCTTGAGAAATGGCCCTCTTATTCCACAATTCCTCCAGGCTCCCAGAAGGCTGTTCAGAATTTCCTGTGAGCCACTACTTTAGATAAGTGTTGAGAACCCAGAAAGCAGTTCAGCTTTATAATGGTGAAATACAAAGACAGAATACACATGGGATGAAACTGGAAACAAATTGTTTTGTACTGACTGCATCGCTGGCATCTTATCCCTATGGTCGGTCAATTATTTAGTTTTCTTGTGCAGACACAATCTTCTACAGATATGAGAGAGCATCTGGAACAGCTGACTTGTGAATTTTGTGGTTGAATAACCTGCACATGACTGACTTTTTACAACTAATTTCTGTGGAAAAACAATTATTGTTTAAATGTCTACTCTTTTAATAGCATCCTAGTAATTTTCTGTGAGAAAAACAACTTAATATATTATAAACTATTCTATACATGATATAGATTTATGAAAAGAATTAAGATGCTAAATTATCCTTTTTATCTAAAATGCCAAATTATCTAATTATCAGTTGCAAGGCTCCTCTCTATGACTTGGCTGCTCATGAAGACAAGGTTTTGTGTGTGGATTGGACTGAAGCTGGGGTAAGAACTTAAGGAACAGGACTTTATTCCTTTTAAGAGCGCATGTGTTCTGGGTGAGAAATGTACTAATTATAAGGCTGATATTTAATTTTAAATTAGGCAGTTAAAATGTATTCTTTTTAACTGGGAACATACACCTATGTGTGCTGGCCCATACTTTCCTCTCTCTTATGAGGGATAGAAGAGAATTGAGAGAGCCTTACTTGTATAATGATGGTCTAGGAATGGACAGTATGTGCTGCTTTTACATAACCATTTTTCCCCTACATCACTACCATATGGTTCCCTTTCTCCTCTCCATGGAATAATGGGGGAGATCTGCCAAAACATTAGTAGGACAAAGCCAAGAAACGGTAGAAAAGCAGCAGCCGTTCACAATGATATGTCTGATGATGAAAATGTATTACCTTGAAGCACTGTTTGCTACTCTGGAGACTATGGAGGCTGCCAAGACTCATCCGTATATAGCACCCTTACTAAGAGCTCTACCCCTTCTGTGGAACATTGTCAGGCATGTGAAGGTGGAAGAAAAGCTCATCCTCTGGCCTGAACTTTATGGCAGGGTTCCTGTGTGCATTTCTATATAGCCAATACAGACAAAAGAAATTCTTTGCCACAGTTTCAATGGCCTCATCCATTGGAGAGTAAGTTGTGGCAAACCAATACAGATTTAGAAAATGTTTACATAAGCTACGTCTTTCCTTAATTACTTTCAATAGGAAGGTAAGGTGTAGACCATTATTTATGCTGTTGACCCATTTAAATTGGAAGGGGAGAGGGTTGTCACTTGTGTATATATAACCATTGTTCATTACTCCTCACATTCAATTTCAGAGGAAGGACATAACCAGTTAATATTATTTTTACATAAAAAGCTCACATGTTGTTCAGATACCAAAACTCAATTTGCCATAACTTCTTTTTTCACACTACAGTTGCTGTTAAGTGGAGGAGCAGACAACAAGCTATATTCCTACAGATATTCAGCAGCAACCTCTGATGTTGGAGCATGAAAATGGATGACAGGAAAATTTTAAAGGGTACTTTGCAGAACTCTCAAGCTTTTGGAAGTCCCCAGGTAACAATCTACAGAACGGCATCTGAAAGAAAGTAGCCTTCTAGAAGACTCTTCATCTATTTTGTATCTGACAGCAATCGTTTCTATCTTTTGTATTTGTGGTATAGTAACCTGTATGCATATTTATAATAGAAAAAGGGGAGCAAAACAACCTCACACTTAGCTTGTTTTAGTTTTAGATTAGTTATTTTTCTTGCTTTTTGGCAGGCTTACAAATTTGAATTAAGACTAGACTAAAGAGGACTATTTAAAGAAAGTGGAGTTAGCTAAAAGTAATGTTTTATTGAGACCTAGAGATGTACTGTTCACTGGACTAAATTATTTTGTATCTGTTCACCTGTTTTTCTTTAATAAATCTTTTATCTAAAAGTTGAGCATATTAGGGTCTGAACTCAAGTAGGAAGTGAGCTTCCACAACACCATTTTTCTTCAGTAGTAATGGAGGTGCTTGCAATGCAAATGGTGATAGTCTTATAAGAACAGTTCACTGTAGATTTTATTGGAAGATGGAATATGCACTAAGTACATATTTTTCAAGAAACATCACTGACTTTTATTGCAAAACATGGTAAAGTTAGCCCATTTAAAATACTATATAGTACTATATCTAATGGAATATTTTACCGCTATTGAACTTGATGTAATACGTCTCAATAGTGGGGTGGGGCTCCACTCCAAAATGAAGATTTAAAGAATAGCTGACATAATGACTATAGAGGAATGGTTTAATCACATACATTTATTAAAACTATCTTTTTATAGCTAGAGAATTGGTAGGAATTTCTCAAAAATTAACCTTATATGTTACTTTAGACTATAATATGGTATCGTCTGAGGACTATTATTTATAAATACTCAGAACCCAACATGTTTAGCCATCACCAAAGAATCTCAGTAATAGGATACAAATTCAGCATAATTCTGCTGTAAAAAAGGGCAAGTTAAATGGTTACTCCTGTCCTTTACCATATTTTGAGACCAGCTAACTACAACCTATATGGGGGATATTTCTTTGCATTTTACATGCTGTAAGTATGTAGAGCTAACTAACTAGAGTTTGCATAACAACAACTTCATGTTAGACGTTGGAGAAGCACTCACTCATTTTCTGGGAAAAGAGAGTATAAAAATTATCACAAAGCTTTAATTTCTTACAAAATCAATTAAAGATCCATTTTCTATGCTGCTGGAATTACTTCCAGTACAAGGTCTGAGTGGACAACCTTGCGCTGTTAGGGTGTTGGACAGAACGCATTATTCTTATGTATTGTTGTATAAACCAACCTGTCACCTTTAAGTCCTTCCCAAGTATTTTTATATAACATACTAAGCTTAAAATATTAAGTAAATTAAGTACTAGGTTTGGAGGTCATTCATTGAAATGTAGCCTCTCCCCTGTAGTTGAGTGTAAAATTCTGAATAAACTTTAATCAGGTTACAGGTCATGAACGAGGCTGATTATACCAACCTAACATGAGAGGAAACAGAAAGGATCCAGGGGGAGATCTCTGAACTGTCAGCTGTGCAGCTGGGATGAACAATGGGAGCTCCTCTACTTTTTAACAATAGGGACATAGGTATAATTAGTAGTGTAGGTGCAACTCCCAGTTCTTTTCTTCAACTTATTTTCCATTTGCTTCATGATATCCATTTCACTCTGTTCTACAGCAGCAGCCTTACCCTATAGTTTAGTACAGCCAGCAATTTTATTCTTCCTTACTTTCCCCTAAATTAGAAAATACTGTCATTTTACTTCTAATGATATCTGATATCTAAGTTTACTCCGAAAACTGGAACTAGCAAACATATGTAGTGCTAATTCATGAGCTACTGAGTAGGTTTATTTTTATTTTGTATATCCCATACAGAAAGTGCTGTTCTTCTGTGAGATCCATGGAACTAATCAGAATTTAACATATGTTGTTAACAGATTCCTTCCCACTCTGCTATAAAAATATATTACTTCACACTTGTAGATTAGAGATTTTCAGTCATCACATTTGTTCCAAATATGTTCTGGCAATAATCAGTGATCTTCAAATAATTTAAGCAAGCTTAAATTATTTGAAGATGATTAAGGGAAGGAGAATAAAGAGAGAATTTAGCTACAAAGTTTGTTTATTTTTAACAATTTAAAAATGTGTTAGCACCTTTGTGCCAAGACTTCTTGTAATCCTTACTCAGCCCAAGATAACTAATTTGTGTCTTGACTGAGTACAAATTGGACTTTTTAGGGGATAGAAGGAGAAAAAAAGAAGAATCAAGGATCCGTTTATTTTCATTATTCTTCAGGACCCTTCATGACATCATATCTGTGATGCCTAGTGTTCTAGCACTAGTAATTAGAAGGACTTTATTTTTTTAAACTTTTTATTATAACTTGGAAGAAGAGTTTGATATTTGATGATATACTGACAAGGATATTGTAACTGCTGTCAGATTCAATAAACTAATATATTCTAGCTGTGACCCATTAGAGGCAAATAATATTTGAAAAAAGATATTTTGTCACAAAAAAAATATTTAGTCACATCATTATATCTATTACTATGTTTTACTCAAAGCAGTTGCTGAGAGCTGTGTTCCAACACCAGCTTATTAAAAAGTGGTTACATTACCAACTGATGTGTATTTTGTGTTGCCACTCTGAGCGAACTCCAGTTTTACTTTCCATTTATTTTTGTAACTGGCAAACAAGTACCATAACTACACAGTTTAAAAGACCAGCCTATCTGCTTAAGACATAGATGCACAAAAATAAGATTGAAAATTTTTTTACATTAACCTCTTCTTTTAAGGTTAAAAAAAGAATATTTAGAAGGTTGCCCAAGGCCTATGGTACTAAGAAATGTTAGTTTCATGGAAACTTGAAAAATGTAAAATTCTAATTAAAATGTTTTAAAAAGCTGGTTATCCCTTCTTAATACCAGAACCCATATATGGCATTTTGTCTGTTATTTCCAGTAGCAATGTTTGCCAAACTTGTCTTCTGTTTAGGAGGAAGATATCAGGCAGCCCTAAATGCATGTTAAACTATGTCTCTAGGTGTGCTGAGAGCTTTGCTTTGCTAATTTCCATTGGCACCAAATGTCAACTCTGATGTTTAAAGAAAGAAAAACAAATCTAATAGCTGTTGAGAGTAGAGCTGTGGTATTAACGTCAAACTCTGCATTCCTCCAACCCCAGTTATTACATGTTTAAGGCACTAAGACAAAATCACTTGCCTGCTACAGTCGCATTGCTGGAATGACCTGATGAAGTTGTAAGAAGTCAATCGTGTGTTAATTTTAAAAAGTTCTAATTGAAATTATCTAGTTTGGCTTCAGAAGATGATGGCCTGTGATCCATTGCATCAATTAATGTCACCAGTATTAAATGTAACTAAGATTTTAGTAACTTGCATATTTCACAGTAGATGGGTGGTATGACAGAAAAGCTTTAAAGTCCCTGGCAGACATCCATTTAATGGTGCAATGGGAACTGATCCCTAATTGCAACAAACATGCATTCTGCCATGCCATGTATGCATGACAAGCCATGTGATCCCAGTTGTATCCTTTCTACTTGCTAGGGCAAGCAGAGCTGGGGCTCTAACTGCTCCAGCAAGTTCAAAGCATGTGGGGGGAACTGATCCCCCTGTGCAGCAAATTCATAGGCAGGCCCCTGTAGCCCGACATAGGAATGTTTGGATGCCAAGCTTTGAGCTTCCATGCAATGAACTTAATGGGCTTTTCCTTTGCCTGGCACTTGCAGACCCCTGGGTAGCTCCCATTGGAGAGTCTGTTGGCATGGAGACAAGGCTGTTCCCCCACTCCTGTGCCAGCAATCAGCTGATAGTTAGAGAGGTATTGGGATGACTTGGGGCAGCCTAGGCACCACACATTCCATTTAAGGAACCATGCAAATCATCCACAGAGATGTTCTGCATAACGTGTGGAACATCTCTTGGCTAGTTTTTTCTTATATTGCCAATAATTGACTGAACGTGTGGTAGGGTTACTGTTTATAGCGTACTTAATACATTAACCACACTATAAATTTAACACTTAACAGGGTCCTAAAGCTAGTAAAACATGGTATAAGGCAGGGGTGCTCAACCCCCCAGCCTGTAGGCCAGATTTGGCCCTCAGAGCCATGCCATCCAGTCTGCAGCACTCCCCATGGATCCAGCAATTTGGCAGTGGAAGGCACACACAGGCCTGATCCTGTCACCAGGCTGGGTGGAGGCAGTGCAGGGCCTGATTCAACACACACGTTGGCTCCACACCACTCTTTTGGTCTGCAGGGCCAAAGTTGGAGTATCACTGACGGAAAGTGTGATACCACTTGTAACCTTGAATAATGCCAGTTACATCCCTCACTCCGTAGTTAATTTACATGCCCTAGAAACCACACAGGGAAGGTACTGTGACACCCAGAAGTTTGCCTATGCCTATGTCAACCAGACAGTTGGCCAATAAAAAATATAACCCTCAAAACTTCTTTCCACAGGGAAGTACAGTTACTGAATTATGAGAATGTATAAAATAAAACATTTTCTGCCCTACAGTCCAGTTTACAAAGATCTTAGTAAAGAAGCTTTTTTCCCAAGGTATGTATGTTTACCAACTTCACTATATCAACTTGAAAGATGAATGGTCAATAAGCCGATTTAAAATATGGAACAAATAGTGAATAACTCTTTGAACAGAAAAAAAATTCTCTTGGAACCAATAATGCATAAGATATACACAAATATATTTATAACAAGTGGAGCTATTTTGGGTACCTTTCGGTCCCTGAATAGTACATATGGGGAGCAATTAAGAATTTGGTAGTAGACTCAGAAATTATTTGTGTTTTTAAGCAATGAGTTGACATTAGGGCTGTGCAAAGCTGATTCAATTTGGGTACCAAATCTCCAAATTGAATCAGGAGACCAAGTAAAAACTCTGAATCAATTAGAAGCATCTGAATCAATTCAGAAAAGCTTCAGCTGATTCAGAGGTTTGGCCATAGACTAAACAGGTAGCTGACACAGCTGCCTCCAGCTGGTAAGTCTGTTGAGGTTGGGGAGGTGGGGATTGGGGTTGGGACAAGCTGCTCAGCCAGGGTGGGGGGAGCACTACTCGGGGAAGGGGCAGGGAGGTGTGGGATGCAGGTGTGGCAGCTCTGCCTTGCTGTGGCTTGCCTAGCTGGGGGGTGGGGGGGGCAGAGAGAAGAGGGGAGGGATGTGGGTGCAGCTTGCTCCAGGCAAAAGGGGGCAAGTGGCAGCAGGGCATAGTCTTGCCTGCAACCCGTGCCCCCCTTGTGCCAGCTGGCAAGTGGTGGTAGGGCAGAGCCCCTACTCCTACGTTGCCAGCACTGATGCAGGCATGGCAGGGAGCAGAAGCTATGCCCTGCTGCCACCCAAAGCAAGCTGTGCCTGCATTATGCCCCACCTCCTCCACGCTGGTTGGGCAAGTGACAGCAGGGCAGAGCCCCTGCAGCTCTCCCCATGGGGGCAGAAGCAGGTGCAGCCAGAGGAGCCGTAGAAGCAACCCCCCATGGCTGCCCTGCCCAGCCCCATCCCCCACCCAGCCCAGCCTAGTCCCAACACTTTTTTTTTAAAGCCCTGTGCTCACCGGCTCTGTCAGCAGCAATTGGGGCCTCTGAGGGCTTGTGACAGAGTCCAACCATGCAGCGCAGGGCAGGGATTGCTCCCCCCACCCCAGAACCCACGGCAGCTGCCCCATGGCACAGGTCCAGTGCAGCTCAGCAGGGTGCCGTGCGCTGCTTGGGAACTGGGGCAGTTCCAGCATTCAGCTGCAGCCTGGCAGCACTCAGCCCCAGTGGCCCCAGTTCCCAGGCACTGCACAGCACCCTGCCAAGCCACGCTGCATCCATACCATGGGCCAGGTCTAGCACAGGTGCCAAGCAGGGGGGACCGATCCCCACTGCCCTGCGCTGTGCAGGAGGGTTCTGCCACAAGCACCCAGAGCCCCAATTGTTGCTCCTGTGAGTGCGGGGCTGTTTTTTTTTTTTTTAGTGCTGGGGCTGGGGCTGGGCCTGGGCAGGGCAGCCATGGGGGCTTCTCCCACAGCTCCCCTCCACTTGGGGAGAGGTAGGCACAGCCAGAGGAGCCGCAGGAGGAGAACCTGCAGCTGCCCGGCTATGCCTGCCTCTCCAAATCACCAAATCGCTCCAAATTCAGCCAAATCAATTCAGGACAGTGGTCCAAATCTCTGAATTGAATCCATGTCCTCCAAATAGTCCAAATCCGAATTGAATACTTCCCTAGTTGACATTTTATCAGGGTTAAAAAAATGAGAAATGGTCAAATATTGCAGCTTTCATTTGTGTTTGCCTGAGTAAGGGCCATAGGACTTGCTCTTAGAAGCAAGATGTACACAGTGCCTTACTTCTCTGTCCTTTATTTTTTGTTTCCTTAAACTGTTGATGGAAAAGAGGTGCACTGTCAGGATTTTTGCTCTGTTTTTACTTTTTAAAAGTTAAATCATTTCTTATCTTCTTGGGTTAATCTAATAATAAATATGGTTGACAGTAGATTTTTTTTTTGTTTTGGCACACAAAAAGAATTCTTATGATGGTTCCCTTTTTGGCCCTGAGCCTACAACATTTTCTGAATAAGCATAAGGTTCTCTCTATGGAAATTGGCAGCACTGGAGCCCTACTATGGAACAAATCATAGTATGAGATTATTACACTGGATTTATGAGTAAACAGAACATTGCATTTAATCTGCTGACGTTGGAATAGAATTAGACAGCTTGCTCTTTTTTAGCCAAGAGTCATCACTGTCATCAAAACAAAAATTTAACAACTCTCATTTGCTAGGAATTATAGATGATGATCTAAGTAAGATACCCGGGGCATTTTTACATGCAGTTCGGGAAGTGGGTGTGTGGGGGTGCTTTAATTAGTGAACTGCACCAATTAAAAGTGCCCAAGCATCATGTGCATCAGCATCCCCTGCACTAAAAAAATGGAGGCAGGGCACTTTGAATTAAAGCTCATTTAACAAGCTTTAGTTCAAAGCACCCTGCTACCATTTTTCAGTGTGAGAGCACCGATGTACGCGACGCTCAAGTCTGCTGGAGCATGTTTATGTCTGTGCTCCAGCAGATTTGATTAATCAAGCAGACTCAATTAATCGAGTCTGCTTTGATGCATTGCATTTCCAGTGGGTCCAAGCCAGCTCCCTGCACATCTATAGAGAGCACAAGTTTTCATGAATCCAAGTTTGCTTCATCAGATGCTGTTTGACAGACTTCAGACTAACACAGCTAACCACCTCTCTCACCTCAGTCTAGATTTCTCAAGGTTTGTAAACACCGAGTGCACTTTAACAATAGGGCTATTTAAACCCAAGGAACTTTTCTTCCAACAGCCTTTCCCAAGAGAACTTAGATGCTTAAATTTTCAGACTTTCAGTCACTCTTTCATATCCTAAACCAGAGAAAATAAAGAGGCTGGGACATCCCAATTAATAAAAATGAAACCTAGAAGAAGGAAAGCAGGCATTCAAAAACTCTTCAGTTCTCACAGTATTCTGAATTCTTATAGAACAGGATCTTTGGACAAATCAGGTGAAAGACCTGCCATGGAATAGGCAACTTATTCCAATCAAGTTTAAATCAGACCATTGTTAGCAACTTTCAACATGAAGAAGTCCTTTTTAAGCAGCAATTTAAAAATACTTACTATTTTCCATATCAGAGACTGTGACCTTAAGAACTATTTTAGAGAAATCTAAGCACGTAAGACCACTTTTGAGAAAGCTGGTGTGGTCTTATCTAGATTAAACATCAGAAAAAATTATTATAGTCATCAGTCTGTGGCAGTGGTTTTTAGCCTTTTGAGACTTGAGGCACCCCCTGGAAAATGCTTGCACTGAGCTTTCATTCATTTTCTGACCATCAAAAAAATACTAGAACAGTTCTTCTGTTGCAAAGAATTCACAAAGACCACAACAGGCTAGAACATTTTTGATATTATGGATTCCTATATGAAATCTCTGGTTTTATCTTGTGAACTGTCTATAGATGTTCACATGTCTAATTGTGCCAATACTACATGGTATCATGGCACCCTCAAAAAGATCTCACGGCACCCAAGTTGAAAATCACTGTAAACAGAAAAATTCACTATAAAATGCCTATTAAAATAACTAGTAGCATCAAAATAAACAGAACAGGGCCAATCCCTTGAATACTAATTAATCAGCAAATAAATGCCGACTTTTAAAGCAGGCATTTAAACATATTTAGGATTAATCATTCCTAATTTTTCCTCAACTAATCTGAAAACAAACTTTTCCCCCCAACTGTGAACACGTCAACCAGCAAATCATCTCTGTTTTGGAGTGCTGGTCGTACAACTTATTTTATAGAACCAAGTTACTTCAAGGCTTGTAAAATGAGATCCATTTAAAATAGAAACTTGAATATTTTATTTAAAGTTTGTGTACCCATACAAGTTATTCTCTTCACAATTTGTAATGATCTATTTTAAGCTCCGACAATGAGCTATGATAAGCATTTCTTTAAAAACCTGACAGTAACATTATTGCTCATTTCTTTGGCAGCTATTTCATAGACATTAGGGCTGGAAGAGACCTCAGAAGATCGAGTCCAGCCCCCCACCCAAAGGGCAGGAAGTCAGCTGGGGTCATAGGATTCCAGCAAGATAAGTATCCAATTTACTCTTTAAGGTGTTCAATGTAGGTGCTTGAACCACCTCCAATGGCAGGCTGTTCCAGCCCTTGGGGGCTCAGACAGTAAATAAATTCTTCCTTATGTCCAGCCTGAAATGGTCTTGCAGTAGTTTATGACTGTTCGACTTCGTCATCCCTTGGGGCACTCTGGTGAACAAATGTTCCCCCAGATACTGGTGGTCACCCCTGATAAACTTATAGGTGGCCATCAGATCACCCCTGACCCTGCGCTTTTCCAAGCTAAAGAGCCCCATGGCTCTCAGCCTGTCGTCGTAAGGTCTGTTTTCCTGACCTCTGATCGTGCGCGTGGCTCTCCTCTGGACTCTCTCAAGCTTCTCCACATCCTTTTTGAGTTGTGGAGGCCAAAACTGGATGCAGTACTCCAGCTACGGCCTCACCAAGGCCGAGTACAAGGGGAGAACAACGTCCCAGGATTTGCTTGAGAAGCATCTATGGATGCAAGCCAGTATTTTGGTCGCTTTACTAGCCACAGCATCGCAATGCAGGCTCATGTTCATCTTGTGGTCAATGATGACCCCCAAGTCTCTTTCTTC
>NW_017728949.1:3780372-3782150 GCF_001723895.1 Crocodylus porosus | reverse complement strand
ATAATGTTACTGTCAGGTTTTTAAAGAAATGCTTATCATAGCTCATTGTCGGAGCTTAAAATAGATCATTACAAATTGTGAAGAGAATAACTTGTATGGGTACACAAACTTTAAATAAGAGATCATCCATGCACAAGAGGAAGCTTTGCGACCACTTGGATTTTGCCGAGTGATCTTCCCACGAGATGTCCAGGTAATTGAAGTCACCCATGACAACCATGGTTCTGGAGCACGTGGCCTCAGCCAGTTCCTGGGCGAACTCCTGGTCAAGCTCTTGACTTTGGGTGGGAGGTCTGTAGTAGACTCCCAACGTTGTGTCCCTTGTGCTGTGTTCCCCATGGATTTGAACCCAGATGGTCTCCAGTCATCCACCCTGGTCACCAACATTAGCTTGCAGGGATGCGTAGCTTTCCTTAACATAGAGAACTACACCCCCACCCCTTTTATCTACTCGATCCCTCCTGTACATGGTATAGCCATCAAAACCCGTGGTCTAGTTATGCGTGGAGTTCCACCAGGTCTGTTATCCCTATGATGTCATAATTATTTGCATTTAGCAGGAGGACAAGCTTCTCCTGCTTATTCGCCAAGCTCCTGGCACTTGTGTACAGGTAGGCAAGTGTCCCCTTGGGGGCTCTTGCCTTGCCCTCAGATTGCATCAGGGCTGGGCTCCCTTAAGTGACTTGGCCTGCTGGCTTTGCAAGTGTTGCTCAGTGGGCCAGCAGTGGTGGTAGTGCCCCCATCCCCCAGCAGGCTTAGTTTAAAGCCCAGTGGAGCAGGTCAGCCAGTCTGGCTGAGAAGAGCCTCCTCCCCAGCGGAGAGAAGTGGAGGCCATCACTTCCCAGCAGCTCTCTGCTTCTCTCACCAAACAGCAGGCTGTGGTCATGGAAGCCAGCGCCTTCCCTATGACACTAATGCCGCAGTCTTTGGTTAACTACCTGGATCCTCCTCTCCCTCCTCAGCTCATACCCCGAGACTGGGAGGATCGATGAGAACACCACCTGTGCCCCCAGACCCTCTAGCCCCAATCCCAAATCCCTGTAGTGCCTCATGACCCAGCTGGGTACGCTCCGAGCCGTGTCATTGGTGCCCACATGAACGAGCATGGGATAGTGGTCTGTGGGCTGGAGGAGCTTAGGGATCCTTTCCACAATGTCTCGGATGTGGGGCCCCAGGAAGCAGCAGACTTCCCGGGCTAAAGGGTCAGGGCGGCAGATTACCCCCTCAATACCCCTCAGGATGGAGTCTCCCACAACAATTTACATTTTGTCTTGGGGAGAACGGGGGCGGTAGCTGCAGTTGAGCCTGTGTTGCCTGCAGGAGCTGGCAACTCAGCAGGCTCTGCTGGAGCAGCAAGAGGTGCATATCTGTTACTAAGCTCTGGCAGGACAGGGGTCTTGGTGCGGTGGGCCTTAGGGCCCTTGACCACCTTGGTCCATGCCCCTGACTGGACAGACTGAGAGGTCCCAGAGTCCTCCTTTGTCCTGGATGGAGACCGTGGTCTACCCTCTGGTTCCCGGGGGAGAAGGACCTGGCAGTAGGAGTTGATCTCCTGCTTGCAGTCCCTGATGGCACGCAGTCTCTGGACTGTGGCCTGGAGCTCCTCCAGCTGGCACACCAGCAACCCCAAAAGGGAGCAGACCCCAGAAGGGGAGGTGGCCATGCTCCCGGCCCCAAGCCTGAAAAAGGGACAGGCAGCCCCCGCAGCTGAGAGCCAGAGGCTCCGTCTGGGTGGCCATCTCTGAGGTGCCGGAGGCGGGGGCCGCAGAGCCAGAGGG
>NW_017728949.1:3776054-3780361 GCF_001723895.1 Crocodylus porosus | reverse complement strand
GACCCCAGCTGACTTCCTGCCCTTTGGGCAGGGGGCTGGACTCGATGATCTCCCGAGGTCCCTTCCAGCCCTAATGTCTATGAAATCTATGAGATCAATAATACTCTAGTATCACATCTTTGAGAAGTGGAGAAAAGCTATTTTTTAAAATCAAAAGGGTACAGATTAACAAGTTTCTTCTAAAGTAATATTCTGAGATGCTTATTCCAATTAATTTTTTAATAGAAAAATAGGGCTGGCAGGGATTTCAGGAGATCATTTAGCTTAATATGGCAGGATCATTCTTTTTTCAACCATTCCATCTTCCAAACCGTTCTAAACTTCCAAGGATGAAGATTCCACACCACATTTAGGCATTCTAATTATACCCTTACAGTTAGGACATTCTAATACCCAACCTAAATTTCTTTTGTTGCAATTCTTGTCCTGTACTCTGAGGTCACCTGTGATCATCTATAACTATCCTCTTTACAACCATGCTTAATGTATTTAAAATAAGTTGAATTTAAAATACAGTAGTTTATCGCAGAGTAGGCCTGTCCACCTGGCAGTCTGTGGGCTGCATCTGGCCCCCAAAGGTTTAAACTGTGGCCCCTGGACTTCTTGTCTGGGTGTAGCTCCTGCTGGAGTCAGGCAGGTGATTTAGGGGAACTGGGGACACCATACGGTGCAGCATGCAGGGCATAGGGGCATTGGCATGTTGTAGCAAGGGGTGTCTGCCACACTGCAGTGGGAAAGGTAGAACCCACAATGCAATGTGGTGTGGTATGTGGCCTGTGCCAGGAGGGCTGCTGCCCCAGGCCACTCAGAAATTGAACAGCCCTCTCTTAGAGAGCTAAAAATCTCTTGCAGTTTTAAAATACTTATTTGTATTACCTAAATAGATTTACCAGTTTCTGTGAGATAAATCACGCTTTTTAAAAATATCAGATGCTATAAAAGATGAAAAATGGAAGGGTTTCAAGAACAGAGACAACATAAATAGGACTATAGAAGATGGGCAAGGCAGCTAGCAGCAGCCTGGGGAATCAGTTGTTACATTTCAGAGCAGAATGACTTATGCTACTAGATTTGTTTGGCATTATTTTTAATATTATAGTTTAGCAAGACATCCCTATATACATAGCTCCACTTTCTTGTTCTAAATTTATGGCAATTCTTTTCCCAGTTCCTCCAGACTCCTGCACTCATTTTTGTGGGGTTTTAATTTTATTTTTTACTATGTAACATTTTAAACAGTCATTTAAAGTAGCATAATTTAGATTGATCATTTACAAGCAATGCTAAACAGATTTAAAAGCATCTACATTAGGAGGTCAAATGATTGAAAATCTATAGAATTTATATCCATTCAGTTAAATGACTACAACTTTCCTAGAACAGATAACTCATAAGTTGATAAAAGTAAATGCATTATGAGTTTACACAGATGGGTGTGCATAATGCAACACTGAGTCTACTTTATTTATATATCTAATCCATTTTCTCCTATAAACATAAAGAAAAATTCCAAAGAGAGTCCAGGGAAAAGGATGAAACCTAAAGAAGGGGTGAGAACATTAATTAAAGCAACAAGCTAGAGATTTTTCGCCCATGATTTTTTTTATAGGAAATTCTGCTGTAGAAACTAAATAATAAGGAAAATAGAAAATCTCTCTCAGGGCTAAATAAACAACTTGAAAGTGTCAGAAAGAAAAGTACTTCTCATAGGTGTTCAATTAAGGAACATAGACTGTCATAATGTAGACCCTTATGGTCCATATGTACCCTGAGTGTCCAAATCCTCAGAGACAGTAAATCTTTAAGGAGAACATAGACTATGTGGAAAATTAAGCAGAAATGCTAGAAAACTAAATTTAAATAAGTGAGGAAGCATTAGAGATGATGATCAGTAAGCCAAATAGGTTACCTGATCTATTTATTCATTTGGATGATGCTTCTGGCTCCTTTAAGGGAAGTTATAATTCAATAAAATTGTCACTGGTAGTATTTTTGCTGAGAGCAAGGGAGTCTGCAGTGAGAAAAAAAATGGAAGCACACATATATTTTCTCTTGACTTGATATCTATATCTTGAATAAATTGAACCATCAATTTTGAAAGAATTTGAGAAGGAAAAATGGTAGCCTTAATAGTGTAACCAGGGAAGTAACATATCAAGGAAAAATATTTTCCAAGATAAGGATTCTGTCTTGCAGTTAGCAACTTTAAGAGCAACTTTGGGATGATTTTCACTCCACAGGAGCATGTTGTGATGTAGGAGGAGAAATTCCCTTTATTTAGTAAAGGAGGTTGAATAGTGGTTGGCATCTGATATGGATTCTTTTCAGTAAAACTGCAGTGTTTTTTTATTAAATAATTTATTTACTGCATACTTCTAATGTTCAACAAGTTATATGGTCGGCTAAATATCTGGGCAGATTAAATAACCTTTTTCCCAATACTCTGTGATCAGTGAGGACAATTGACAGTAGTTTTCTTAGTTTGCCTTTGACTTTACCAAAACAACAGAAAAATGGAAAAGTATAGAAACAGGATGCATCTGAGGAAAATGCAGAAAAGGAATTTTGCAAATGGCTTGTTAAGGCTTCAACCCAAACCAATTAACAAATCTAAAGAATGAATAACAGATTAGAAACAAACAAGGTATCAAGATGAATGAGAAGAATATATCCATACTAATTTACTTTCTGGGTGGGTGGGGGGAAGCAAAAGGATATTATCCTAAAAATCATTTATTTTCTTAGAATAATAATTTATTTATACACAAAACATTTTTCTGAGTATGAGAATCTATAATAACCAAATACTTTTAAATGTTATAAATAACAATTAAGAAGGAAGCTACAATCAGTCAAAGTCAGCATGCACAAATGCATTTCCAGTGGATTTTAATCACACCAAATAAATAGTAGGTGCAACTCAAAACTTGTAACTCAAGATACATGGCACATATGAAATTAACATCTGTGGAAATCTGTGGGGTAGCATTCATGTGCCCCAGGCAGCCCCTCCATAGCACATTGAGCTAGTGGGGAGCAGCTCTGGGCTGGCAGGCTGACCTCCCAGACCCCCTGCCAGCTGGGACTGCACCACCCCGGGTCAACATGCTGTAGTCCTGGGTGCACTTGTAAATGCTGCGCCTGGGAGCAATAAACTCTGGTATGAACTGCACTGGACTTTATTGCGTTGCGCTAATTTCACATGGATGCACCCACTGAGATGGCCTTAAATTCAGAAAAGATATGGAGGGAGACTTTAGACTAGAAAAAATTTAGACTCACTAGTGTTACTGAAGAGTGGCAGGGGCAGGACCTCACCCTGCTATAGACTGTGTACTTTCCACTGTCTGCTTTCTTCCAACCCCTAATTTGTACCTCAGGAAACCAGGGCAGCCCCTGCTGCTAAGGTTGCTTCTGTAGGGTCTTCCAAGCCAGCAACCAGTCCTGTGGTCCCTCCTGCTGGCCTTGGGAGTGTGGGAGGTATGGAGGGGATGGGCCAGGTTGCAAAGTAAGGGTCCATTTGTGCATCCACTTGCCTTGCCTGCTTGCTCACAGAAGAGCATTCTGCTGGGAGCATATGTGGGGGGAAGGCAGGTGGTGGCAAAGGGACTGCTTGGGCATGGGGAAAGTGGCAGAAGCAGCAGTGGCAAAGGAGCAGCTGCAGGCTCTGCTGGAATAGATGGGTCAGGAACAGGGTGCGAGATGGGAGGAGGAGAGCATTTACCTTCTCACACAGCAAATCTTATGGCTTCTGTTGCTCTTGTGGTACAATGATATGCTGCAGCACAGCCTTTGGGAATCACTGGTCTGCATGGTGTAAACATTGTAAAAAGTACCCCCCCACACCTCCAAAACTTATAGTTTAATAGTTTCTAGGGTCGGAAGGGACCTGAGTAAATCATCTAATCCGACCCTCTGCCATGGCAGGAAAGTGTACTGCGGTCAAACGACCCCAGCAAGGTGTACATCTAGCTTCCTCTTAAAGACCCCCAGGGTAGAAGCCAGCACCACTTCTCTTGGAAGTTGGTTCCAGATCCTAGCCACCCTGACTGTGAAGTAGCACCTCCTGATGTCTAGTCTGGATCTACCTTCTGTCAGCTTGTGACTGTTATTTCTTGTCACTCTTGGTAGTGCTCAAGGGAACAGGGACTCCCCCAGTGCCTGCTGGTCCCCTCTGACTAGTTTGTAACAGGGCACTAGATCCCCCCTCAGCGTTGTCTTGTGGAGGCTGAACAGGTTCAGGTCCCGTAGCCTCTCCTCATAGGGCCTGCCCTGCTGTCCCCTGATCATACGAGTGGCCCTCCTCT
>NW_017728949.1:3718044-3775689 GCF_001723895.1 Crocodylus porosus | reverse complement strand
TGAGAGACTGTGTCAAAGGCCTTCCGAAAGTCCAGGAAGACTATATCCACTGCTACCCCTACATCTAATGATTTGGTGATCTGATCATAGAAGGCCACCAGGTTGGTCTGACAGGACCTGCCGCTAATGAACCCGTGTTGGTTGCCCCTAAGCATGATCTCCTCTGCTGGTCCCTCATGGATATGTGCCAGAATAATTTTCTCAAAAAGCGTGCCCAAGATTGAGGTAAGACTAGCTGACCTATAGTTTTCTGGGTCCTCCTTCTTCCCCTTCTTGAAGATGGGAACCACGTTGGCCCTCTTCCAGTCCTCTGGCACCATACCAGAGCACCATGAGTGCTTGTAAAGCCGTGCCAGGGGTCCTTCAATGACCTCAGCCAATTCCCTCAGTACTCTAGGGTGGAGATTGTCCGGACCAGCTAACTTGAATACATCCAGTCCCTCCAGAAGTTCCCCAACTAGTTCCTCACTAACCCTTGGCCTAGGTGCGCCTCCCCTGGCATTCAACTGGTGTTGAAGAAATTTGTCCTGTAGATGCAGAGAAGTTTAATGCTTGCTGCCTGAAGTCACATTTAGGTAGATTTACATTATGAGGGCTGAATTCCAATGGCATAAATGTGTTTTGTTGTGCCATCCTTAGCTTTGAGTTTTCTGACATTTGTTTTGTCAACATAAAGTATTTTTTATCACTACGTATGTATTTATGTTTATGAAGGAGATTATTTTGCATGTTTTTCTCCTGTCATCTATACTCATGCATGCTTAATAAATTCTCTATGGTTTTCTTCACACACAGTTTTCTTAGTAAGGGCTCAATCCTGTGACTATATATATGTGAACATCTATGCAACAGGAAATTTATGCACAAGTAGTTGCGGAATTGGAGGTGTTCTATGTCAGGTGCTAGTTCCTGTAAATTGCACTTTCAGAAAAGACACCTGTGCTTATTTGGAGCCACACTGAAGCAGATAGGGATCTGTGCAAAGCAGCCTGTAGGAGAAGTTTTTTTTAAATAAAATGACAGCTACTTTATGGTAGACAGAGTACTGGCTAGGTCTTTCTGGATTTAATTTTCAAGATACCACTGTCTTGGTTGCAGAGCTAGCTGTATTTCCATTCTCTTTCTAGTCTCCAAGTTCATCCCAATTCAGGTGTCTGACCTATCACAGGACAGAATTCCACAGTTCTCCCATTGTAAGATTGGGCTGTCAGCTACTGTACTATGTGTACCAAGCATTCTTACCCAGCTGAGGTTGAACACCTGAGGTTCTTCCCTTTAGGATGCATCGTCAGGGGTATACAGTGACAAAAACAGCCCTAAAACCAAAATATTGTCTCAAAACCTTTTTAGCTAAATACTTTTTTTCTACTGTTAAAATAAACAACAGACTGCATGCATGTTTACTCTACCTAACGACTTACTATCTCCTGATGTCATAATAGGCTATAAAGGTATAACTAGTAAGGTTTGTGCCCTGAGAGAGATGCTGCCAGGGGGTGCCATCAAGCACCAAACAGGAGTGGGTGCCAAGCATAGAACAGCGTGCTGAATACAGAAGTCTTGCTTGCATCAGATATTCACAATCTCTAGCAGCTTCTACTATGACACAGCCTACCCACCCCAGTTGTTGCTGTTATTGCTACAGCAGCTTTGCAGTGTCCTTGCACCTGGCTGCTGTTCTTATAGTAGTGGTGTGAGACTGCTGCTGTTGCTGTGGTATGGATTCCCTGGAGGGCATTTTGGTGCTTCTCCTAAGTTGGCATGCAGGACTGGTGCCCTGCTTACTAGGGCTGTGCAAAATGGCTGTTTTGTTTCCGTTTCAGATTCATCTGTTTCCAAGGGACAGTGATTCCTTTTGGTGTTTCAGATCACTGTTCTGTTTTGATTTGGCCAAATCTTTTTCAGAGTTTTGATGCTGTTTCAGCACTGATTCAGAGATTCAGATCAGCCAGGGAGAGGCAGGCACAGCCAGTGGCTGCAGGTTCTCCTGAGGCTCCTCTGGCTGTGCTTGCTGCTCCCCAGGTGGGGGGAGCTGCAGGAAAATTCCCCATGGCTGCCCAGCCTGCCCCCACCCCTCACCCAGCTTTAGCCCCCACCTCCTGACACTTCAAAAAAAAAAAAAAAAGCCCCGCACTCACCAGCTGTAGCAGCAGGGATTAGGACCTCTGAAGGCTAATGGAAGATCCCCCCTGCACAGTGTGGGGCAACAAGGATTGACTCTTCCCCCAAATCTGGCACCTGTGCAGCTCAGCAGCAAGCTGCATGCTGCCTGGGAGCTGAGGCCATTGCAGCTGAGCAGTGCCAGGCTCCAGGTGCCAGGTGGAGCCACCCCAGCTCACAGACAGCACATAGTGCCCTGCTGAGCTGCGCTGCACCTGCATGATGTGACAGCTGCCATATGGGGGCCCAGCAGGAGGGGCGATCCCCGCTGCCCCCCACTACCCCACACTGTGCAGGGGAGCTCTACCATAACCCCCGCCAGAGGCCCTGATCACTGCTGCTGCAGCTGGTGAATGCAGGGCATTTAAGTGCTGGGAGGCTGGGGCCAGGTGGGAGATGGGGTTGGGCAGGGCAGCCATGGGGAATTCTCCTGCAGCTCCTCCAGCTGTGCCTGCCTCTACCCCAGCAGGGGGAGCTGCGAGAGAAGCCCCCATGGCTGCCCTACCTGGCCCCATCCCCCACTTTAAAAGGAGGCCTGAGGGGCTGTGCCAGACTCCTCCCGGGGGATGCGGGGCCCTGGAGCTGTGCATGGGATGACAACAGGCTGCCGTCCCTCCCCCAGAGCACAAGGATCGGAAGGGACCTCAGGAACAAATTGCCGACACTGGGCAGCTACAGATGTCAATATCAGAACAGTCCTTCCCCCACCTCTCCCTCCCTCTTCTGAGTTTGTTTCCCTGCAAGCCCACTTCTGTTTCATTTAGTTTCAGAGAGGTCATGAGTGACAGGTGCCTCCTGAATCTGGAGGGGCACCTGCAAAACCCACCAACAGTGGCAGCCCTGTTGGGGGGCACCAGCTGTACCGACAGCATCAGTTTGGGCCATGGTCCCATCAGGGGAGGCACATGCACCCCCATGCAGCCCCTACCAGTTGCCTATGAGAGATGTTTTGGAGCCTTCCATTTCATTTCAGATTCCTTGTTTCGGGTACCGAAACAGGCCAAAACACCTCTGAAACAAAATCGCTGCCAAAGTTTCACACAGCCCTACTGCTCACCACCCCTTGTACACCTGGGTGGTAGGTAGACCTAACTTTTTAGGCAGCTTCTTTGGCTCCCTGTATTTAAGTCTAGCTACCCCAAATGTTTCCTGCTTCTTTCCATGTGAGAAAGTATGTTCCTTTTAATGCTACCACAGTTGAGTCTTTGAGAAGTGGCTTATGTTGAGACACTTTCCTTTCCCATTTGGTTTTTCTCAACAGCCCCTTATTAAACTAAGCCAGTATGCTCACACAGAAGTCGTCCCTGTAACCAAGTCAGCATAGGTATTTATAAATTACTACAAAAATCTACAAATCCATCACAACTAGTATCTTGAAGGATCATGTCTTAAGAACTATAGTATCCAGTAGCATTAATCCAAAATGCAAAAACATATCTGATCCATTTCTAAATCAAGCCTCCATGTAACAAATGTAGATTTAGTGTCTGGCATCATTTTACAAGGCTAAGAGCACTGCACACTTCATATGTTGGCCTGTTTCTTAACCCAATACTTAGCAAGGTACTAAAGCTGTGAATCAATTTACTTTTCCCCCTCTTTTTTTAAGGGAAATATTGAAAAAAAATATGGTAATAATTAGAACCAAGTTGGAAACAATTTTCCCATCCTGCAAAAAATTGAGATATGAAAAATTTTCATGCACTGCACTGGGATGAAAACAAAACTTTTTGCAGTTTATTGCAGAGGTAGAGAGTCATCTATAAAGAGCCACGATACATCTACAACACTCACCTGGAATGTGGGTGAGAAATAAATCCTTGGTCTTAAATCATGTAAAGCAGAACTCTGAACTTGGTAATCCTACGTCCAAAGTGAGCATCACTGTCTTTTGATCTTTGATCAAAAATTCCATCCTACATATGAGGAAACTTCAGTTCTTTTTCCAAAACACAACAATACTGACAGAAAGTTTCTGACCAGCTCGAATATCAACACCAGATGATGTATGTAACCCAGATCTTCTAGAGCTACCTAACATATTCACAGGTCCTCAAATTTACAGAGTTTCTTAATTTAAAAAAATCTTCTTATTTCTTCTTTATCATGGATATAGTAACAACAAATGCCAAATACTACAGCTCTGTGAATTACTCGCATACCTAAATATTAGAAAAATACCTAGAGCAATTCTGTGTGAGTATAATAATCCTGTAACATTTTTCTTTTGCTGACAAGCTGTGCTACATCAGGCTGTGGTCCATTTGAATAGACACACCTACCAACACAATTTACTGTCACCTCCATACCTGGGTGAAAGGTTTTTTGTATGAGGACAGGGCTTGAGTTAGGGGCAACACTTGAGTTATAAATCAAATTAATTCTGCAGTGAAGACAAGTGTTAATTATCCTATGAATTAAAAAGAAAAAAAATGAAAGAACAGAGTTGCAGCTATATGCCTTTATAGCATTATATATTTGGATACTCTATCAATTTGTCCCAATTAAGTGATTTAGGATTAGAAAGGCTGAAGAAATAACTCAAACTGTGACAGTTTAACTTTGTACATATTTGTGTTGCTTCAGGTTGCAGATTAAAGTATTTTTATACAAAATTAAAAGATGTAAACTTTGCAAAACTATACAATATACATCAAAGACTTTCAAATGGATATCAACTGATGCATGCAATCTTGACATGAGTCTTGTTGTGACTTTTTGAATCTGAAAGGCTAGGTAAATATTGAAGCAAGTAATCTTTCTGAAGGCTATTAGAGGCATTCTGTATATATTTCAAGACATGCAATTGTCTTGAAACTGTTTGAGATCACCTTTAAACCTTTGGTTGCATATTAACATTTACTACATCTAACAGCTATATCAACAAAAATCACTAATCTGATCAGTGGTGAAAAAAAAAAAAAAGGTATCTGAGTAATTGATCCCAAAAAAATCTTATTTAGGTTTTTCAGTTTCTATATCTATACATTTAAAAATAGATAAGCATTATGAGTTTTGCTAGTCAGTGGCCATAAAGAAAAAGTGGCTTCTGAAGTAGCTGTGTGTAGGAAACAAAGCTAGGAATGTACAAAATATTTGCTATGTCAGCACTAATTAAATGTTTCTGCGGTAATAAAGTTAAAAATCTTACTAATGTCTTGCTTTGTGTTTACAATACATTGTCAAAACAACTATGTGATTTGCTTGCTTATGGTCTTCATAGTCAGCCCATAGACACCTACAGAAGACCAATCATGAGTTGTTAGAATGCAGACGAAATACTGGAAAACAAAACAAGTCCTAATGAAAGTTACAGGAAAGAAAGAAGATGAACATGTGGTAGCATCTGATGCAGAGCTGGATGCCAAATTAGGGGTAATCATGAAGATTCTGTGAACGTTCAGGAATAGAATAGTTGTCTGTCAAAGTTGTTAGAAAAATCACTGATAACGCCATGAAAAACTAGTGAGTAACTTAAAATTTTCAGTTTTTACTCCCACTGCGTTAATGGTACATTGATAATTATAACTTACTTGAAATGGACTAGGCATTTGTATGTCGTGATAAGCTGAAGTGGTATGTAATGTAGTAGTGTCATTTATTTCTTTTCAGAACTATTCACAACCAAAAGGAGTTATCAGAATAGAGTATTTTCCAGAACAAACTCTACTTTCATTAGTATGTCTTCACATATAACACTTCATATTTTTAATAAAATGTGGTGGGATAGTTTAGATGTTTCTTGTTTGCATTAACTGAAGGTTAGCATTGCAACTCTGCCTGCCAGATTGGATTCTCTCAATCACAGAGTGTTTATGTTGGATAGATTTTGGAATGTGCTTTTCAGTCCAGTTTTAAACAGATGCTGCATTGAAGGCTACTGGGTGGCATAACTCCTCTGTATGGTTTGACAACTGAAGGCATACTCCCCATAAAATTTTATGCTTAGTGTCTTGCATTCTCAGTTTTTATTTAAAAACAATCTGGGAATTTTTCATGATTTATTTTTACATAAACATAAAACATAAAAGCCAGGATGAAACATAAAAGCCAGGATGAAATCAGGATAAAAGGAAGAAAAGGAAAAAAAAAAGCAGTGTAAATCAGGGAAAAAATTGGCTGTGAGGGAGGGAAGGAGTAAGGCTGGGACTAGGGAATGGGTGGGGGGCAGGGGCATAGCACAGCCCATCAGCTGCTCCTGGGGCTGCAGCATGAAGCAAAGAAGGGGGGAGTCATCAGTGGGTGTGGGGTGTGAGGTGGGGGGGACACAGCTCACCACTACACGACCCCCAGGAGGGCTGTGGGGCCTGTGCTGGGCTCTTCTTGGGGGGTGCATGCCCCCGGATAAATGGCAGAAAGCACATGGTACTGTGGTGCTCTACCCTGCCTTTCTTCCCTGGCTGTATTTGTGCCCCTTCCCCTGCTGCAGCAGCCTGCTGCTGGGCTGCCCTGGTATTTGGAGGGGGGTGGGAATGGCATGCAGCCGGATGTGGAGGGAGGGGACCTGACACCAATCCTGGCACTGCCTACCCCGCCTGGGGTCAGAGCCAGGAGTCCCATGCCCCCCAAGCAGCAACTCCAGCCCCACAGACCAATGCAGAGCAGCTGAGTGAAGCACCTGCCCCAGGAAGTAGGGCCAGACTCTCCCCCTGACGGGGCTCACAGCTCCCAGTGCCCGGGGCAGGACCAAAGCCAGAGCTACTGGGGTGCATCTCAGACCTGCCTGCCCTGGGAGCAATTCCTGTGGCCCATCCTGCCCTGCCTGGGGTCAGAACTGGGAGCCCTGTGCCCCCAGGCAGCAGCTCCAGCCACTGTCCCCCAGTCCGTGCGTGGCCACTGCCACCCTCTGGCTCCCCACTCCACATGTGGCTGCCACCTCCGTCCCCTACCATGTCCAGCTGTAAACCTGTGCCTCAGGTAACCAGCACAGTGGTTACATTTTTAGCTTACCAGCACCACCTATTTTTCAGTTCAAATCCCTGTTAACTGACATGAGTGGGGAATGGGCCATTCCCCACTCATGCTGGTAAAAACTGAATGACTTTAAAAAAATTCAGGGAATTTATCACTGGGGAGGGGGGGGGAAGAAATCAGTAAAAACTGAGAATGTTGAACACTAATTATTAGGGCTGTGTGAAGCTTCAGTCCCCGATTCAATTCAGCAGAGATTTGGCCCAATTTGGTGGCCAAATCTCTAAATCCAAATTGAATTAGAGGACCCTTTAACCTCTCTGAGTTGTTTCGGAACCCTCCAAATCAATTCAGAGAGATTCGGACAGATTTGGCAATTCCGACATAGATACAGCTTTAAATGTTTTTCTATATACTTCTAGGTAGTAGGGGCTCTGAATGCTGCAGGGCTGGGGCAGATGCAGCATCCCACAGAAACATGAAACTGGCTCTCCAGTGTGCTCGACAGCAGATCTGGAAGTGGACCAGAAGCACTTGCTGGTCCACCGGGGAGCACAACTGGTGCCTCCAGGGTCTGGGGTGGGCACCTGGGCTCCCCCCCAACAGCTGATCCCCAAGCTGGTGGGGTACAGGGGGCCCCCCAGGACACTCCCCAGTAGACCCAGAAGTGGACCATAAGTACTTCCAGTTCACTTCCGGGTTTGCTGCCAAGCACGCTGGAGAGCACCTCATGCTCCTGTGGGATGCTCCATCTGCCCCAGCACTGCAGTGATCACGGGCCATGCTGCTACCTCAAGGTATGTAGAAAAAACAACTTTTAAAAAACTGTGCCTGTGTCTGAATCACTGATTCACCAAATCAGCATTGACTCTTCAGATTCAGCCAAATCAAATCAGGGACAGCAATCCAAATCAATGGATCAAATCACTGTCTCCAATTTGGGCCGAATCTGAATAGAATAGGGCCTGTTTCACACAGCCCTACTATTTATGCTTTAAGTCATCTATCTGTTGGCAAGGCATGCTTAGAGAAAATGTCTGGAGATGGGTGTACATTGATGGTAGTTCTGTTTATAATAATGATACATTTTGGGTTCACATCTTCTAATCCTCTGGTAGTGAAGATACAGTAGTTTGTTACCTACACTGAGTGCAAGTTGGTGACAATAGTGGAAGAAAAGATTTAAGGCCTGGAATCCCAACTATCAACACTGTGCAGTGTCAGAGAGAATGAAGACTCAGATAGGCATTATGAAAGAATAGTGCAGGAGAGGCTGAAGAACAAGGAAGACAGGTGGCAGCATTTGACTTCCAGAAGGATTGTCTGTCTGTGTTTCCACAACTGTGATAACTGCTTTCAGGCTCCCTGCATAGGAACTATTGCCTCAGAGGAAACAATGCCTAGCAGGGATCAGAGCCATTGTATAGACCAGGAATTACATAGCCCCTAGAGATGGAGAGTCCATTACCATCACACTGAAAAGGAAGAGGAGGAGGCTCATGAGGGCGAATCTCACCTATGGGAGAATGGAGAACCCCACATATCATTCAAAGCTGGAATCTTGTGAAATACACTTCATGTCTGGAACCCCAAATTCAAGCATGTCAGAGAGACTACTGGATCTCATTCATCCCTTCCTGCTCGTCCATGTGGGCACCAATGATGCCTTGAGAAATGACCCTACAAAGCTTTAGGCAGGAAGATAAAGAGATTTGGGGCATAAGTAGTGCTCTTGTCAATTCTTCCCATTGAAAGTATAGCCCCAAGCAGCAACTATCGCATCCTGGAAGTAAGTGTATAGCTCAGATGGTGGTGTCAATGGGAAGGCTTTGGATTCCTCAACCATGGGCTAGTGTTCTGGGGAAAAGATTTGTTGTCCAGACATGCAAGCCATCTAACAAAGAGTGGGAGGAACATCTCTGTGTCTTATCTAACTAATTTGGTAAAGAGGATTATGCCCTACACAAAATGGCAAGAAAACCTACCAACCACTATGCAAGAGATGAGAATCAAGACATGAGGCCCATGTGAAGAAGAGTTTAGGGAACCAAACCGCCTTATAGCAGAAAGAGATGTAAGAGGAAAACCAGTAAGATTGGCTGTAAAGTATCGTTGATTTATATATACAAGTATAAGGAGTACAGGAAACCAGCAAGATGATTTGGAAATTATAGTATGCAAAGAAACCTATGACTTAATTGACACTACAGAAACTCGGTGAGATAACTAGACTAGAATATCAACAGAGCATTACAGACCTTGTTTTAGAAAGATAGATTTGTACTATACGTTAAGAATATGTATGTTTTTCCTAGTTTCAGGGGGAATAAAGCAACAAATCTCAGTGCTAAAGATAAAAAGCTATGGTGGGGCTCTACTGTAAACTGCCAAATAAGGAAGTAGTAGCAGAGGAGGTATTTTTCAAGCAGTTAACAAAACTATTCAAAACTTATAAAGCGACCATGTCTTAAGTAGGGATTTTAACTTTTATTATAGTTGGTCAAAGAATAATATGATGAAAGATAAAGTCAAATTCTTATTATGTGTAGAGGACAACTTTCTTTTTCAGAAAGTTGAGGATACAGGTATGGAGTCTTCTATCTTGGATCTTGTTCAGACCAATAAGTGAAAAGTGGTTGTGAATGTGGAAGTGATAGGAAATTAGGGAGGAAGTGATAACGAGACTATATGATACGAGAGAATTTACAGTTTGAAGAAAGAAAAGAAAACATAATATTAAAATAAAGACAGTGGAGTTCACAAGGGCACATTGCAACCAACATAAAGAAATAGTAGGTAAGGTCCCATGTTAAGGCATACTGAAAGATAAATAGGTCAGTTCTTAAAATATATATCATTGGAGTGTCAGCAAGAAGATATTCCAATACAGCGGAAGGTAAGAACCACTGTAGAAAACCAATGTGGCTATACAGGATCTTCTTAGCTACCTTAAAATAAAAATAAAAACCCAGACAGTAATGGAAAGCTGAGTAAGTTACTAAGGAAATATGCCAAGGAAAAGCAAGGCTTTGCAGACAAAACCGGAAAAACAAAAGTAAAAAATAAGATACATTTTGCAAGGAGTGTTGAAGACAATAGCAAGTGGTACTATATATCGAACTGAAGAGACAGATCAATGAGACTAAGCATTCACTCCTCAATAACAAGGGTGAACTATAGGGGTGTGCAAAATGGGCCGTATTTGATTCTGATTTGGCCTGAATTGGGGACAGTGTTTTGATTAGTTGATTCAGATCACTATTCCTGATTTGATTCGATTCAGACAAATCCAAATCTGAAGACTCGGTGCTGATTCAGAGAGTCAGCAATTCAGCCATAGACACAGCTTTAAATGTTTTTTCTACATGCCTCGAGGTACCAGGTGCGGCTCATGAATGCTGCAATGCTGGGGCGGATGGAGCATCCCACAGGAGTGCAGCACCCCCGTTGTGTACTCGACGGCAGACACAGAAGTGGACGGGAAGTATTTCTGGGTCCACCAGGGAACATGCTGGGGGGGCCCTCCTGCACCCCCTTGACTTGGTGATCGGCTGCAGGGAGGACCACAGGTACCCCCTCAGACCCAGGAGGCACCAGTTGCCGAGCTGGAGGGGCACAGGGGGGAAACAAGTGCGCTCGCCGGTGGACCCAGAAGTGGACCAGAAATGCTTCTGATTCACTTCTGGGTCTGCTGCTGAGTGTGCTAGGGACCCCAACTGCGCTGCGGTGGGATACTCCATCTGCCCCAGTATCACAGCATTGACAAGCTTCCTGGTACCTGAGGTATATAGAAAAAACATTTAAAGCTGTGTCTACGTCCGAATCTTTCTGAATCTGTCCGAATCAATTTGGAAGGTTCCAATTCAATTTGGAGAAATTAAAGGGTCTCCTGGTTTGATTCAGATTCGGAGATTTGGACACCAAATCAGGCTGAATCTTCACCAAATTGACTCAGAGATCAAAGCTTCTCACAGCCCTAGTGAACTACTAATGGAAGATGAAAGAAGGTAGAGTGGCTCAATGACTACTTTGCCTCAGTCTCCAAAACAAAAATAAACTTTAACAAAATTACTGTAAGAGGGAAGGGTTGTGAATCATTTTTAGTAAATTGTGCATTAAAGAGCTTTTGATAAACGTTAATGGATTGAAGTTGTCAGGACCTACTGAAATTTATCCCGTGGAAATGATTGAAGTAGTCTCTGAGCCACTGGCAACATCTGCAGTCACGAATGACATATGAGGTCCTAGAAGAATGGAGATGGGTTAACATACAGCCCAATCTTAAAAAAAAGAGGACTCAGGTAATTACAGACTTCCGATCAGACTTCAATGGCTAGGAAATTACTAAGGCAAACTATAAAACAGTCAGTATATAAATATACCTGGAAAAGGAAGAGGTGATCATTGAAGGCCAATGTGGATTTAAAACCAAATCTTGCCAAACCAATTTCATTCCCTTCTTTAATAAAGTAACTACATCACTGAGTGAAGGGAAAGAGGTGGGAAATAATATACTTGGACTTTAGAAAGGCTTTTGCTATAGTCCCACACCATAGTTTCACAATTAAACTGAAGAAATACAGGCTAGGTAGAAATACTACTAGCAAAGAAATAAATAGATCCATGTCAGAATAGCAGGAAGTTTCAAGTTGGGTACCATAAGGGTGTATTTTGAATCTAGTGTAATTTAACAATGTTTTTAATTACTTGGATGCAGGAATAGAGACATTTTTTATCAAGTTTTCAGATGACCCAAAGGTAGAAGGGGTTGCAAACACTTTTGAAAATAGGGCTACAGGTCAAAAGGATCTTGATAAATTGGAAAACTGGGCATTAGGCTGCCCAAATCCCATAGCTGTTCATCTCCCACAGCTCCAGTTGTTCATATCCAGTCATTAAACCTTTCATCTTTCCTCTTAATAACAGTGTATTTCTGGATAAATCCAAAAACTACATCAAACTTCATGGACAAAGAAGGTATTAGTACTGTATTAAGCAGTCATGGGAATTAATTAGTTAATCAACTAGTTAAAACATTACAGAAATGGCTAACTTTTCACTTTAGTTAAATTTTTCAGCTGTCAACTTTAACTAGTTATAAAAAGGTTAACTTTAACTTTTTTGAAGTACAAGTTAAAAGTTTTAAAAAATTGAAATCCAGCTTTCCCAGAGTTTTTCCTGACATAGCCACTCTCTAGGACTTACATGAAACAATATTTCTTTATTGAAACTCTAGGATTTCTTGTTTGAGAGACAGAGAGTAGTGTGCCTTTCTATGAGATATGGTCTCTTAAGAACTACAAGTCCCAGAGTTCCTTAGTTCACGCTGGCATTTTCTGGCAGAAGTCAACAGGGCAGCCAGTTGGATGCAGGACAGGGAACAAGCACAAGCAAACAGAGACATTGATCCCAGTAAGAGTGGGAGCAAGTAGTAAGGGTGAAGCAGATGATGACTTTTAAAATTTTAACGAAGATCCAAACTAGGGCCCAAGAAATTGAGACATGAATGGCGCGTGCCCCCGGCAACTGGGGGGCATGGCTGCAGCAATGCAGCAGCGGGAGCAGTGAGTGGGGAGCTCCTGCAGATGCTGCCAGCACTGTCAGCGGTGGCGGAGGGGGAAGGTACAGTGGGTGGCAAGCACCAACCAGCAGCAGCCAGGGGCGATTGTAGACCTCCCACAGATGGCACCAGCAGTGCTGGCGGCAGGGTGGTGAGTGGTGACTGCCCACACGCACCGCCAACACTGCTGGTTGTGCCTTTTTGCAGGGGGTGCACCGCTACGCGCAGAGGGTGCACATGCGACTGCGTGCACCCACTATATGTCGCCCCTGAGTTGAGCATTACTTCTCATCTGTGAGAAATTTATCTGCGATGTCACCCACTATGAAAAAACTATTCATCTGCCCATGTAGAGCGAATGTTCAGTAGTAGGGGCTGAGTTTTGCAAGACAGAAGAGAAAAATTGTCAGATATAAATTTTGAAATGCAGTGTGTCAGCAAGAAGACCCCACAGGCTCCAAGGGGGGCAGGGGAAACCCTGAGAGCCCCTGCACAGGACAAACATGCCCCCCCTACACCCCGGAAAACTTACCTTTAGGAGCATGGCCAGAGCCGGAACTGGAGCTGCGGCCACGTGAACTGGCATTACGCCGGCTCTTCAAACAGCTCCTCCCAGGGCGGGGAGTGCTGGGCCAATGGCAGCGGTGGGAGATGCCACCATGGGAAGATTTAAGAACCCCACCAGAAGCTGGCAGTGGGGAGCATGCCGGGGGTGGTGCGACTCCTGCAAGTGGCAGAAACGTTGCATCAGGCGCAGAGCCTGCATCTGGAGCAGGGGGAACAGTGTCCCTGCGTTAGGCTGGGGAGGATCCATCCCCACTGACCAGCTACCTACCTTTTTGAAAATGGATGAAAAAGCTTCTCTCTCTCTCTCTCTCTCCCTGCCACTGACCTGGCTATGAATATCTCCTTTCTATTATTCTGGTATACCTGTATGATGCACCCTGTTCAAATTTGCTGACGACAATAAGATGTGGGGAGATGTGAGCATGCTAGAAGGGAGGAATAGGCTACAATCAGACCTAGACAGGTTACAGGGGTGGACGGATGAGAATAGGATGTGTTTCAACACTGACAAGTGCAAGTTACTGCACCTGGGGAAGAAGAACCAGCACCATACCTACAGGCTGGGGAACTCCCTTTTCATCAGGGCAGAGGCAGAAAAGGATCTTGGAATCACTATTGATGCCAAGATGAACATGGGCCGACAGTGTGGGGATGCCGTCAGGAAGACCAACCACACCTTGTCATGCATCCACAGATGCATCTCAGGCAGGTACAAGGAGGTGATCCTCCCCCTCTATGCAACACTGGTGAGGCCGCAGCTGGAGTACTGAATCCAGTTCTGGGCGCTGCACTTCAGGAGGTCTGTGAACAACATGGAGTGGGTCCAGAGGAGGGCCACCGCATGATGAGGGGGCAGCGGGGCAGACCCTATGAGGAGAGGCTATGGGACCTGAACCTGTTTAGCCTGCACAAGAGAAGGCTGAGGGGGATCTAGTGGCCTGTTACAAACTAGTCAGAGGGGACCAGCAGGCACTGGGGGAGTCCCTGTTTCCCCAAGCACTACCAGGAGTGACAAGAAATAACGGTCACAAGCTGGCAGAGGGTAGATTCAGACTAGACATCAGGAGGTGCTACTGCACTGTCAGGGCGGCTAGGATCTGGAACCAACTTCCAAACAAAGTGGTGCTGGCTCCTACCCTGGGGGTCTTTAAGAGGAGGCTAGGCGAACACCTTGCTGGGGTCATTTGCCCCCTGTACTTTTTCCTACTACGGCAGGGGGTCAGACTTGATGATCTGCTCAGGTCTGACCCAACCTTCCAACCCTACCAACTATGAAACTATGACTTTTACAAAGTACTTCACATGGAGAGGGCGAGAAGGATCTAATATTACATAGGTATTGGTAAATTGTTATTCTGAAAACTGTATGACATGTTTAACATTGTTTTCAGGTAAAGCAGAGTGAGTTCTGAGTAAATCAGTGTGCTTCTGTGGGCTTATGGAAAAGAAACCTACTCATTGCATTTGAAAATGAAAAATGATGCCAAGTGAGAGTTTCCTGCATTTCTCACAAATCAACTTAACTTTTAACTAGTTACTTTCTTTTTAACTTAACTTTTAACTGCTTGAAAATGGAAATATTTACCTTTTAACTTAACTCAAGTTAATTTTAAAGGTGGCTAACTTTTAACTTTAACTAGTTACATTTTTCATAAACTTTTCCCATGACTGGTATTAAGTAATCCTTACTCATTGTTTATTTCTAAATGGGTCAGATGCAGCCCATTGTAGGCAGATGCACTTATTTTGATTATACCACGGTTGAGTTTGGTCTACAGACTTTGGAAAGGATTTACCAATATTAATAATTACTAATGGAAGTCACAAACAGCAGGTTGGCGCTTGTGACCTACCTGCAACTGGGAGCCACCAATCCCTCCTGCAGTGGCCCCCACTTCAGCACCTCAGCTTCCTGCTGTCTCCTCTGCTTACACACATAATGAAGTACTACAGATTCCCATCTGAAAAAGCAAATTCAGTAGCCAGTATAAACATCAGCTGCCACAAGGGTGTAAGAGCTGCAAAGGGGAGTGTCATGGAGGGGACTGGCAGCAGGCACAGGGCAGGGAACAAACTAGTTAAGCTGCATGTTGATGATTTCCTGTGCTGCTGCAGGAATCCAGTCTCCTTGAGATCCATGTCTGGCTTGCAGGCTGTAGATATCTGACCCCTGACTTAATGGAAAGGCATTTTATAGTTTAGACTGGGGTTGGCAACCCCTGGCACAGTTGCCACAGTGTAGCACACAAACTGCAGATGCTCCCTCAGCCTGCCAAAGGTTTTTAAACTGGAAAGCTTGGTAAGAAAAAAAAGTCCAACTATTTAGTTGGTCTAAGAAAAGATATCGGATTTATCCAAAGAACCTCGTCTGCCTGTAGCACACAAAAGCATTTTGCTTGGCATGTGCACCCCAGAGCAGACAGCAGAGAAGGGGTCAGAGCTAGCTTGTCACAACAAGGATCGGGCCCCTTGTGGCTCCCCTGCCATCTGCCTTGGCACACCATCTTACAAGTCAAGGCTGTAGGTAGCTTGGCACTCTGCCCAAAATCTTTGCTGACCCCCGGTTTAGGAGTTATATTACTACTGCCATAAATTAATATACTAACATTTCTTTTCAAAGGGTTTTCACTCTATTCAGGGGACCTATACAGCTTTTGTAAATACTTTTGAGAAATACCAACAGAGACTCAGTGGTACACAGTGAAAAATATATTTTAGTTTGGTGTAATAACCATCACAGCTCTCTTTTTTTTTTTTTAAAAACCTTTTGAATGTTTTAATTCATTGTTAAAATCATGCAACTATGCAACCTGTAACAACTCATTAGCATGTTTTAAAAAGTGTTTTTTATAATGAAATAGTTAGTCTCACAAACGAACCCACAAGACTGCACGCGATTACACAAGACTAATCTAATGCTTAGTAAAAAAAAAAAGTGCTTTCACATGCGCAGCAATTACTGTGCAGTAGATTAGTCTAATGCACCATTTCCTGTAGACACAGGTACTAGAAATTAGTTCATTAAACGAATGCGCTGAAGCACACATGTAGATGCTGACCAGGAGCAAATTCCTTCTCATCCTGATCTCCATGTGGCTGGGAGAGCTGTCCCGGCTTGGTGGGGGGCTGCCTCCCAGCCATGTGGAGATCAGGATGGCTCTCAATCTCCACATGGCTGAGAAAGAGCTGCCTGGCAGCCGGGACAGCTCTTCCCCATCCCCCCCACCCAGAGATTGGGACCAGCCCCTGTGCCCCCTGCCAGCCTGAAGCTGGCACCCAAAGGAGCTCGGAGCTTCCCCTGGATGCTGCAGTTGTGTTCCCAATGGGCACACATTCAGATGCATGTGGGGACCCAGTTTAATGCTTATGAATTTTCTTAATAGAAAATTCAGATGCATTAATTGCATATGTAGACATGCCCACTGTAGGTTTCTTGACTGAACTCATTAATACTAAATATATTTGGAGTATGTGGCAGTGCACCTTCAGTACCTGCCACTAAGGGCTGGAGCAGAATGAGTAGCAGCCTGCAGGTGACTGCAGAGGCAATCAGACAGTCAAAAGACACCCAGCTGGCTGTCTGATTGGGCCTAAGCTGTAGGGCCACGGCATAAGAGAAGGCCCTGGCAGGCAGAGCTGGCAGTTGCTGTTGGGACACTACTATGGTAACATCTCCAGCTTAAGATTTACTGTTCCCAGGTACATCTGGAGGTCTAGGGAGAAACTGTGGAGAAGGGGGTTCCAAGGGGCCCAGTGAGGTTCCCAAGCCCCAGAGAGAAGGCCCTAAAGAGGGCAAGGCCAAGCCTGGGAAGGGGCTTATTGTTTGCAGGACTACACAGGGGCTTGGCAAGCCCCTGATTTAGAACAGGCAGGAGTGAGGCTTGGGGCTCAAGAGAGTTCAATTGAGAGTAGAGCTGTGTTATTAAGATCTCTGGGGCTCTAAGAAAGCCCAGTATGATAAGGCTTTATGATGGGGCCCAGAAGGGGACACCTGTTGTTTAAGAAGGTCAGCTACTGCGGGGCTGAGAGCAACAAACCCTGACTCATCAATGCAAGAGGGCCAGGGCTGGAAGGCTGAAGGGCAATTAAGCCCAACACAAGGGGCAGGCATGGGTTATGATGAACTATTTGGCATCCCAACTGGCCTGGAGGCAGGGCCAGAGCCTAAGGAGGCTGAAGGCCACTTCAATGTAGGGGGACATCACTGGCAAGGGGAAGAAAGGCTCAGCGAGAAAGTAGGCTGAAATGAAGGAGGCTGAAACCAAGGTACAGTTGAGAGAGCAGTCCAGGAACAACTTATTGCACAGTAGGGATAAGATCAAGGTGGGTAGACCAGCACTGGTCCTGGGTATGACTGAAAACTACACCCTGCTGGGGAAGGATGGTTTGGTGGGGCTACCCATAGCAGGGGAGCTCCCCAGAAATGCCAAGACAATTGCCTCCCTGGTGAAAGGCAGGTAGAGGCTCCTTAAAACCCCTGCCCCCACATCCTGGTGGGTTACCCAAACCAAGGGACAGGCACAGGGGCCAGGCACATCTCTGGACAACTGAGTCCCATGGGGGTGCAAGACCCCAGAGTCCCCAATGAGGGGCCAGAGATGCAGAGTGTCCCTAGAGAGGGGGCATATGTGGAAGGCCCAGGAAGGCAGCAGTTAGGCGAAGGTAAGTCCAAAGGCTGCAGTTGGGTCAGAGGCTGAGACCGTGGTAAGTTTTTAGATATGGTGAGACCAAGTTTGGATCAAAGGTTAAGAACTTGTTTTGGATGCCATCTGCGAGGCATGGGACACAATAAGGGGAGGTCGGGGGGGGTGTTTAAGCATGGGAACGCTAAGGCCAGGCAGGGCAACCATTGCTGGGACTGGGAGAGCAGGCAGGGGATGGGGGCTCATGGCAGAGCTCCCCATGCAGCACAGGGCAGTGGGGGACAACGGGGATTACCCCTGTGGGAGGGAAGACAGAAACCCCCCTCCCAGCATGTCCCAGGACCCCACCAGACAAGCTCTGATACTTACTACAGGGGCTGGGATGAGCAGCAGCTGGGAGAAGATGCCGATGCAGGCTCATCAGCTCTGCAGCTGCTGAATCTGTGGATTGGTGAACCTCAGGGGCAGAGCCTGAGAGCAGTGCAGGCTGCTCAAAAGGGAGCTGGGGAGACACCGAGCTGCCGGGAGAGAGAGATGGAGGCTGCCGATGTGAGACAGATGGTGGAGCTGAGTGGGGAACAGCAGGATGCCAGCGGGGAGAACCAGGATGCCGGTGAGAAACCTCGTGCAGCAGAGCTGAGTGGAAAGAAGCAGAGCGCCGGTGGGGAGGAGCAGGACGCCGGCAAGGAGTTACAGGCGATGGAGCCAGGTAGGAGCAGCAGACTGGGGCAAGCAGCCCCAGCATCTGGCAGGGCAGCCTGGCTGGGAAAATCCCAGGTCTGGGCTCGAGGAGCCAGAGTTGGCCAGAGGGGCATGGCAGGGAGAGGAAGGTCATCCCCACAGTTGTGGGCGAAGACCAGGCTCCATGGGAGTGGCGAGGTATCCCGGTGGGGAAGGGCAGTGAGTGACACCAAGACCCAGCAGGCAGCCGGGTGAAAAAAGAGGAGCAGGTGGCAACTGGCCCAGAGCCTGGAGGGGGAAGGGGCAACTCCCACCAGATGGTGGCAACAGGAATAATTAACTCCTAACCTGCAGGCCCCTGGAAAGAGTAAGCGGAGGGACTAATGAGAAGTCTCTCCCCCATCCTGGGGAGGCAGAAGGGTCCTGGGAGCTGGAGTCGTCTGTACTTCATCTGTAGATACCCAATGCCTTCTCTGAGAGTGAAGGACCTTTTGAGTTATGGTTACCCTAGGCTGGGGCGTGTTTAGTTGTCGGCAGGTTGGCCTGAAGATTAAAGATCAATCCAGGAGCGACTGATGTCCGAACAAACCCGACCCCACTCGGGGAGGGCCTCATGGGTGAAAAGAGATCACCCCGGGGAAAGGTACAGGGGGGGCTGAGCTCTCCCAGGCCATGGATGTGGTAAGGGTGGGGTAAAGGGGAAGTTTGGAGCCTCACGAAGAAAGACCCAGGGCTACAACCTCTCTGGGACCACCGACAGGGAACTGCCTCCCCCATCTATCAACATCAAAGTCATGGCAGACAAGTAGGAGCAGCGCTGAGAACCATCTAGGTGGCCCTAGGGTATGGCCTCACCCCGACGTCATTAGGGAGGAAGGTGCCAACCAAAAAAGGGGCCAAAGCCATACAACACCTACCAGTGACAGCCCTCCTGCCTGGCAGCAGCTGGTGAGTGCAAGGTGTTTTTTTTTTTAAAAAAAGCCCTGCACTCACTGGTGCCTGCCAGGTAGGAAAGTGATCCCCACTGCTTGGGGGCCTCTGCCATGAGCCCCTATCCCTGAACCACTCTCCCAGCCCAATAAATGGCTGCCCCGCCCAGCCCCAACACTCACCAGTTGCTGCAGTAGTGGTCAGAGCTTTTGGGGGCTCGTGGCAGAGCCCCCCCCCCCACAGCACAGGACAGTGAGGGGCAGCAGGGATTGCCCCCCCCACCTGGCAGGAGCCAGTGAGTGCGAGGCTTTTTTTTTTTTTTTTAATAAAGACCCAGAATGCTGGGACAAGGTGGAGCAGCCATTGACAGGCCTAGGAGAGTGGGAGGGGGATAGGGCCTGTTTGATTTGGAGATTCAGCTGAATTGGCGGTGACCGAATCTCTGAATCAGATTCAGCCAAATAGATTTTTGGGACAGTGATTCAAATCATCGAATTGAATTCACTGTCCACTGAATCAGCCAAATCCAAATCCAAAGTGAATACTAGCCGCTTTGCACAGGCCTAATAAATACCATAAACCAAAACTAAAATTTCACATCACAGTAGAATGCTTCTATAACTCTTGCCCACTTCTCTTGCCAAACCCAGAGCCTAAAACTGCTTTGCCACCTTTTAAAAACAAAACAAGTTGGAAGTCTGACTTGGATATTTGTATGTTTTATTTTAAAATTAATTCCTCCCTCTTCCTACACATAACATATCCAACTGTAAATGTTGTCAAAACTTAAAGGTCTTTTTATGCATCTTATCACATTGAACAATGTGCTTGCTCTCCCAGCCCCTGAGAGCTATTTTTAAAATAAGTAAATATGTTAAAAGTGTCTCGCATTTTATTATGCTATTATTTCCTTTTATAGCTATATCTGAGGAGGAAAATGAGCTAGGACTCCTTCTTAAGTTTCAAGCAGAGCATGATGCAACTCAAGCTGGCAAAATAATGGATGCTACTGGGAAGAGCCTCTGTTTTGCCCAACAAAAGGTTTTCAGTTTTTTAATATGCTTTTTCCTTGGGTTAAATTAGGTGCTTATAAATACAAGGTTGCATTCACAGACTCTTAGATTCAAGACCCTAGTGTCCCAAGGTCCATAAGGTTCCAAGGCAGTTCCACAATGTGGAAAACAAAGACAGGTATATCCATCTATAATATTATAATCACGCCTTAATGCTGCTGTTCAAGCAGACCTTAAAAATCTAGTATGAATAGTGCATGCTGCCTTTAATACATACTCAGTATACTCAACAGCTTAACTTGACTGCTTTAAAAGCACATTGAAGAAATCATGCATTGTATATTAGCTTGAACATGCTAAATAATATATGGTAAAACTGTGCCTTCAATTCTTCGCTAGACAAGTCCTCAGTTACAGGAGCCTACACTGAGTGGAAAAGTTGAAAACAAGTTGACCCATAGCACCTGTTCCATTCACTATCTAACTTTGTCTTATCCATATTGTAACATCCAATACATACATTAGATAAAGCCAAGGGCATATGTACAGAAGTAGATCTGGCCAGGAAAGCAAGACTCACTTTCACAGAAAATATTGGTCTAGAAAAATTTTCAGGCCAAACTGGGGCGCAAAGCCAAAACCTTGGAAAAATACTGTAAAAGTAAAATGCCAGAACATTTCATTTTGATGTTTCCAAAACAAAATTTACTCCTAGGATCCATAGCACCTTGCCAGGTAGGCACCTGGGAGGCCCAAAGCAACCTTTCAAATGAGTTGATGGGGAGTCAGAGATCCCAGGTTCCCAGCTCCTCAGCAGCCCAAGGAGCAGAGGATCCTGGGGCCTCAGCTCAAGAGCAACTCAAACAGGTGGGGTGCTGGGTAGCACAGGCAGACTTGCTCAGTAGCTGGGTAATTCAGAAGCATAGGAAACCCCAACTTCCAAATGCCCTTCTAGGCAGCTTGTCAATGAACCAGGAACCTGGCAGTTCAGAAAGTTTGGCTCCCCAGGAATCTGAAGATTTGGGTTGTACAAAAGTAAGAAAAAGGGATGTAGTGGGTAGGCAATCTAGTAAGAAAATCAAGGGAGTGTCCATTGTAAACTTCCTTGGTTTCCTTCAAAAGATTGGTTGATATCCACACACTGCTGACAAATGCTTGTTTTAAAGAATCAGTGTTGTCCAATGGAGAAACATTCTATTGGAAAATTTCTCATCAGGTCAAAAAAAATCATAGCTTGCATGTGAGCAGTTCAGTGTTGCTGGTATAAAATTAATCTGGAATTTCATTCTTAAATTTCTTTAAAATAGTGTCTTAATAGAATTTTCCAAGTTTTTAAAAATAAAATGAAGCTCTGGTTGATTTCTAAACTTGGCACCGAGCTGTTTAACCCAAGATCAGCCATGTGTTTTTACAGGACTTGAGACCCTCCTTGTTGCACTTGATTGATTTTAAAACCAGATTTATCTTTTCTGCAGGCTCCTGTGCTACTCTTTCTTTCCAAGCCTAGTTCTTTGCTAATGTCTGTAGGCCCAGAAGGTAAATCACCATCATCTGAACTCAGAACTCTGTCCTGCCCAGGGAAGGGGGTCAGATTCAATGATCTAATAGATCCCTTCTGACCCTAAAATCTATGAAAATAAAATAATAAAATTAATTTAAAAATGTAGAATGATTTGCCAGACACTGCCATATGCCAAGTCCTGCCTTGAGCAGGGGGTTGGACTAGATGACCTTCTGAGGTCCCTTCCACCCCTCATTTTCTATGATTCTAAAGCCAGGATTCTCACTGATTTCACTCTCACAGACTGCATATGCGCATATTAGATGAGAGTTTTTTCACAGATTTTTGTGTACTCTAAAATTTCACTGTTATGCACGGATGTAGTGACAAGAGATGGTGGGATATCATTATTAAAAAATCCAGTCCTTACTAACTTAGTTATCTTCATGAAAGATATTTTTAAAACACACGGACCTTGTCAAAACATTACTTTATTAGGCCACCAAGACATTTGCCCAAGTTAGGGGCAACCAGGAGCAGATTCAGGGGAAGGGTGCAGCAGTGTAGGCATTCCCCAGCTGACCTAGGCACAAGGAGAGATCCAAAGCCACTCCTGTGCTGCTCCATCTGTGGGCTGTGTTGTGCGGTGTTCTGGGCTCAGTAGGGAACAGCAGCAGCAGCGGGTTTCCTCTTCCTGCATCTGCTCCCTGCTACTCCCCCAGGGGTATATCCACTGGCTGGGAGCAGGCACTGGGAAGGGGAACCCACACCCTGCTGCCATCACAGTCCCTGGTTGACACAAGCACAGGAGGAGGCCCGGAGCTACTCCAACACTATTCCAGTCATGGGCTGCAGAGAGCATCTGTGGGGGGATGCCAGGCTCAGTTCAGAACAGCAATGGCAGTGCACAGGTTCCTCTTTCCAATATCTTCTCTTGCATGCCACCACCTCTCTCCCCTGCTAAGCCTGACTTCCCCACATAGCTGGTCCCTGCAGCCTGTGGCTAAATGGGGGCAAGAGTGAATCTGGAGCTCCCTCTGCCCCATGGGTCAGGTGATAACAGCGGCAGCAGTGTCCAGCAAGAGAGACCACATTTGTCATGTCTCATCCTGGAAGGTTAGAATTTGGCAAGGCTAAGAACAACTGAAAAGGGTAGTATTAAACTATATATACTGTTATCTATACAAGCTATATTTGGCCATTCTTAGTTAACTGCAAGTTGAAGGCATTTCCTACTCTACTGCTGCTACTGTGAAGAAATGTATACCTTACTATCCGGACCAGATCCCTTCATCCACTCGTCTCAAGTGGGTTGCCAAGAGCACGATACTCATTATATTGTATGACATTTACATTTATATTTATATTGTGAACAACAGGAATTCCAAGTTACTATTATATGAACACATCCCTTCTGCTCCTGGAGGTTTGTTATGTTTCTTTTTAGTAGCTTATGTTTATTCTATTTTATGAACTTCGGAGTTTGCAACATGTGGAAATGTTAAGTGACAAGTATTACTGCATTCAGAAATAACATAGGGTAGACATTGGCAACCTTTTCTAGCTGTGGGCCAGAATGACTCACCCAGAGTGGGAGGAAGGCAGGTGCTAAGACCCTGTCACCCATGTTGCTCATCTCTGTGGTGTCTCAGTGAAAGAATACGCAACCAGGACTTTTCGTCATGGTGGCATGCGGAGAGCACCTGCAGCTGTGTTCATCCCCATAACAGCATGAGGACAGTACCCACAGAAGATGACCCCTCCTGCCCAAAGGTTGCTAAAGCCCCACATTCATAAGCCAATCCAAAAATTCTGTAGGCTAGATCCAGCCCACTGGCTGTAAGTTCCCAACATCTGACATATGACCATTTAATGCCTAACAAGAGTTGGGTGGCACCTTCAGAGTCAATCCCTGTCCATCCTTTGACAGGGATGGACAAATTCCCTAACACTTATAGGCACAATTGTAAATCCTGTCATGGACAAGAACTTCAGGGCACAATTGTTTCAAGATGCCTATGCCCAAGTGAGCAGTCTGCACACAGTGCTCCAAGTCAAATACTAATTATTATTTGTTAGGTGACTTTTGTTACAATAAATAATAGACAAGAATTGAAGAAAATAACACCCCCCCCCAAATAATATACGAACAGATGGAAAGAACAAGAATGTCTTATTTAACTACCCTTCCTTCAAGAACTACATTTAAACTTCCTATGAGCTCATAGGTCACAGTTTCCCTCGAGCCTTGTGGCTACGCTACACATATATATGCACACATGCGCACACACAGATATCTATACATAGATACACACACTATATGTGTATGTACGTACACACACAGGTAGATTTATATAGTCTGCCTAAGTTGATTTGGTGATTCAGCAAGTAATGTAGTCACCTTAAAATTATGCCAATGAAAACATTACCTCATAAAATAACATTGTTCCTTTTTATAGTTCCAATCTAACTTGTTACATATTTATATCTACAAAAACTATATAAAAAGAAGTATAAGGTTGCAAAGTCAAGCATTTGGTTCTGAGTTACCTGAAGTAAAGATTAATCAACCCTCATTCAGCATCCTTGTGCAAAAGCATTATGATATGGCCTTTAATTACATGACTCCCCAAGACATTGTTTGACACACTCCATGTGAAGATGAACCATGCTTTGAAATGAATGTAGAAAAGAAATCAAATCCCCCAAATTTCATCATCTGTGATCAAAATGAGATACATGAATCATTAGCAGAATTGAAAAATTTTGATCCACAGCACAGCTCTCTGCCATGTGAGTTAAATGACTTCACTAGTAGGATGTCATCCTCTATGGCTAGGGAACAGAAGTTACACATAAACCAGTTTAAGCGATCAGAAACTGGTTTAAACCTGTAACAATAGAAGTTCAGTGCACATAAACCAGTTTCACAATGGCCTAAACTGGTTTAACATAAACCTGGTTGAATGTAGTATCAGACTTAACTGATTTGGGTCAAACCAATTTATGGAACTTCTGTCCCTGACCCCTCCCTGGTTCGAGTTAAATCAGAGTCCCCCCAACATTCCTGCATGCTTTGCAGCCCTGTATTGGGCTGTGTTGTGCTGTCTGCTTGAGCAGAACTGGGTTGGCTCTGCCCCTCTGCTCCCTAGCCTGAGCAGTGATGACAAGGGGGTAGGGGTGAGAAACCCAGCTGGCACAGCTCAGTGTGCTGACAGGGGCAGAGGAGCCCCTGGCAGACTCTTCCCCACTGGAGTGGAGGGGGTTGGGGTGTGGGCCAGCAGCTTAGGGGGAGGGAAGGGGATTAAACCCCTCTGCCACCCACATGGGACCCCAGTCTGTGAGCTGGCAGCACTGGCCCCTACCACTCCAAGTCTCCTGGCTGCACAAACAAAGCTGGCACAGACAAGCAGCTGCCAAAGCAGCACAGGGATCTGTTTAGAGCAGAACCCCAGGGCATGGAGTCACCCTTGTGTCCCAACAAGCTGCTCCCATCTTCTGTTCTGGGAAGCCAGCAAGCACCAAGAAATGCAACACATTTATACCACATCATCGGCAGATGGGTAATTCCCAAGCGGCCCCCTGCAAGATGTGAGAGGGGATTAGGGAACAGTAATGAGGCACTGCCTGGTTTGGCTCTGGCCACACCCCCTGCTTTGCAAGCAGCCAGTGGGGCAGAAAGTCAAGCAGACCCTGGCTGTGGTCCCCATGCCAGCAGGGGAGACGGGAGATGGGGATTTTAATCCCCCTCCCTTTCCCTGAGGCTGCTGCCCTGGTGGTTTCTGGCCACGTTCCCCACCACACAAATGTTGAGCAGGGGAGAAAGCCCAGCAGACCCAGGCTGGGATCCCTGTGTCTGAGAGCGCCCTGTCCCCCCTTTGCCTGAGGCGTTGCCCAGGCCAGTGTCTGGCCATACCCCTCACCACCTTGGGGAGAAACCTGGAAAGGGCTGCTTCTCTTTCCCCCTCCAGATTTACCCCAGATGGGGTCCCTGCAGGCTAGGGTGGCACTTTAAACCCCTCCCTAATCATACTCGGTGGTGTGCCAGGGGCTGCTCATATGCCCCCAGCTTAGTTTCCCTCCAGCCTTGTGGCTACTGCTGAAGGGAAAAGAGGGCTTGCTATAGCACAATGAATGCCACATGCTCCTGGAGGCTGGGAGGGCATGGCAACCGCGCACAGGCAGCAGCAGGGGCAGGAGCATGGTGGCAGGGAGCTCCCTCAGGCAGCTATGGTGGTATCAGCAGGGGTGGAGGTAGGGGGAGTGACGAGCACCAACCGGTGGTTGGCAATCACTCGCAGATGCCACCAGCAGTGTTGACCATCTTTTTAAAGACCCCCAGGGCAGGAGCCAGCCACCACTTCTCTTGGAAGTTGGTTCCAGATCCTAGCCGCCCTGACCATGAAGTAGCACCTCCTGATAGCTAGCCTGAATCTACCCTCTGCCAGCTTGTGACCATTATTTCTAGTCACTCCTAGTAGTGCTCGGGGAAACAGGGATTCCCCCAGTGCCTGCTGGTCCCCCGACTGATTTGTAGCAGGCCACTAGATGCCCCCTTCAGCCTTCTCTTGTGGAGGCTGAACAGGTTCAGGTCCCACAGCCTCTCCTTGTGCGGCGCCCAGAACTGGACTCATACTCCAGCTGTGGCCTGATCAGTGCCGCATAGAGGGGGAGAATCACCTCCTTGGATCTGCTTGAGATGCATCTGTGGATGCATGACAAGGTACGGTTGCTCCTCACACTGTCGGCCCATGTTTATTTTGGCTTCAATGACTCCAAGATCCTTTTCTGCCTCTGTACTGACAAGAAGGGAGTTTCCCAGCCTGCAGGTATGCTGCTGGTTCGTTCTCCCCAGGTCCAGCACCTTGTACTTGTCAGTGTTGAAACCCATCCTGTTCTCATCTGCCCACCCCTGTAACCTGTCTAGGTCTGATTGCAGCCTATTCCTTCCATTTAGCATGCCCACTTCTTCCCACATCTTAGTGTTGTCTGTGAATTTGAATTTTTACCCCCTCGTCCAAGTCACTGATGAAAATGTTGAATAGTGCAGGCCTGAGGACTGAGCCCTGGGGGATCCCATTGCCCACATCCCTCCAGATCAAAAATGACCCATCCACCACCACTCTCTGGGTACAGCCCTCTAGCCAGTTTGCAACCCATCTGACTGCGTAGTGTTGACACCACAGTCCCCTAGTTTTTTAATGGGAATGGGGTGAGAGACAGTCGAAGGCCTTCCTAAAGTCCAGAAAGACTATGTCCACTGCTACGCCTGCGTCTAAGGATTTCATGACCTGGTCTTAGAAAGCTACCAGGTTGGTCTGACAGGACCTGCCACTAATGAACCTGTGTTGGTTGCCCCTAAGCATAACCTCCCCTGCTGACCCCTCACGGACAAGCATCAGGATAACTCTCTCAAAAAGCTTACCCAGAACTGAGGTAAGACTGACTGGCCTATAGTTTCCTGGGTCCTCCTTCCTCCCTTTTTTTGACAATGGGAACCACATTGACCCTTTTCCAGTCCTCTGGTACCACACCAGAGCACCACGAGTGCTCGTAAAGCCATACCAGGGGTCCCACATTGACCTCTGCCAATTCCCTCAGCACTCTGGGGTGGAGATAGTCAGGACCAGCTGATTTAAATACATCCAGTCCTTCCAGAAGTTCCCTAACTAGGTCCTCACTGACCCTAGGCCTGGGTGTGCCTCCCCTGGGACCTACAGGGGTCCTGGTGGGAGCGGGGGGTGACCCGATCCCTGCTCAGAAAAATGGAGGCAAAGAAACTGTTAAATAGGTTAGTTTTGCTATCTGGTGTGATGACCAGATTTCCTAAAGTGACTTGCAGAGGCCCTGCATTACCCAGTACCTTCTTTTTAACCGCTATGTATTTAAAAAAAAGACTTCTTCTTGTCCTTGATCCGGGTAGCTAGACCCAGTTCCATCTCTGCCTTGGCCTTCCTGACTGCCCCCCTGCATCCCCAAGCAACCACAGTATAGTCCTCCCTGGTGATGGCCCCTCACTTCCATTGGGTGTACACCTCCCTTTTAGCTGGGAGACATTCTCATATGCTTTTAGTGAGCCATGGGGGCTTTTGCGCCCTCTTGTTCCCTTTGATCCACATTGGGATTACCTCCCTTCGGGCTTGGAGGATCGTCTCCTTAAGGAACGACCACTCTTCCTGGACACCTGGCTCCCCTCCCCTCCGGGACCTCAGTGCCTCCCCAACTATTCTCCTTACCTCATTGGAAGTCTGCCCTCCTGAAGTCCAGGGCTGCTGCCTTGCTGCAGGGCTTTGCCACCTTGTGCTGGATGGTGAATTCCAGCAGGCGCTGATCGCTGTCACCCAGGTGGTCAAGCACCTGCAGCCCCCTCACCAGGTTGTCGCCTGTGGCTAGGACCAGATCCAACAAGGCGTCTCCCCTGGTGGGGCTGTGTACCTCCTGGGTTAGATGGAGGTCCTGTACTCTGGCCAAGAACCTACGTGAGTGGTCAGACCTGGCTGACTGCTCTTTCCAGCATATGTCTGGAAAGTTCAGGTTACCCATGGTGACCACGTCCTTTGACCTAACTACCTCCGTGAGCTGACTTAAGAATTCCCAGTCTAGCTCTTCCCCTTGGTTGTGTGGTCCATAGTAGACTCCCACCGTTAAGTCCCTTTCCCCTCGGCTTCCTTGTATTCTAACCCAGTTCTCTAACCCAGTGCCACTCGTTGAGGATGTGTATTTCTCCTAGACTTAGAGTACCACACCCCCACCTCTCCTCCCTGTACAGCCTATAGCCCTTGATATTCACCGCCCAGTCATGTGTTGGGTCCCACCACATTTCGGCAAGCCCCACTTCTGGGTTGGTGTTTGCTAGCAGGGGGCGAGTTCCTTCTGCTTGTTCCCCATACTACGAGAGTTCATGTAGAGGCATTTGAGGCCTCCTGAAGATGCATGCACTGGCCCCCTAATCTCAGTACTACTCAGACTCCTGTTGCTTACCTGGGTATTTGTTCTGCTCGTCATCAGTCTAAGCTGGGCTGTTCTTGTGGGTGACACTTGGTTTAGTGTTCCAAGGCTTCCTCTGCCCTCATCTTTCCCTTCCCCTGACGAGCCTAATTTAAAGCCCACCGGAGGAGATCTGCAACCTAGAAGAGAACACACGCTTACTTTTGGGGGAAAGGTGAAGCTCATCTCACCCGAGCATGTCTCTCGTCATGATGTGTGGGTCGTTGTCTAGGAAGCTGAAGCCCGCCTCGAGATACCATTCCCGAAGCCACAAGTTGACCTCTCTGATGCAGGTCTTGTGTCGTCTTCCACATCCGCTCACTGGTAGGACAGAAGAGAATACCACCTGTGCTCCTATCTCCTTCAGCATGCTCCCCAGAGCGTTGTAGTCCATCATCAGGTGATCAGGGCTTCTCCTGGCCACATCATTAGTACCCACATAGATTAGGACCATAGGGTAGTAATTGGTGGGCCAGATAACGGCCTGGATCATCCCCATCACTTCCTGAATCTTTGCTCCGGGCAGTCAGTAGACCTCGTGTGTCGAGGGGTCCCAGTGACAGATGGGACCCTCTGTACTTCTCAGGATGGAGTGGCCTATGACGATCACTCAACGTTTCTTCCTCCAGCTCCTTCACCCTGTTCAGAGTGTGGAGTTGCCTCCTCTCTTGAGATTTCCTTCTCTCCTTCCTTCTCCTGCAGTGTCGCCAGGGCCTCATACCTGTTCTCCAGCTGGACTGGAGGAACTGGCACTGCTCTGCTGCAAGCAGTCCTGGTTCTGGAGGGGACCATCTGCCACTCTGCTGCAGAGGGCACCTCCTCGGGTGCTTCTTCCTTGGATACATGGTGCTGGAGGGAGCGAAAATACCCATCAATTTCATCCTCTGCCTCCCTGATTCCCCTCAACCTGCTAACCTCCTCCTGGAGCTCCCTCACCTGCACCTCCAGGGCCCTAAGACAGGTGTGGGGACCCCCATTCCCTGCCCCCCCCAGCCCTGCTGGACATCCAGTCTACACAGGTTAGACTAGCCTGCAAAGATTGAATCATATCAGGCTCAAGCTTTTTGAATGTCTGTATTTAGCTTATGTGTATGAGCCACTCACGGGGGAATGAACAAATACTTTGTCAGTGGATTTCACCATTACTTGCTGACAATGGCATTCATATTTTGATTCTGTTCCAAAATCTAAAGGGGAATGTGGTTCCTTCTGCCTGTTTCTGAAAGCTTGACTCCTCTACTCTGTTGCCTTCAGCCTGACTCTCCTCCCAACTTTTCATCCTCATTTCAGTCCCCTTGCCCAGGCAATCCTGGTTTTTCTCCTCTAACCTCTACATATGGATTCCCTTCCTGCCTTGATCCACAGTACAAATCCTATTTTCCCTCTCCTCTCTTACTGGTTTTCAAATCCCAGTCTTCCCTCAGCTCCTTATCCAATATCCTGTTCAGCTGCCCTCTTTTCTCTCCCCTTCACACCAGCTCCCAGTCTCCTTGCCCGGCCAGTCCTAATCCTTTCCTCTCATACTCACCCAACTGATTCCAATTCTTAGTCTCCTTACTTGGCCAGTTTCCTGTTTCAGCCTTCCCGACAGGAGTCCAGATTGATTTCTTGTCATGTGTGTATGTGAACGAAGTGGCTTCCTGCTTTCTAGTCTGCAAGGGAAGCATTGACAGTATTTCTATGCTGTACCCAGTTCTCTGAAGGAAAATTTCTTTTAAGCATACCCTGTGCATCCTGCTAACATGTGCCCAACTCAAAGAAACAGTGGTGGAGCCATACTGAGGGATACTCCGGTGGCTGCTCTTAAACATACTCTTGATTTCTTTATCAGTTATATCACAAGGAGCACCTGTCTCAGCAACTTCATTGCTGCATTTACAGATTTGATGTGGGTATACTGAAGTGGGTAGATGAGGCCTGTGCCATAGACTGCAAGGCCCCCCTTCTTAGACTTCAGCCCCTGCTCAGAAAATGCCAGCTCTTAACTTTCACTTGTTCTTTGATTACAGAAAAATAATAGAGCAATTCTTCCACTGCAAAGAACTTAGAAAGACCACAACAGGGCAGAATGCTTTTGACACCGATTCCTACTTGAAGTCTCTGGGTTTATCTTGTGAACCATGTGTAGGTGCTTGCACACCTAACAGTGCTAACATTGCCTTGCACCCTGTGGCACCCTTAAAAGGATCCCAGAGCACTCTGGTTGACAAACACCTGCATTTAGTTCCTACACCAAGCAGCAATTGCAAATAAAGTGCTATATAGCTGCCAAACCCCAGCAAGTCTTTTCTGAACACATTTAAACAAATTTTCCAAAGGTTTATGACTGTCAGATTTGGGCCTGTTTTCCATACGAACAACAAGAGGCACATCCTCAATGCTAGAACCACTTCCTTCCACATATTAAGCTATTGCTTCAAAACATATGTTCATTAAAGCTTCACAACAAAACAAGTATAAGAAAAACATTTAATGTGGGCAAAACAATGCATTTTTCTCTAATCTTGTTTTTGGAAATGATTGAACTAGTGTTACAGAAACTTTTCAAAATGATTCAGCTTCTGGCAGAGACCTAATGTGGATAATTTCAGCCCAAATGGTTAGAGTTAGGAAACATTATGACTACAGTACATGAAAATAGTAAATGAATGAAAGTTTTAAGACAACTTTGCATCAATACTTTGGGGCACAAGTTAAATCCTCCTCCACATGTAGGGGCATTGTTGGATACACATTAATTGGGCATTTGGGGAAGGGTGGAGATAAGGAAGATAAAGAAGGCTCTGCCCATTAGGCCTAAGGAAGGGCTACTGGATCTATCAGAATGCAGGTCTAATGGCTGAAAATTCTTGTGGAAAATGTGTTGCACCATTAACAAGAGCGTCTCATTTTGCCATGCATCTTCATCATACTACCTTGAGAAGTTGTGGGATGTCCATCCCAGGAAATTTTCAATAGCAGGTTGGACAGACATTTGGCTGGGATGGTTTAGTCAAGAATGATTCTGCCTTGAGCAGAGCACTGGACTAGTCCTCATGAAGTCTCTTCCAGCCCCACTTTCCTATGATCATTTTTGCTTGTCCAACATCTTTAAAAATGTGTTTTAGAAAAACTGAAATTTTAAAATGATTAAATTTTAAAATTTTAAATTGAGACCTTCAGAAGAATGTCTTGCATCCAAAAGCTTGTCTAATTCTATCCCAACTATGCAGTTAGTTCAGTAAAAGATATCCTGTGAAGAATCCATGCTTCTCGCAAAATGTGTTATTAATACTGACCACTCTAACTGCATTAATTACCATATATAGCAAAGACTTAATATTATTTCATTTTCAATTCCTTTAAAGTTGTGTGAAATACCATTTTAATGTCAGGATGTTTTGAATTTAAGGTCTGGTATCATTTCTTGGTACAATTGTGGATAAATACTATAGATAATTGACCACCTCACCATTGATATAAAGCTAGGGGCTGGGGTTGGTGTGGGCACTAAGGCACACAGTTGATAGCTCAGAGGTCATAAGTTTGAGGCCATAACAGAAACGCTCACAGTATGGCCCTGTCAGATTCTGATACATACTCACAACAAGGAAAGGAGGAAGAGGTATAAAAGGAGAGATTACAATGTTTTCAGACCTTAAAACTGTCATGTGTCCGTAACCAACTATTACCAGTTCTGGCTTGCAGACTCTGGGCTTGGTTTTCCTCTCACACTGCTGTAAATCAGGAGAAGTAAATAGGGTTAAAATAATATAGAAGTGTTAAAAGAGAAGAATTTGGCCCTCTCTTTTACCAGATTACACTTGGGAATAAAACTAAGAACAAACTTCATTTTTTTTAATGGCAGATGTCAGAAACCTGCTTAGAGGGCTGGAATGTTAGTAGTAGTCCCATTGGAGATGGATTAGAGGGAAAATAAGGGAGCCAAAAGCACTAAACACTAAACCATGGTTACGTAGTTCATTCCATGGTTACAGATACAAAGGAGTTTATTTTTGATTATATAAAACCGCCTCTAAAACTGAACCAGAAGGCCTAAACTATATCTTTTTAAGATCTAGCTAAATCATTTCTGCTAAATAACCATGTAGATTACATACTGGTACATCTATAAAAATAAATCTGCTACTCTTACTAGAGCGGAAGCCACCATTTTCACAAGCCAACAAAAATAGTGTTTTTCACTCCATATATAGTATAGGAAAAATATCCATGTTTGCCAAACAAAAAAGGAAAAAGTTGACAGGAATGGAAAATATATTCTTACTTCAAGAGGATATTACAAACAATGGAGTCTAGAAATTAAACGTTAGTGTCATTATAAGGAACACTGTTCAGATTAGAGTGATTTTTATGTTCGAATAACTTTAAACTACATCACACTCTATAGATGACTATTCCTTGTCTAAATTTTACAAATTCACTTTTTTTTTTTTTTTTTAAATAAATAGTCATTAATTAGATTCCTACACTCTCTCTCCTTCTTGGGGAATTTCACCTAGGCTGCTGGATTCAATTTTCAGCCCTTCTGGCAGTGTATTCTCATCTTTGGATTATTTTTGTTTCTGGATTTATTCCAGTAGCAGCAAGGAAATATAGTTTGCAGATGAACTAGCTTGGTTAATCTCAGCTTTTCAGAACAGAAAAGGGTAACAAATCTCAGTAAACTAAGAAAATTATCTGCAACCATCCATCTTTAAAAAAGGAGATATTTGATATTTGTCATGTCTATATTTTTGTGAGGAGACTCTCTTACAGACAGATTAGCTCCCCACAGTGGGCTGTTGAGATCAGCCTTAGGAAGCTGTCTGAAGACACAATAGACATGCAGCATCAGGATGTACTCAGTTAAAATTTTTTATATAAAACCAAATTCCTCCCCTGTAACTAATACGACTTAGGACAAAACAATCTTACACCAAAAGAAACACATTAGGTAAGCTTCTGCATGACAGAGGCCACACACCACACAAACTGCAGATCCCCAGAACCCTCCCCACCATGTGGGTAGACTGGCTCCCCTCAACCATGCACACAGCCTAGGCAGACCAGCTCCCCTCACCACATGTGCAGCCTGCCTCTTCCTGCTTTGTTGACAGCATGGGCCCACTCAGCCACACGGGCATGGCTCCTTTTTTTGCAGTGTGAGCAGCCCAGATATCACTCTGACATGCATACAGCACTCTCCAGCAACCCAGCCCCACTTGCTCTGCCGCCAGGAGCAGAGGAAGGAAGCAGAGGGCAAGGGAGGAAGGAGGAGCCTGGTCACTCCAGCCACCTAAGCTGCCAGAATAGTGGTGGGCAACCAGGTGGGAGCTTGGGGCTACAAAATCCTCAGCAACCACATGCAGCCTATGGGCCACTAGCTGGATAGCTTTGGCTTAAATAATGTAAACCATAGTTTTCCCCTGCATGTAGAGGGGGAGAGGGAAAGAGAGAGAAATATGAAGATTACTAAAGAAAATGGACTTTCTTGCCTGAATACATCACACTGCAATTATTTGACAGATGAATTGACAAATGAAGCAGCTACGTAGCAGTCACCTACTTCATTGCTAGTAAAGTTTCTGGGCAGAGAAAATTAAAAGAAATAAGTAGCCTCAGGAAGAAAAGTAAAGTTCTGCCATAGATCAAAAGCTAGAAATAAAAAACAAAGGATAAGTGGCCCATTCTCCAAATGGACATACGCTAACAGTAAAGTAACTCAAGCAATATGCACTTGGATCAACGTTGTTGAAATCCCTGTTTATTTGCATCCCACTTGCACCAAATTCTGTCACAGCTGCTGCTAATTAAACCCTTAGCCGTGGAGCTGCAAGGAGAGGGTAAGTGATGCTGCTGAGTGGATTTCACCCCCCAAGAACACAACCGACATTCAGGCAAGATGAGCCCATGCTGTGGCAGGGAACATTTTTCATCTTCATTCTGCCTTCCCAAAACAAGAGGCATGTCTTTTATGGGGGCATGTGGTATATGAAGAAATATGGTATTTAGCTATCATCTAGAAAGAAAAGTGAATGGTAAGAGGTTATCACTTACAGATTACATTTTCTAGGTTAGTCATAACTAGGGATCTATTGAAATCACGATTTTATGGAAATTGTGAAATGTGGCATTGCCTGTGAAGTCAGGTCATGCCTATGAAATTTGTGGGGAAAAAACAACTAACTGAAAATAAAATATTGACTCCCCATAGGGATCCAGCAGTACTCATGGAGCTGTGGCCTGGCCATGCAGCTTGCCAGGGGGAAGGGGCTGCTGGCATGAAGGGAAACCCAAGATGGCTGCTACCCCCATCCCTCTGATTGGCTGAGAGGCTGACCCAACCCTCCCCACCAATCGCTGGTGGGGGGAGGGGCTACATGACAGACAACCCTCACAATCAATCAGCAGCAAGGGGTGGAGCCGTACGATGGACAGCCCTTCTAATCAATCAGTGGTGAAGACTGGGACCACTGAGGCCCCTCAGCTAGAGGTGTGAGGGGTCCTATAGCAATCAGCCTGTGAAAATGGCAGCTAGCTCTATGATCTTCTTGCCAAATCAGCTGGCTACCTTCTTGAGCTGGGTAGACACTTAGTCATAACCAAAAAACAGAGAGCTATTTCAGGGAGACCTAGCAAAAACAACCAACTAGGCAATAACAAAAACATCAGAATTCACTGTACATCAGTGCAAGTCTCAGTGCAAATTAGAGGCTGACCAAGGACTCAATTCCAAGGTCTTTCCACAAACAAGAGACCCTTTGTGAACAGAAAATAAATTTCATTTTAGAAAAGTGGACTTGAGTATCAGACAAGGTTTACAAATTAAAATCCTAGTAATCCTTCAGGGAATGAAGAGCACTTGTTTCTTAGCAGCAGCAACCTTCCTAGAGGACTACTTGTCTATGTTATGCTTTTAAGAATGACATGCCATTGTCTGTCTTTTTCTCTTGAACATCCCTCCTTCCCCTGGATCCTATATTTCTATTGCCCAGAGAGATGAGATGCTGCTTCCTTTAATCTGGAAAGCTGGAACAAACACAGAAGCTCTTCCCCTTCCCTGTAATACAATTTTAATTACTCAAACCCACTGTTGAGCTATACATAATCTTAAAATGAATTATAGGAAGAAATGCATGCAGAAAACTTTAAGCATTTGGTGAAAATGGTCAAAAAGTGTGATACACTACTATTCCAATAACTATATAATGATTCAGTTGATCACATTTAAAATAAATGCATCCATTGATATAAAAAAGAGTAGTTACTATATTTTCAAGATTCACATACATTTTGAAGATTGTTACTGAAAGTTGTCACCTTAAAAAAAATTAAGTTTTATTTGTATCTTGCGATTGCCAATCAGTCTGTTAGCAAATTAGACCTTGATTCTGCAATTTGATCAGTAACAAATGTAGAAAACAAAAAGCTTGTTTATGGAACTGAGGCCTAAAGGAGGATCACAACACTTCTGTTCTCTGTGCAATATCATTTGATATTTTAGGCCCAATGCTGTTCTCAATAACAGCTGTTTAAAGCAGCATTATAGAGTGGATCTATCAACATGCTACTAAAATGGGGATACTATGACCTGTAATTTACTGTGCTCTTACATAAGACAGCATAGCTGCAGAGTGCTTTAAAAATGCCCAATACCATGACATTCTCAACCATTACATGAGGGTTCAGATGAAGGTGCTCCACAGTGGAGTGCCTTCATTAACTCCTGTCAGCATGTGCTGGGAGCAGGACTGGGTTGATACACTCAACCCTGTGCCTGGTGCTGTCTTCAGAATGGGAGGGGGAGAAGGGAAGGGAGGGAGTTCCAGCTGAGCTGGAAGGGAGGGGTTTGTTGGAGTCCCCAAGGTGGGGGCAGGGGACTACAAAAAAATCATCAGCCCCACCCTCTGGTGCAGGCTGGGCAAACCCCAGATCATGGGCAACTGGTGCCTCCCAAGTCTGGGGGGGGGCACCAGCAGGGCATGACCAGAAGTGTGTATGGGGGCCAGCTGGCGACCACTGAAGAGCCAATACTTCTGCCACCAATGTGCCACTGGCAGAGCCAATTTCAGGGGGGGCACCAGTGCTGTCGGGGGGGGAGGGGGGGCATGTGCCTCCCTATTCCCTCCCATGCATCACCTATGCCCAGATGGAATTCCCTCCCTTCCCTTCTCTCCCTCCCATTCTGAAGACAGCCCCAGAGCTTGGAGAGAGAAGGCAGGGCTAGGGGAGAGTGGCTGCAGACATGCAGCCTCTCCAAACTCGAGCTCGATCCCCCAACCCCCTGGATCCAACAGCAAATGCTGTTGGGTTGGGGGAATGCTGTAACTCATGGCACTTCCTGCAAAGCACTATGAGTTATAGTAGGAAGCTGTACATCTGTCAGCACCCTTTCTGAAACCTGTAGCTTTTTCTCTAAAAAAATTCATTTTTTTTTCCCCTTTGGGTTCAGGTACTCTTTGTCATGGAGAGGGGCGCAGGAGTGGCCGTGATCCCACTAGCGCCCCCTGCTGTGCCCAATTAGGGCGATCCAGCACCCTCTTTTCTCATCTGCCACGTCTTGTTGGTATATGGTTCTACAAGGGAGGCTGCCACTTATCGCCCTGGACACTGTCCTATGCTTGTACTATTCCCCGTTCCGTATGGGGTGACGTGGTGCACCCCCAGCCCTATAGGCTACGCGTGCCTCCTACCTCCCCTTTAGCACGCCCCAAGCCTCGCTGCTTTTCCAGACGTTATCAGGTCCTTTTCCTTTTCTGCGCCCCTTGTCTGGCGCCCCTAGGCTTGTCACGCCACCAGCGCCCCTTGTCTGGCACCCCTGGGCTTGTCACGCCACCAGCGCCCCTATATCTATTAGCCCTCTCGGGCTTACTGACCGTACTCTTGCCAGTTGGGCTCAGGCAGCTTGAGCCTTACCTGGCCCCTTTGACCCTTTGGGGTCCCCACTACTGTGGAGCCCCTCCAGGACCCTTTCCCGTCCGCACCCCTGCTGGGGTTTCTATCAAGTCCCAATGGGGCTGAGGCGGCCTAAGCCTTACCTGGCTCCTTCGGCCCTTCGGAGTCCCCACCACTGTGGAGCCCCTCAGGGACCCTTTTCCAGTCCTACCCCCGGTTGGGGCTCAGGTAGCCGTGGCTGTGCCTGGCCCCCTGGAACACCGTCAGGGTCTTTCGCCTTACTGGGGTTTCTCCGCGTATTGCCCCACAGGGCCGGGATCAACACCCCTCAACACCTCGCCCCACCGGCGCAAACAGCTGTGCCCACCTGGCACCGCTCACTGTGCCCCACTGGGCACCAGGAACCCCCAGATTACTGGGGAGCTCCCGTGAGTCCTCCTCGCACCCTTACAGCCTCACCCGGTCCTCCGGTTTAACAGTAACTAAACAGAACCATAAGCCAAACGGCTGAAACACAACAATAAGCCTCCTGGCTATAACATAAGATCTAAGCCCACCTGGCTCTCTCAAAAAGGCCTCCCAGTCAGGGTCCTCTCCACCCTCACCATGCTGTAGCCGCTTGGGTAGTCAGGCTGCAACAATCAGTTCTGCTCTGCTCTGCTCTGCTCTGCTCTGCTCAGCTGTCCTGCAGACCTCCTGCACCTCAGGCTGCCAGAACGCAACTGCTTGCTAGGCTTCGGCCTGGGCTGTTTATAAAGGCCTGGCCCTGCCCCCTTCTGGTCACATGACCAACCCGGTTGCCCCAGCAACCGGTACCTGAGCTGCCCCTGGAGATTGGCAGCTGGCCTTCTCCCTTCTTAGGAACAGGGCACCTGAGTGCCCCCATGACACTCTTCTGATACATTCTTTAGAAGGAGAGGATTTGGAGAAAAGAGATGTTGTTCTTGAACAACTTACCGAGTCCCAGGTCTTCAGGTGCTGGAGAGAAAATCCAGGAAAGTCCATATGTATGGACTCCTATTAGTCTGTCTTCTGTAAAGCCACTCACAGAATCAGAATTTCTGGCTGGTTCATCCGAATTCCCGTCTTCCCAACTCCTTCGCACCAATAGTAGCTTCAGAAGTAAGTATCTGCAAAATATTCAGCTATTGATAGTTTTAAGTTATATGTTTGCTTCTATTTGAAGTCCGTAACAAGGCTTCTATTGCAGAAGGACTGGGTCCAAAGTTAACTAAATATTAGCTACTACAATGAGCTCAGTATTACAGTAATGGTAATGCAACGTAGGTTGGGGATGTTTTTACTGTGCAAGTGCTTCTTTGATGAAGCCCAGAGTATTAGCTAGGACAGACATAGAAAATGTGTGCTTATATGGTAAAGTTATTGTCTTGCTCCATGGCAAATATTTGCTTTTTTCCTAAATACAATGCACTTACCTATTTGCCTTTTTTTAATATAGTCAAAATACATTCATCCAGGAGTAGAAACATTTCATATAGGACTAAGTCTTCCCTTTAACTTCACAAGGGCTATTCATTTATGAGATTGCTTGCATGAATAAGGGTTATCTGAGCAAGGTTTGAAGATCATGGCTTAATTTTTAATCTTGTGTATAAAGAGTACTTTTGAATGCACAAAAACAGAGGAACAACCTGTCAATTTTATGTTACTTGCTTTAAGAATATTCCTAGGATTTTTTGTAGATTTTTAAAATGCAGTGAAAGAAATCAGATATGGACTTTGCATTGAAAGCAGTTGAGTCCCAGTTATTCTGGAGTAACTTCCCATAAATCTTTTAGAATAATGGCATTAACATATTGGGCTACATTCTGCTCACAGTTAGGCAAGTGTATATCTGGTGTTGTTTAAATCTTTATGGAATCACACCAGTTTAACCAAGAACAGAAATAGCAGAACTATGTATGCTTCTGACAGTATTAAAGATCTCATTATAGATGTTTACATTTGTGGGACAACTAGATATCCAGCACCATATTGAAAAGTAGATAAGATTACAATTCATAAATTTAGGATGTTGTAGGTGGTTATTTCTTTGGGCTTTTCAATGCAAAAAACCCAGAAACTGATTAGTCAGTTCTTAGCCAGTTTAGTTTATCACAAGATGTCCCATGTTCTGTGCTAGCGCTCCAGAATTGTTTTACATAGGGGTGCACTGGTAAAGAATTTTTGGGCCAATACTGATGACCAATTATTAACAAGCCATATTGATTGATACCAACCTGATTGCAGATATGCAGCCCAGCAGCTTGGAGAGCAGTATCTGGCTGGTAAAGGGGGAGGGGGAGGGAAGGGATGGGAGGGGCAGATCGAGGCCCTTGTGGTGAGAGTAGGGACTGGGGCAAGGGCAGGGGCTGGCCAGCCAGGGTGAGGTGGGGTGCAGGGCAGAGCCTCAAGTGGCTCATCCAGGGATGGGAGGTAGGGGGCAGCTCCCACCACTGGCACAACCTGGAGGAGGCATGAGGGCATGTGCCCTCTGGATCTATGTGGGTTGAGGGCAGGGCTCTGCTGTGGGCTGGGGTTGGGGACAGCACTAGGTTCTTCCCAGCAGGGCACAGTGCTGGGAGTAGAGGTTTGGGGGGGGCTACTGAGAATTTGGGGGTGGCTGTAGCCCACCCCATAGCCCCCCTTCCAGCACTGCCACTGCCCACTCCGAACACAGCCCCAGCCCAACCCCCCCCACTGCCACCCTTGACTACAGCCCACGCTGGCAGCCTGCCTTCACCCTGCACAGATCTAGGGGGCATGTGCCCCTCTGTGCCTCCCCCAGGGTGTGCCAGATGTGGGAGCTGCCCCTCCGCTCCCCGTGCCCCCAGACAAGCCGCTCGTGGCTCCATCTCATGTCCCACCACAGCTGGGCAGTGCCTGCCCCTGCCCCTCCCTCTCTGTGGGGCCCTCAATCTGCCCCTCCATGCCTCTTTTCCCTCCACAGACTTACCAGCCAGATGCTGCTTTCCAAGCTGCTGGGCTACGCACATACATGCAGCATTTATCAGCGAAATTAATTGGTCACATCATCCAAAAAAAGCTGAGTGCTGATAATGCTTTTATCAGTGTTGACACGATATGAACTGATGTATCGGTGCACCTCTAGTTTACACTATCTTCAGCATGTGATGCCATCCATTAAATACTTTTTTTCTTTAAGGCTGGATATCTTAGTCAGTATTTATGCAGTCTCCTCCATTCCTGCTAGGTAACCAACCAGTCCCTTCACACAGTACTCCAAAGATACAACCAACAGGTAAGTTATTTCACAGAGAAGTAGCTAGGCTTCTTCAAAAGAATATTTCATACTTTACATTTTTGCCTCATTATTTCAAACACAATATTTCGTTAGTGAGCAAATAGTGATCTCTGGAAGAATTGACACTCACTTCTCTCAACTCTGAGCAATTAAACTAGAAGCAGGAGAATAATTTTAGTCTGTAGATGTGTTTGCAATATCCTTCTGTATTTTATTACACAATTCATTGGTAATTGCTTCTACCAATGCTCTGAGCAACATATTAATATCAGCTAACATAAGCTAATGCCACATTTTGAAACCACTTTCAAAATGTGACTGGAATTTGGGTGTTAGCCTTGTAAAGCAAGCATTGTAAGCTCATGGTCATAATTTTAGTTGTTTACTGATTATATCAACTCGTCCCTTGATGTCAGCAGATGTAGAAGCCTTCACAGTAGCATGGAGAGCTGTGAGCTTATACAGCAACTAGTATGACGACATGTTCCAAACCCTTCTTGGTTTCACGGGCATGCATGTCTCACTTGTTCTTTACACTTACCATGCCGTATGCCAGAGACCAAGAGGGAAGTAGGGTATATTTGAATATAATGACAGCACTTACCATTTAATAATTACATACTTTTTATGTACAATTTATTAATGGTCCAAACAGTTTACAAAATCCACAAGACGACAGACAAACAGTTTGTAGTTAAAAACAAATTTTCCCTGGACTATAAAGTCTATGCAAATGAGGTTGCTTTTCATTGCAATGGAATTAGTGCTGTTTCACAGAGCGTTGGATTCTGTTCCTCCTTGTATATTCAACAAAGCTGTTTATATCTTCATAGCAGAATTAACTTTGGTGATCAGCGCTTGGATTTGGCTACCTCAGATCTGAGTGGCTACATCATAAAGCTACATTCATTGCTTTTCTACCTGCCGCATCCTCCTGGTGCTGTACTCCTCGTGTGAGCTACTAGGATTTCCAGGTTTCTATCTATGGTCTTTGCACCTGCAGTAAGCTCAGGTCCTGTAATTTTTCCTGCTATCAATAGTGGGAGATTTTTGTCCATATATTGGAACATGCAAGAAGAACTGTGAAGACACCAAGGTGTAAATCAACAAAATGGTTTAAGCTACATTCATATTGCCAAGTGGATTGACTATAAGCCTGAATATAAGCAAAGCTTAGATTTTAGCCTATACCCTCATACTGACCTGCTAATGTCGCACAATATACCATTCCAATGGGGCAAAAATTTTGCCTGCAACAGGATCCAAGCTAGGGGTAATTATGTGCACGTGGGCTAGACAGCAGATACGCACATTATGGATGTCCCCTGGTAAAATATGGCATCAATCTGGTTACTCTGTAGGTGGGTTAGGACTAACAGATAGCAAATAGCAGTGATTTTATGGTATCACCCTTACTTGCCAATTCTGGTGGCAGCCAGCCCTTTGGCTTTTATCACAATATTAAACAGCATTAGCTGTCTGTGTCTCCACAGGTTTTTAAAACAAGGGTCAGCCAGACACAGAGGCACTTTAGTTGCATCTGCTTTCGACAGGCCAAACCGTGTTATTGTCACTGCACCAGCTCTGTGGAGCCATCGAGTCCCACTAAATTTAAACACATAGCTGGTTATACTCACTCTATAGCCATTTTGTATTGTCAGAACAACAAAAGCATCTATCAAGGGCAAAACCGCCCATTTAGTTTGTCTTTTCATCAGAAAGTACAGCTCAAATTCTGCCTTGATTTGCAATAGTGGCAATTATTTTGGAGGGTTTATAGAAGTGGTAGGTCAGTGCAGAATTTGGTTCATAGTCTGTGCGGTTAGAGTAGCTATTCCCATAAATATTTGGGAGTTTTATTCATTAGTTACAGAAATTAACTATGACCTAGGCTGTGGAAGAATTTTCCAGGTACTTTCCTGTGGAGATAGGAACAAGTGTTTTTCATTTTCTAGTTCTATAGATTAAGTAGTTTGTTAAAGAGAGAACAAGTGTTACTCAAGGGACTATTTCAACTGTTTTGTGGGACCAATTTAAACACTTATAGGTGAGCACCAGCAGCATATTCCTGCAGCATGTGTAAGGCAACTCACTCCTGCATAGGGAAGGTTGCTTTCTCTAACTTCAGTATGTGAATGTAAATTTAATCTTGTTGGATAAGTATTTACCTTTTAACCTCAGACTGTATGCATGCTTTTCAGATTGCTTCAAATTGTTTACTGTGATTCAACAAGTTTTCTTCAGGTTGACACATCAAATGATACATCCTTTACCAGAATTAGGTGAATGGAAGAAGTGTGCTTCAGGTGCAATGGTATAAATGTCCCCATTCCAGTTTGGTAGCGTTAGGCTGCAGCTGAAGCCAGGTACTTCTGTGGGGCAAGACTACTCACAGTTTTAAATTAAAAGGGAATCATCATGTTAGTAGATCCTACCTTAATCACAGAATCATAGAAGTAGGGTCAGAAGGGACCTTGTAGATCTTCAAGTCCGACCCCCTGCCTGGGCAAGAGAAAAACTGGGCTCAAATGACTCCAGCTAGGTAGGTCTCAAGCCTCCTCTTAAAAACCCCCAGGGTAGGAGCCAGCACCACTTCCCTTGGAAGTTGGTTCCAGATCCTAGCCACCCTGACCATGAAGTAGTTCTTACACATGTCTAATCTAAACCTACTCTCCAACAACTTGTGGCCGTTATTCCTTGTTATGCCAGGGGGCGCTAGGAGAAACAGGGTCTCTCCCAAACCCTTTTGGTCCTAGTGAGTTAATAGACGGTCACCATGTCCCCCCTCAGACTTCTCTTGTGAAGGCTGAACAGGTTCAGGTCCTGCAGTCTCTCATTGTAGGGTCTGCCCTGTAGTCCCCGGATCATGCAGGTGGACCTCCTCTGGACCCTCTCAATGTTGTCCACATCCCTCCTGAAGTGGGGCGCACAGAACTGGACGCAGTACTCCAGCTGTGGCCTGACCAGTGTCATGTAGAGGGGGAGGATCACCTCCTTGGCCCTACTTGAGATGCACCTGTGGATGCACGACAAGGTCTGGTTAGCCCTGCCAACCGTGACCTCGCCAAGAAGGGAGTTTCCCATCTTATAAGTGTGCTGCTGGTTACTACTGCCCAAGTGCAGCACCCTGCGCTTGTCAGTGTTGAAGCGCATCCTGTTTTTGTTAGCCCACCCCTACAATCTATCCAGGTCTTGCTGCAGTCTTTTCCTCCCTACTAGCATGCTCACCTCACCCCAAATTTTGGTATCATCAGCCAATTTAAACAGGTTGCTTTTCACCCCGTCGTCCAAATCACTGATAAAGAAATTGAACAGTGTGGGCCCAAGGACCGAGCCCTGGGGGACTCCACTGTCCACTTCTCCCCAGGTCAAATATGACCCATCTACCACCACGCTCTGAGTATGACCCTTCAGCCAATCTGCAATCCATCTGACTGTGTAGGCATCAATGCCACAGTCGCCCAATTTTTTAATGAGGATGGGGTAGGAGACGGTGTCAAAGGCCTTGCTGAAGTCTAGAAAGACTGTATCCACGGCAACACCTGCATCCAATGCTTTTATGACCTGATCATAAAAGGCAATCAGGTTGGTCTGACATGACCTACCCCTAATGAAACTGTGCTGGTTGCCCTTGAGCATCATCCTTGAGGCTGGTCCATCGCAGATGTGCTCCATGATGATCTTCTCAACGAGATTCCCTAGGAATCCATAACATCTAACCTGTAGTCACACAGGGCTGTTCATTATGGCATAACCACCCCCATGATCCACAGCAAGTAGTTCTAACTCTCTATGAGAGAACAGGGATTCTTACCTCCTATGTCATCAGCACTAAACCTCCCAAATTCTGGCATGGTACTTACTGCTCCGGATCACAAACACAGAGCAACTAGTCTACTGGCCTACTGCCTGGTGATGGGGGAGAACTCTCTACAGGCTCCCACACCAAACTGAGAAATGTCCTTCACCACCTTGTTCAAACAGTTACTTGCTCCGGTAGCACAGACATCCAACAAGAACATAATTCGGATGCTCCATATAAAGAAAAACTAACAAGTCAGTTGCACTTATTTGCTAACAAGCACCAAAGATTAGGAACTAATGAACTTTCCTACTAGTACTTGTCAGCCTAAGCATGAGCCTGGAACCAAAGCTCCACTTTGCTTCCAAGTGTTAGCTTTCAGGCTAATATTGAAGTACTTTACATAAGCAGTTTCACTGAGACATAAAAGTGTTATGCCCGACAGGTATATTATTATATTGATATGCTGAGACAGGTACGTCATTATATTGATATGTACTGGTGATGCGTAGGGGGCCTGAGATGGGCTATGCAGCCCCTAGAAGCGGACTTCCAGTTTTGCCACTGGCTCAGTGATCAGCTGGTGGTGCCCCCCCAAGACTCGGGAGGCACAAGTCACCCATGTTCATATGCCTTCTGTGAAGCACTTGCTGCTTGCTCTACACTGCACAATTAGATAAGAATTCATGGTTTTGGTTTTTAAGATGGCTATCTGTAAATACTTTATTGGAGTCATGCAAGATTTTGTGATTTACCACACTGCACTGATGAAAATGTGGATGTGGGAATGGGGAGTAGCCCAGAAATAAACTCTTTGAAATCCTAGCACTCTACTGGCAGACCAGGTGCAGCAATAGCCACTGCACTCGGGATATGGGAAGTAGTTTTAGGTGGTGGAACTAGGGCGTAGCCTTCACTCAGTAACAAGGCAACAAGGTTTATTTGTATGTGGCAGTTCTGCCTGGGAGAAGGGCTGTATTGTGACAGTATATAAAGACAACACTTCACAATAGGGCTTAGGCTACACAGTAATGGCCTGAATATTTTTCAGCTACTGAAGAAAATGGGCTGTCAATGAAACCCTTCGCTATTGGGTCTGTTGGCGTGATCTAAAACTAAGAATTATGGAAAGGAGTTGGAAAACTCCTTTATCACAAGGAAAAAACAAACAAAAACAAAAAACCCCAAACCTTCCCCACCTCTCTGCTCAGCAATACCAAAAGCAAGTACATCTCTCTCTCATCCTCCGGCTGACTAATGAAATCAAAGGAAAAAAGACATGATTTGGGCTCCAAGTTGATGCTGTACAGCAAGTGAGGCATCATGCAGTTACTTTTTATTTAACAACATGCATATCTTTTACCAAGCCCTGTAATAGTGGCTGCACTTAAAAGTTTGTCTGTTCTCTTGTACAGCTAACAATCAGCATAGTAAATGGTATTTTTAGTATTCCTCAGGTATGTCCTGTAGTAAAATAGAACAGTTCCATTGCCTCCAGTATTAGGGGCAAGACAGAGTTGGAAAGTTTGAATGTCACTACTGTTTTACAACTATCTGCACTTCAAATGCTGAGAACTGTCAGTACATAGCACTTGGTTTAACCATAATTAACACAGAAGGGTAAACCAGCAACATGATGCCTAAAAACTAAACACACTGAAAAGCCCAGCTTAAACAAATCTTCTGTTGTATTCTCAGGCAACATACAGTACAAGGGATGTAAATGAGGACTAAAACAGTAGTCACTGGAAACATCCAAGACCACTGAAATAAACTACAAAGGTGCCTCACAATGGGATAGAAGAGTGATTCTCAACCAGGGTGACACGACACCCTGGAGTGCCCTGAGATCCTTCCAAGGGTGCCACATGATGTTAGTGCTGTTAGGTGTACAAACATGATTTACATGATAAACCTACACATTTTAAACACGAGTCCAAAAACTTTCTGCCCTGGTGTGGTCTTCCTGAGTTCTTTGCAACAGAATTGCTCTATTATTTTCTTTGTAGTAAAAAAAAAAGTGAAAATTAAGAGCTGGCATTTTCCAAAGGAGGCTTTAATCTAAAGGTTGAGAACCAGGGGCATAGAAGAAATATGGGTACCTGAACTCAGATAATAAACTAATATGTACAAAGGGGCAAAAGTATAATACAGACGAGTAAGTTGCAGATAATTCAGATACTGGCTTGACCTGAGAAAATTCCTTTAGCTTCCTCCCCTGCCCCGCCTTTTTCATCAGCCAAACCCTCCCCCACCCCTAACCCCAAGTGACAGTAAACATTAGTTATAACTATTTAAATAGAGTAAGAGAATATATATCCTGCTGTAAGTGCGTCAGGACATCAGTAAGCCTCAGGAACTGGTATCCCAGAGAGAGCACTTCTTATGAACTGAGAAATTCCCAAAAGAGGTAAAATGCCAGAATGATGTCAGTTCAGTGGAATATAGGAGTAAATCCTGTGCAATTAGATTATTTGCATCACAGTAACTGGAAAAATGGCCAGTTTCCTTTAAGTCATGAAACTAGATATTTTTCATGCAATAAACTCAAGTTTAACTAACTATATTTTTGTTTTTGTATTTTTTTTTACCAATTGGAATAAGCAAGGGTATGTTTCTGTATTTTAATATTTCATAGACAAAATGAACTGGGTAGCAGACACAATGTGAGTAGATACAATTACAATGAAAACAGATTAACAGCTTAAAATGGGGGGGAGGTTGGGGCATGATTTTTCCTCATATGCCCAATTCCTTTCAAAGTAGGGGAGACTGGAGAAGGATTAGTACAGATTTAGGGAATTATGGCATTGGTATGTTGCTATGGTTAAGAACTTAATGGTGGTTTAAAGCCTCTGCTACTCAGTTTGATGGTTTTATAGAAAATCTCTTACATGCAGACTGTAAACAACTTGACAATATGGTCACATTTCCTTGCTTTTGTTGTTTATTGAAGACTCCTATATCTAGGGACCTACTTATTTCCTAGTTTTCCAGGAACTATGACAACCAAAGGTATTTATGGTAGCCAGGAAATAGTCCATCAGCCACAATTTCCTACAAGAATCAACCCTTTCCCTCAGCCCTCCCCAGCATATAATTCATATAATAAGCTGTTTTAGAATCTCTCAATTTTTACTGCAATATTTAAATAACGTGGCAATCCCTGTACTCACTGTCCACAGTGACGGCAGGGCCTTTCTGCCAATCAGCAACAAAGGCAGGGCTGCTGGGAAATGCCTGTGAAATCAGCCCTTTGTGCTGCAAGCTGTGAAAATGGCTTCGTCTCACCACGAGTTGAATAGGTCCCTACTTATATCTAATCAAAAATTTGCAATGTTATTTGTACTAGAAGAAAGACTAGGACTATCCAAGAACATCCACAGACCATTGATAAACGTTGAGAAAAAAATACAAATATCAAATATGTTTTTAAAAGCCTCATGGACAATCTTCCCTACCATTTCTTGCAAGTGCCATGCAGAGCGGGACAAAACCTTTACTACAATGGTAGTAGGACGAGGAGGTGGCAATGGCGGTAGTGACAACATCTGTCTCTCATGGGAGAACAGAATTACGTTGAGACATCAGCTTGTTGAACATAATCCTCTCTTGAAAATAAAGTGAAGTTGGAGTGACCTCTCCCGGGTACAAAAGACTGGACAGGGTATATGGAGACACTGAGCTGCCCACACATCAATGTCCCCCTCTCGGCCTTTCTATTTGAATCCAAAGGAAAGGCAGGTGTCAGAATATTTGAAACCAAGTTGGCTGCAGGAGCTGCCAGAGCAAAGCACCACACTGACTATAGTCCAGTGGAAACTCTGATTAAAGAACTAACATCTTGCTGACCTGCACAGATTTTACCATGGCAGAGAAAAATTGGAGACTAAATAGGAAAAGATCCGAGAGTACTGTCTCTGCAATAACCAGACTACCCCAGGACTCAAACATTTTCACCACACTTTTTAAGCCATACAGGTTTGTGTCAATTGTAAAGAAAAACGCACTCTTCTATTGGCTAAGAAAAAGCAAGCTCACATTGAACCAGAAGCCAAATTAGTTGCTCATCTTGTACCAACAGTGACCAAGGGATTGAATAGCAGACAGCAGAGTGAAACAGTTACTGATATTTTTGGTTATGTGCATGTCAGCCACATATTAATAAAGAAATGAGGGGCTTCTTACTTGATACCAGGCTCAGTTTGATGAGCCACTGTATATTAATTCCCACCTTGTGGGTTCAAGGTACTTGTGCTGTGAGCCTCTCTTGTTAAGCAGCATCCCACATCCTTCAAACAGGAATAAGCAGACTACTGAAAGGAATATATATGGTTGATTATGCTGCACACAAGGGTTTCTGAGTGTGGCTGAGTTCCCCCAGTTGTCAGCACATCCCTGGGTTGCACCATAGTAGCACTTGAGTGCCCCATTCTTCTAAGCTTGACATGCACTTTTACCTTAAAACCTTAAAATCTAAACTGACATACCAATTCTGCCAGAGCTGTGGAGAATTTTACTTATCGCCACCAGGAATTGGGTCAGAGCCTCAAACTCCACATACTGCAGGAAATTTTGAATGCAGAAACAAGAAGTTACTGAAAGCATAATAAGCATCCCCAGAATAGAAGCTTTTCAGGGCAGCTATTTTCTGACCCGTCTCAACATCTCACCCTGGAATAAAGAAGGGTTGACACTAAAATACATAGCACTATGTGAAGGATGCAGCACCAAAGACATCAAGGAGGAGCCTGGCTAACACTGGACAGCAGCTGTTGCACACCACAGTGAAAGAAGCACAGTCTGCAGGCAGACTGGGGGCAAAATCTGGTGGACACAGTACAGTGCAGCTGTTTGCAAACACATGTATATGCTGCCAGGTGATAGAAATGGAGTGCCCCTTTCTCTTTTTTCCTTACTCATGAACATAAAAATAAGCCCTCTTTCCCTTTTTTTTTTTTTGGAAGGGAAAGTAATGACATCTTCCTCCCTGTCCAATTCTCCCTACAAAAGGTTAGTTAAGTTTTTATTAAAATTAAATACTTACCAGCATTCAGAAAATTAGTGAAGCAAATGTCCAAGTCACCACAGCACACAAAACTCTCCACTACCAAGAAACAAATGACAACAAAACCCATTAACTGGAAGTGATGACTTTTTATTTTAGGCAAAGCCCCCATTCCACTATTGCTGCCTCTAAAATTTTCAGTGTTTTCAGTGGAAATAGTTCACAAATCAGAATTCAGATTCAAAAACAAGGTTGTGCAAAGTAGTATTGGCATAAGTACACATATCAAAGACTGGTGTAAACCTGGAACTCCACTGAAGTCAACCAGGTTACCCCAGATTTACAACAGCGTAAGTCAGAACCAAGACCTTTCTGCATAACGTCCCTAGAGGTTCTCCCACTTACAGAAAATAGCCTCACATGCAACAATGTAACCTATCAGTACAATATATACAATAACATCTCCACAAATTATCACAGTGTAACAGGGGAAAAGACATCAGCCAACTCTCATAAAAAATAAAATGAAGGGGCAGTTCCAGGCAGCTCTACACCAATATCCTCAAAATTTGCATATTTAATAAAAGCAAAGCAGTTCATGAAGTGGGAAATGAAAACAATATTCCTGTTTAATGATCACTAAACTAACCTGTAGTTTGGTCAAAATGCCAAAAAAGACTCTTCAAAGCAACACGTTTGCAAGAGAAATTTTCTTTGCAGATCTTATTGGAAAAGCTCACTTCCAGTTTTATTAGATGAATTAATCTGCTGTTCTCGTAAATGGCAAATCAGCTGCTCACTTAGTGCTGAGCTAACCATAAATCCCAAAGCAGAATGGGAGACTCTCACAAAACCATGTCTACAGACAAGCAATGAGTCCAAGAACGCAGTAACAAAATTTTATTTGCATTTGAAAGCACATTGTTCAAATTCAAAGTCTGGAAATAGGATAGATGTATTGCATATAATACAGGTAAAATTCTCCCTCTGAACAGTAGATGCAAGCCAACGTTGTCAGAAAGCATATCCAAGTCTCCTGTCTATCTAGGCACTTAAGTAACAGAAATCTGTTATTGTCAGGGTTGCTGTGCGCTCACAAAATCCCAAGACGATGAGTGCTGTAGACATACAACACAATTGAAATGTGGCCTGATTCTAGGTGCCTATGTTGGAGTTTTGAAAATTGTGGCCATAAACTCATGAGAACACTTTAACTATAAAGAAACATGGCTGGCACAAAGTACTTTTTACCTATTTAGGCTGAGACACATGAGCCCTAAGTTGAATTTCACAGGAGCAAGTAAGTTTTGTTTTAATATGCACTGATCAGCTTTGGGCCCAAGGCCCTCAACACCAGTAACTGCAACCGGTATAGCACCTTGACTGTAACACCAGAGGGACAGGATGGAGCCTTGCCAGTTACAAAGTATTAGGTGCCCATGAGTCAGGTCCTTTGTGAGCAGTGATAAATTGAGAGCAAAGGATAAATGAAGGAACACACAAAGCTCTGCTTTGGAGATTATTATTGAAAATGTGGGAATCAGGTCAGGATGTCAATAATAGATCTGAAAATTTGTTCAGGAAAAAAAGAAGTCTTGTAGACACAGATCTTACATCAGTCCATAAGAGTTAGAGGAAAAGCCCCAAAACAAAGAGCTATGCAATTTCAGTAAAAGGAAATTAACCAGAATAGCAATATGCTCCTTCTTGACACCATGGCAGTGAACTGCTGCAACGAAGATGGACCTGTGTTTCAGAAATGGTCAGGAGACAGTAAAGAGGATGCTCTTGTAAGGAACTTTGGCATTACCATTATATTCTGTTAAATACAGGACACCACTGGCAAAACAAATGAGACCTCAAAGCTAGGAAAGGATAATAGATACCATTCATGACTGCCCCTATCACTTCAATTTTTAATTTTTAATCAGTGCTCCCTTAAAAAAAAAAAATCCCACAAACACACCACCACAACATTCCTCGATTCAAAATGTGTCCTAAAAGTGTTAACACTTTGGTAAACTGCAGTCAAAACTGACAAGCTTTAAGTACCGCTTCGCTTATATTAGGTCTTAAATTCAGCCCGAGTTTTTATGTGCATGCACACACTGCATGACGTTAATCTCACCATAAGGACTGTCTAGCCAGTAGTTCTGGAGGGGAGAATCTAGGAGCTGTAGTACATCACAAGCTGAAAGCAAAGTCAATAATGTAATTCTGTTGTGAAAACACTATACTCGGGCATATAAAGCATTGCATACAAGACACAAGAGGTAATCCTTTCATTCTACTCAGCACTTGTAAAATCTCACCTGGACAACTTTCCAGTTTTGGACAGGAGAGAGGTGGGACCAAATGGAAGAGCCTACAGGAGAGCAACAAAAGTGTCTAGAGATCTAGGAAAAATTACCTAGATTGAAGATCTATGTCTCATTTCAATCTTCTCTAAACTGAAACACAGTTTGTTCAAATACCGTATTTTCTCATGTACAACATACCCTGAATAAGACATGTACCTTGTTTCTGAAAGGTAGAATGGTGGTGGTGGGGGGACATCTTTCTTTGTAGTAAGTAACCAAGTAGCAGTAGCAAGGGAGCCAAAACTACTTACTGTTCTGCTCCCTGTGAATTCTGTGCAGAGTTACTTTTGCCCAACCGAAGCTTAAACAGCAGAAAGTGTTACCATATTTCCACTATAATAGTGTTCCCCTATTTCCAGCAGCTTTTTTGGCAAAAGGTGCAAGCTGTATCTGAGAAAAACATAATACATGAAAGTTACTGTAAAGAGGAAAATAAAACTTTTCTCCATCAAGCTAAGACAAGAAGTTTAATTGGCTTAAACTGCAAGATGAGAGACTTAGGTTGGATATTAGGAAAATCTCTTGGTATTGGAATAGATTGTCAAGGGGGCAAGGGGTGTTGAATCGTAACTGGACTGTTTTTAAGAAATGCTTAAAACAAATACTTGTCAAGAATGATTTACCATGCTGCTGTGAGGCAAAAGAACAGATCAGATGACCTCTCAAGGTCCCTTCCAGCCATGGTTCCAGTGATCAGTCATGTAAAGACCCAACTCTTTTTTTTCCTACTGAACTTGACTTCTGCAGTACTCAACAGCAACTTCAAAATTTGATTTCCAGTAACTGTAGTTCATAATAAACCAAAAATTGCCCTGAGAATAAATATGTTCTTTAAGAGATCCTGTTGATTTACAAGAACCTTAAAAATTTAGAAACAATTTTGTTTCCATGGCATTCAGTATCTCCACTATTTCTTTCCCCCCCACTTCTTACCAAGCATGTTACATAAAAGTTTCTCTTCAAGAAGTTCAGCTCTAAGAGGTTCTGTCATTCTTTTTTCTCCATGACATCAGTTTCTTGTGATATCACAAACAGGTGAAGATCCAACAGTAAATGAAATTTAAAAGAGAAAAGCATATTGTTGAGTTTTTCAAATAAGGGAGGGAAAGTAAAGTCTTCTAATAGTTTCAGTTGCCAGCTTGTGGCTACATTATTAATACAATGGCCTTAAACCTCATTTACTCTACAGAATTTACATTGATAATTTTGGGGCACCCAACCCAAGATGCCCAAGGACCTGGGTTTTTTAGTAATGCTAAGCACTCAGCTACCTATTGCCTTGCAGTTGTGGTTGAGAATGCACTATGCTCCAGAAAATCAAGTGCTAGGTATACCAAGTTATACAGCCACGTAAGTGGCTGTTTTATTAAAATATCAGAGAAATCAAAAAGATTGTTTGGCCTATATACTACTGAGGGATTAAAGTACCATTAGATTAATTTGACCCCTTTAGGTCAAATCACTTTAGCAATATATAGGACAAAAGAATACATTTCTGAAAAATGTAAAATCCTCCACACACTATTCTGAGATCAAGGTCCTGAAAATGACCTAAAAGCTTCACCAGATAATTGTGCTCTGGCACAAGACATTTCCACATTTTTGTTCCTTTTCTTTTTTTATGCAAAAGGCATTACTTACTATCTAGGGAGGAGATACCCATCTTCAGTGCTGCTGGGGCAGCCCTTCAGCCCAGAACCACTTGTCACTATTTGAGTGGTGCCAGTGGCATGCAGCCTCTCCCCCAAGACTGCCAGTTGGATAGCCCTGATCTGGGGTACGGACAAACATACAAATTAGCTGCTTTAAAAGGGGAGACGGGAGCTGCTTCTCAGGACCTTGCAGCAGTTCAGCATGGAGTGATACAAATTAGCTAAACTGACCTAAATTCATCCCTGAATGAAACAGGATTAAAAACTGGAGCCACTTGTATTACTATGAAATATTGCAGAGATAACACTGCATTGTAACAGACTATATCAGTATTCATAGATATAAGTGAAATTGTATGTGTCAATACCCAAAATTCTGAGTCATTCCTGTAGCTCCATGGTAAAACAGAACTACCCATACAATGAATGCAGTCCAGAAAAAATCTATGAAAATCCTGAATTCCATTTATGATTTTTATAAAGAGTTGAAAACCTCACATTTCCTACTGGAGCAGCTCACTATTTATCCAGTGCACATTTCTTATAGGGCATTAATCTATCTTAAAAAGAGAAATATTAAATTAGTACACTAGTGGGCACTAAAGACAATTCTAACAATGCAGAAACAATTTATTTTGCAATAGCCACTCACTGCTGAACAAAGGACATTAGGAAGCAGCTGGACATAGACCGAATAACTACCATGACTGTAATAAAGGCTTATCGTATGCTGACTTTAGTCCTTTGGTAATTAACTATCTGGTTAAGATCTCCTGATAAGGCTGTGCAGCATTAATAGTAGAAGCTCTTACCTGCTACTGCTATGGGATTAAAAACTGGTTTGAATATCATACAAGTAAGTCCCTTTGGCTTGAGTGTTCCTGTCTTCCATGAAGTCAGAATAGTACCAGATATTGTCCTAACTCTGACATTACTAAAACAATTTATCTTGAACTTCAGTGTCCATCAACATTCTTAAATATTTTAGGAGATTTCTTTGTGTGTCCAGAGAAATCATGATTAAGAAAACACTGCTAGTAAAATACAGCTTTGATGCACTAGTCACTTATTTTTATCAATTCCTTCTATCCCAGCTTTGTAGGTGCAGACCACATCTGTTAGTTCAAAACCAGTCCTCATATTCCCATAAATAAGTAATACCATTGATTCCAATGAGAATGAATAAAGTGAGCAGGATTTGTTCCTCTACTCATTAATTTAACAGGTCTAACAAGCACGTTTCAGTAAAGGTCCACGGTGGTTTTTATTTGCTGGGCTATCAAGCAAATTTAAGAAGGGGCTCATTATATCATGAATACAGAACATGTGTAGGCTGGTGCAATTTATCTTTCCTTAGTTAGTACATTTATTGCTATTATCAGTTGTTTATGGGATTTATGGGACCAACGCCGTGCATCAAAGTACAAGGTAACTTAACTGCAAAGATACACACACATTTTCCTAATTCAAGTTTCTGTAACCAATTCATAGTATGTTGCAGAAGAAACAAAATGATCACACTTGTGATATGGTTCTTAAAAAAACGTAATTAGACAGGGGCCTGATTATTCAGCAAATCCATGTATTAATCAAATGCTGTCAATGAAAGCTGCTCAAGTACAGTAGGTGAATATTTGGACCCAGAGTCTAAATGTTACCACACTTAAATTGAAAGAATTGAACCTTTGCGCCTCCCAATAGCATTCTTGTCAATTGGTTTTATAACCAGGAACTACTTTGGTAATTAAGCAGTTGCAGTTGTTTGCACTATATTTCTTCAAACTCAGGAAGTGCACTTTCAATATCTGCAAGCCTCTCTGTAAGCCCTGAATGAGTCGTGTGAAACGAGCACCCCCCCCACCTCATTTTCATTTTTTATTGTAACTGTAAAAGAACCATGTAGGTGTACAAGAAAATGTAAACAGCTGCAGACCAGAACCAGTTGTCAAGAAATCTGGTTAACATCCTAGACTAAGTTACTAGTCGAAAGGGAATATCTGTTGCTGTGGATATGGTGTCAGATACCATGCATGACAAACTATTATCCTCAACAGATGCACAAACAGCACCATGACAAGGAGGAGAAAACCATGCACAGACATTTCAATATCATGTGGTTAGGAGCTATAGTACAGTGATGATCTACGCAGAATGATTTTTCCCCCCCAAAAGTGATTAATGATTCAGACTGAATGACAAATGAGTTTCCAAGAGGCAAATGACAGGATTTTTGAAGGAGGAAGAAGTGCAGGGGAAATGTTCCACTCCTTCCCCTAAATAAATACATATTTAAAAAAAAAAAACCAACAACATCTGTGGATAAATTACACTATTGAAACAAATGCTTTGAAATGTCTTTTCCAGCTATGTAATTAAATTTTAGATAGGGAGGGGTTTCAAGAGTATTGGGGTTTTCCAAAGCACAAACCTCCAACAGCACATAATATGCAGCTTTTTGATTTCTTTTCATTTTGAAATACTCAAACGCATTTGTTTTTATTTATTTATGGGGAGTGGGCTGTTGAAGAAGATCACATATGACTGAGACTGAAGTATGTCAATAATCCTTTGGTCCCAGCAGCTGGAAGAGCTGAGAAAACCAAGCCCTCCTCCCCAAAAAAGGGAAACAGTGGTCAGGGAAGTGTCTTTTAGACATCTTGCTACCTGCTATATGCATCAGAAAAGGCAAACTTTTGTTGTTATAAAATACTTTTTTTGTACAAAAGATGGGTCTTGCAAGCCATTTAGTTGCAGATCACAACAGACTCAGGTCAGCTGCTCAGTCTTAAGATTTTTTATAATGGAAAAGTCTAATAAGGACACAAAGTATCACAATAATTTGTCCTTCCAAGGGCAAAGAATTACTGATGGTATCTGTTTTACCAATGTTTAAAAAATGCAGGCAAAAAACTGAATTTGAGCTTTCATAAGCATAGTACGGCAGTGCTTCAGCTGCTGCTTCTTCCTGGATACTTCAGCAAGCTACCAACAAAGTCATGTTGATAAGAACAGCAGTACAACAGTCTGACTACAACAACGTCATAAACCATTAAAACGATGCAAACAGTGTGATCAAGCTTTTCCCAGAGGTCTTTCCAGAACAATGCCAACAGAATAGAAACTTATCCCTCGGCTTCCTCAGTATGTCCTGACTGCTGGAGGATAGATGTTTGTGGTGTTACTGTACTTGTTCCACGGGAGATCCGGTCTTGATCTGCATTTGCAGATAGAGAGGCCACAGAAATGGGCTGTAGCAAGCTGGATGTCATGCCAGAGGAGACAGTCAGGCTATGAGTAGTGCCCTTGAGTGTAAGATCCTGTGTAGGAAGGAGTGGCTTGAGGATACTAACAAGGCAGAAAGCAGAGCCGCTTTTGGGAATGAAATTCACTTTGTTCTTGTCGGGACAGTAGAAGGCTGGAATTTCATGCAATGGCTTTGGCCTAGAAAAAATAAAAAAGGTTTATAACCAACACTGAACAATCAAAGTCACAGAAAAGAAGGGCTGGAGGTACCTCAAGAAGTCATCTACTTCAACCCCCTGCTCAAGGCAGGATCACCCCTATCTTTTAATGTTCCACATTTTCAGTTTTTATTTAAAAAAAGAAATCCGGGAATTTTTGGAGTTTATCTTTGAAACATAAAAACAGGGATGAAAATCAGGGTAAGAGGAAGAAAAGTGGTGGGGGCGAGGAAATCTGTTTAAAAGGGGGGGAAATGGCAGTGAGGG